>NC_037674.1:56139157-56461328 GCF_003255815.1 Theropithecus gelada
TTTTTTTTTTTTTTTTTTTTTTTTTTTTTTTTGAGGCGGAGTCTCGCTCTGTCGCCCAGGCTAGAGTGCAGTGGCGCGATCTCGGCTCACTGCAAGCTCCGCCTCCCGGGTTTACGCCATTCTCCTGCCTCAGCCTCCCGAGTAGCTGGGACTACAGGCGCCGCCACCTCGCCCGGCTAATTTTTTTTGTATTTTTAGTAGAGATGGGGTTTCACTGTGTTAGCCAGGATGGTCTCGATCTCCTGACCTCGTGATCCGCCCGTCTCGGCCTCCCAAAGTGCTGGGATTACAGGCTTGAGCCACCGCGCCCGGCCTCTGTCCTTTTTTTTAATTTAGCATGTCTTCAGGGTTCATCCAAATTGTAGCATGTATCAGAATTTCATTCCTTTTAAAGGTGGAATAATATTCTGTATATATACATACCACATTTTGTTTATCCATTCATCTGTGGACACTTGGCTGATTTTATGCTTTGGCTGTTGTGAATAATGCCGCTGTGAACATTTGTGTACAAGTGTGTGGCATATGTTTTTGTTCCTTGTGGGTAGAAACCCAGGAGTGGAATTGCTAGGTCTTAGGATAATAGTGCATTTAACTGTAGTTTTTTACATGCCCACTAGTCATACGTGGGAATTCTGTTTCTCTTCACCCTCACCAAAAATTGGTGTGGTCAGTCTTTTAAATGTTAACCATTTTAGTGGATGTGGGGTGGTATTCTATTGTGGGATTAATTTGCATTTCCTAAATGACTAATAACAACTCTGATTTGGAATGCTTAATATCCTATCTTTCTGACTGTAGCCTCCTGTCATGCCAATGCTCATTCTCCTTTTCCCACCACGTTTATTCTTAAGCTTTAAGCTTTATCAAGATCTCCGGTCCCAGCACCTCTTGTTTCATTGTCTCCTCTAGCTACAGTTCCCTCTTCAATCACTTTTCTTCCCAGTATTCTTAGCTTTTAATCTTTGACCAGGTTTGTCATCTACTCTGCTTCTAAGTGCTATCAGAGAAAATCATATAGTTTTGTTTTGACACTACTATGAATTTTTCTGTAACTTTTACTTTGTATTTATTTTCAAACTTTTACATAGTTATTGCATGTACAGTACAAGGAGCTTTCATATATCCTTTTTCTAGAGTCCCAGTTGTTATACTCTGTTTGCTTTATCATATTCTTACTTTCCTTGGGTGTGTATTATACATGCATATATAAAAATTAAATTAGTATGCACATATATGTGCATTGTATATATAATATATATGCATACTGTGTTTTTCTGAATCATTTGAGAGTAAGCTGGAGACTTTTACCCCTACCTAGTTCAGTATGTATTTCCATAGATCAAGAATATTCTCTTACACAGTGTGATTATCAAAATCAGGAAATTTAACTTTTATGCAATAGTATTATTAAATGTACTGTCCATATTTAGTTTTGTCAGTTGTCTCAACAATACCCTTTATAGCTTCTTTTTTTTTTTTAAGTTTTACTGCATACTTTATACTTTACAACTCCAGCTTGGACTTGTCCATCCTTGTTCATCCTAACCCTCTACCATTTTTCTGTGTGCTTATTTTAAACCTTCTCCATTCTTTAAGACTTTGGCCGAGCACAGTGGTTCATGCCTGTAATTCCAGCACTTTGAGGGCCGAGGCGGGTGGATCATTTGAGGTCAGGAGTTCGAGACCGGCCTGACCAACATGGTGAAATCCCATCTCTACTAAAAATACAAAATTAACCGGGTGTGGTGGTGCATTCCTGTAATCTCAGCTACTCGGGAGGCTGAAGCAGGAGAGTCGCTTGAACCTGGGGGACAGAGGTTGCAGTGAGCTGAGATTGTGCCAGTGCACTCCAGTCTGGGCAATAAGAGTGAAACTCTGTCTCAAAAAAAAAAAAAAAAAAATTCACCTCACTCCTCCTTTATACTTTATTGTTATCATTGACATAATTTTGTGAGTTTTCTCAATTTCCTGCCCCTTCTTTTCCTTAACTTACAAATGCCTGTATCTTTGGTTACCCTCTTTTCTTTGTAGAAGATAAATTCTTTCTGGATAAGAAAATTCTCTTACTTGTGCTTGGATCATTGCTGTCTAATATGGTAGTTAGTAGTGGCTATTTAAATTGATTAAAACTTAGCTCCTTAGTTGCACCATTCCAAGTGCTCAGTAGTTCCACGAGGCTGGTGGCTACTTAATGTATTGGGTAGCACCTTTCTAGGTTCTCTTCTTTCCCAACATTTGAGGGATTTTTCTTTATTGCATCTTTATCCAGAACAGACCCACCATGATCTTGCCCTTGCTTGTCTCTGTATCCTCATCTCACTACTTTCTCAATGTGTACTGTATTTCAGTCACAGTAAACTACCAGCATTTTCTCTAAATACCTAGTTTTGGGCCCTTTTCACTTTTACAGCTGTTATCTTCCCGCATCTTCCTGAAAGAGCTACTCATAATTGGCAACTCCTTCTGTTCTTCACTGATCACACCATTTGCCTTAATAATTCAACACATTTGCCTTTTGTACCGAAGCTGTGAAATCCTGTATGAGTAGGGGCCATATTCTGTCTTCATGTGTGAGTGTGTGTGTGGTGGGTTTTTTTTTTTTTGGGAGACAGAGGCTCTGTCACCCAGGCTGGAGCAGTGGCATGATCTCCTCACTGCAACCTCCATCTCCCTGGTTCAAGCAGTTCTCCTGATTACAGGAGCTGGGATTACAGGCTGTGCCACCACCTGGCTAATTTTTGTATTCTTAGTAGAGATGGGGTTTTGCCCTGTTTGCCAGGCTGATGTTGGAACTCCTGGGCTCAAGTGATCTGCCTGCCTCGGCCTCCCAAAGTGGTGGGATTACAGGTGTGAGCCACCGCTCCCAGCCTGTCCTCTGTGTTCTCCTGACCTAGCATTCACCTATATGTTGAACTGAAATGAAGATGTAATCTCTGCCTTCTAGCTGCTTACCATAGGCTAATTGATGATCACTTGTATAGACTCCCATGCCCAAGAAAATGGAATAGCTTTCCTTGTAGTACTGCCTGAGCTCTGCTTTCCACCCAGTCCATTTTAGCTTACTTGAGCCTTGGACCTTGACTTCTGTCTGGATGTTTGAACTGTGTTTTCCTTTTTATTTTTCTAATCATCTAGAATCCAGCCTAACTCTCCAGCTTCCCAGGTATTTATATTTTAGGAGTATCAGTTTACTTGTGACCCTGTTGAGTACACTATGTAGAATCATGGTATCATGTTTTATTTAGTCTGGAATATCCTTCATCCTCATTCAAAATATTAAGGTGAGTCTCCCACCATAAACCAAAACAATCCCTTCCCTATGACAAAGCTAATCACTGTATAAATTCTTTTCCTTGTTTATATTTGTGTTGTTTCATATTGTATTGTGACTTGTTAATTTGTCTATTTTCCTGATAGCAGCCATTCCTTATTCAAATCATACTGCTCAGAAACTTTTTCATTTCAGTTTACATAGCTATTAAGTAGTAAAGCAAAAATTTGAACCCAGATGTACATTTTTTTTTTTTGTATCCTCAGTGTCTGGCAGTACCTAAGTACTCAAGAAATACCTCTTGAATTGACCAGTGACCACAACTCTGTCAGAATCTGCATCTCATTCTTTTTGATGTCTTAGCATGTTCAGGTGCCTGGGCTTTGGAGTCAGACTCTTGAATTCAAATCCTTGCTTTACTGCTTACTAGCTGTTTGACCTGAGCAAGTTCCATAATCTTTGTAGGCCTCAGTTTCCTCATCTCTAAATAGTTGCTACTACCTTTAAGGGATATTGTGAAGATGAAAGGAGACAATGCAGATAAAGCATTTATCATGGGACCCCTCAATTTTGTTCTTACTATTTGTCCTGCAATTCTGACTTATCTACTAGCTCTTAGTCAATCCTGCTCCATGCTCACCCCATGTTTTCTGTTTGTTTGTTTACTGGCAGAGCCAATGAGACATCTAAGTGAATTTCTAGTAGGCAGTTAGCAAAAACAGAACCCTGGAGAAAGTTCTGAGAAAGAGTCATGTTTGGGAGAGATTTGCTCAGAACTCCTATTTAGAACTTTGAAACCTGAGGTAATGTATGTAAAAAGACAAATAGTGGGTGATGGGATTTTGAGATACCGTTCTAGGAGCCATATATCTTCAGGCAACCCGGTTTTCAAATATTTTTTATTGGCCTTCTAAATTTTTGGAATATTTTAGAAATGTTAACTTTTTGACATCCTTAAAATACAGAGCCATACATTTGGAAGTAGCACAAAAATTTGAACTGCCTCTTTGCCGCAACCCGCTAGAGGTTTATGTTTTTCTACTAAAATATTCTATCTTGTTGGATCATACATCCTAGGTTTTGATTTAGAAGATATGGTCACCGTAGGTGTTACTCCACTTGGTCAGTAGGAGGAAGAGAAGTTGCCAAAGGAAATACTTGCAAAGAAAGATTTCATTAGTATCATATTGTCTATTTAGTCATTAAGGAGTGTGTGTGTGTGTGTGTGTGTGTGTGTGTGTTTTGTACACGCATGCGCATGTGTAGTTTCTCACTGTTAGGTGATTTTGTATCAGAATGGGGTGAGAAGGAGGAGGATGTATGTGAAAATCTAGAGATGTTATTGAGAAGACAGAGTACCACAAAAATCTCTGACTCTGGATACCTAATGGATTATTTGTATGTGATTAAACTCTAAGCCATGTTTCATTCTTCTAATCATTTTGGTAATTTTCTCAGAATAATCAAATGCTCTTTTGAAGGAAAAGGTTACCAGGACCTTTTGTTCATTTGCTTTTGCAGAGTTCCATTTAGATAATTTTTATAATGTGATGAAAACTAAAGAGTGAACTATTTTAGAGAAAAGTAACACTGAAGATAGCAAATTTGCCATAGGTATCCTTGATTTGCTCTTCGTCATCTCTAATAACAGATACAAATTTTTAATATATTTACTGCTAAAAACTTTTTTAAGAGACAGGGTCTTGATCTTGTCACCCCAGCTGGAGTGCAGTGGCACAATCATAGCTCACTGTAACCTCAAACTCCAGGACTGAAGCAATCCTTCTGCCTCAGCCTCTTGAGTAGCTAGCACTACAGGCACACGCCACCATGCCTGGCTAATTTTAAAATTTTTTGTAGAGGCAGAATCTTGCTGTATTGCCCAGGCTGGTCTTGAACTCCTGACCTCAAGCTGTCCTCTCATCTCAGCCTCCCAAAGTGGTAAGATTACAAACATGAGCCTCCATACCTGGCCAATACATATATTTAATATCTCACTTTGACTGTTAATGTTAATAGCTGATAACATTCTTGAATGTAAACATTTGCTCCCTGATAATGACGAAGTGCTTTGTTTCTGAGTAGAGGTGATATTTTTGTATTTAGTTTTCTCTACATGTATCTGTCCCACTGGCAACGGATAGTATTTATCTGCGAAATAACTAATTGTTAACTGGAATGAATTATCAAAGAGGATTTATAGAAAAAATTTGGTTTGTTGATGGTTGGGAAACAAAAAGAAAAAATCAACTGACCAGCACGATGGCTCACACCTGTAATCCCAGCACTTCAGGGATCAAGGTGGGTGGATCCCTTGATCCCAGGAGTTCTAGACCAGCCTGGGGAACATGGCAAAACCCGGTCTCTACCAAAAAAAAAAAAAGCATTGTTTGAGCCCGGGAGGCAGAGGTTGCAGTGAGCCAAGATTGTGCCGCTGCACTCTAGTCCAGGCGACAGAGTGAGACTCTGTCTCAAAAAACAAAACAACTGTGTATCCTCGTTAAACAATATGATAAACTGAATGTGCTGTTTCAAACATACCAGTTATTCATTGTTAACATGTTTTATTAGAGGGGTAGTAACATTTTAATTTATTCAAAGTTCTAAATGGTAAGAGATGGGGAAAAAGTTCTTGACTCATCATTCAGGCTGAATTTGTGTCTTACATTTTGTATCCCCCAAGGGTGTGCACGTAATCAGTGTGAGTGAGTGGGTTCATTGACAGTGTTACCCTGGAGTATTTTACCTTGGCAACATTGACACACTACAATACCAGTAGAATTTTTAAAAATTGCTTAAATTGGAAGGCTACTCTTAAAAAATAGCTATTATTTTGAGCATTTTAATTTTGTGGTAAACAAGAAAAAAGGTTTTAAATGAATTATATTAGAAAATGCTTTTATATTTAGCTCCTGAAGAAGTCTTTTGGTCTCAAAATACCCAATTTACTATAAGTTACTATTTAGGTTTTATATTTAAATATTGGCCACTACAATTATTATTATTATTTTTTTTTTTGAGACGAAGTCTCGCTCTGTCACCCAGGCTGGAATGCAGTAGCATGATCTCAGCTCACTGCAACCTCTGCCTCCTCAGTTCAAGCAATTCTCCTGCCTCAGCCTCCTGAATAGCTGGAATTACAGGTGTGTGCTACCATGCCCAGCTAATTTTTCTTTTTATTTGTATATTTAGTAGAGTTGGGGTTTCACCATGCTGACCAGGCTGGGTTCGAACTCCTGACCTCGTGATCCGCCTGCCTCGGCCTCCCAAAGTGCTGGGATTACAGGCATGAGCCACCACGCCCAGGCAGGACTTCTTTTTTTTTTTTTTTTTTAATGTGCAAGTTTTTATCTAGAAATTGGAACTCTTAAAAACGAGTTATTTTGTAATGTAAATGTAATAGATGAGCAAGAAAGTTGTATCTGAGGTGTGGGAAGTGAGGTTGCTTTCTCTATATTCTTTCAAATAATCGGAAAACATTAAGAAGTGATTCCTGCTTGAAGAAATAAGCTATGCTGCCTTTATTTGAGAAGCATCTTTTATTGAAATGCAATAAATTATTTAATGACAGTTACACTTTAAAATCTAAGATTAGCAAAAAATGTTTAGTAGAATTATAAGCTTTATTTATTGTAAAATAATAACGTGTTAAAAAGGCAGTCCAAGTTAGTCTTGTTTAAGTTACCAAATTGTTTTCAGGGTATTGAAATGATGTAAAAGTGGGTATAGAGGTAAAGGAGGGAAAAGTGTGTTTCTGTGCTTACAGCTAAATGAGGAGAATTAGGCCGGGCATGGTGGCTCATACCTGTAATCCCTTTGGGAGGCCTTGGCGAGCAGATCACTTGAGGTTGGGAGTTTGAGACCAGCCTGGCCAACATGGTGAAACCGCGTCTCTACAAAAAATACAAAAATTAGCCAGGCGTGGAGGCGGTACCTGTAATCCCAGCCACTCATTAGACTGAGGTACGAGAATCGCTTGAACCTGGGGGACAGAGGTTGCGGTGAGCCGAGATCGTGTCACTGTACTCCAGCCTGGACGACAGAGCAAGACTCCCTCTCAAAATTATAAATAAGGAGAATTAGAGAGTTATTATTTTTTGAGACCAAGTCTTGCTCTGTTGCCCAGGCTGGAGTGCAGTGGCGTGATCTTGGCTCACTGGCTCATGGCAACCTCCACCTCCCAGGTTCAAGTGATTCTCCTCCCTCAGTCTCCCGAGTAGCTGGGATTACAGGCATGTGCCACAACACTCAATTAATTTTGTATTTTTAGTAGAGACTGGATTTCACCACAGTCTCTACTTCTTCGAACTCCTCACCTCTTGATCTGCTCACCTCAGCCTCCCAAAGTGCTGGGATTACAGGCATGAGCCACCGCACCCAGCCTAGAAAGTTATTTTAAGACATCTTTAAAAAAATACTTAGTGAAAAACTGATTCTAGGTGAAACTTGAACTCATTAGTTTTGTGGCTTCTCTTGGTATAGTTGAAATTTCTAATACTTATCTTTTACTGATTTAACTGAATAGTACTTTAAGTCAAATGACTGTTTCCACTCCTTTGTCCTATTTTGTCTTTTAAAATCAGCTTTATTAAGTTAAGTTTACACAATGAAATATGCTAATTTTTGGTGTGCAGTTTTAGTTATGATTTATGTTGTTGTTTAAACACCACCACAGTCATGACGGTATAATATTTCCATCACCCTGGAAAGTTTCCTTGTGTACTTTTGAAGTCAGTCTGTGGTCCCTGGATCTGCTTTCTGTTACAGTTGCATTTTAATTACATTTTAAGAGATGGGGGCCTCACTATATTGCTCAGGCTGGACTCAACTCCTCAGCTCAGGCGATCCTTATCCTTCCTCCTCTGCACGCCATCCATCATGCCTACTCAGTTTATAGTTGTATTTTTGTAACTTTTCCTGTGAATAGAATCCTCATTGTGTAGTCTTTTTTCTTTCACTTAGCATAATAATTTGGAGATTCACCCACATTGTATTATCAGTAGTTCTTTTAATTGCAGAATAGTATTTCATTTTATGGTTATATCATAATTTGTTTATCTGTTTACCATTAGATGGATAATTTGGATTGTTTCCATTTCTTGGCTGTTAAAATAAGGTTACTATGAACATTTCAGTACAAAGTTTTTGTGTGGACATGTGTATAAATACCTAGGAGTGGAAACTTTGCTCTCTTTTAAATCTAACATTTCACTCTTGGCCAGATGCTGGTGACTCATGTCTGTAATCACACACTTTGGGAGGACGAGGTGGGAGGATTGCTTGAGCCCAGGAGTTCCAGACCAGCCTCAACAACATAGTGAGACCCTTTCTCTACAAAAAATAAACATCTTTTATTTTTTTGAGACGGAGTCTTGCTCTGTCACCCAGGCTGTAGTGCAGTGGCATAATCTCGGCTTACTGCAAACTCCATCTCCCAGGTTCACGCCATTCTCCTGCCTCAGCCTCCCCAGTAGCTGGGACTACAGGCACATGGCACCATTCCCAGCCAATTTTTTTGTATTTTTTTTTTTTTTTTTTTTTTTTTTTAGTAGTGACGGGGTTTCACCATGTTAGTCAGGATGGTCTTGATCTGACCTCGTGATCCACCTGCCTTGGCCTCCCAAAGTGCTGGGATTACAGGTGTGAGCCACAGCACCAGGCTGCAGTCTTTTAAATTAGTGGGGTGTAGTGGATGTGCCTCTGTAGTGTATGCAACTACTCAATAGGCTGAGGGTAGAGGCTTCATTGAACTGTGGTCATTCCACTGCACTGCAGCCTGAGCAACAGAGTATGGCCCTGTCTCAAAAAATGACAACAAATACAATGCTTAGTTTTGGTAGAGAAGATAGAAAAATTTAATTAAACCGGAAGGCTTTTATTTCAGGATTTTATTTCAGAATTGAATTGCCAGTTGTTATTCTCTTTTATTATTATTTCCTACTCATCTCTGCCAAAAAGCTACTGCCTTTCCTTTAAACCTCCCCTAAGAAGGTATTCCTTATTTAAAACTCTTGTTTACAAGAATATGCTAGATTTTGAATGGGTTACTTGAATCTTGTCCATGTCGCAACACTTCTGTCCCGCGTTCCCTAGTATTTTTCTAACTTATACTTGGATTTATTGTTTGGAGCCTTTTTTCGTTTCTTTCCATACCACCTCCTTTCTTTTCAGGGTTTGGGACTTAATGCAGTTTAAGTTAAGGGGAATCTGTCGAGGAAGCTACAGATCAAGGTTTATGATTTGTAATGTCGTATTAGGGATTTGCTAGCAATTCAGCTGCATGACCATGCTGATTTGACTAATGACTTAATGAAAGCCTTTGAATTGAGCTATAATTGCAGACTCATATGCCTAAGTGTTTTTAGAAGTGTAGGTCTAAGAGTTAATTTGGAAGATGATGGATACTTGAAAACTTGCTCCCTACGCCCCCAAATATATTATGTTTGTATACACACACATGTCCATCGATACATCTTTTATTTACTAAGTTAGTGATTTTAGGTTTAAATTTGGTTTACATTTTAGGTTTGAATTGGTCAAGTTTCATTCACAGTGTTTGTTATTCTGATCCTTTTATTACAACATTATTTACCTGCAGCATTCGGAGAATTGGAGTTTAAATTGAGATATGTGGGGAAAAAAATTGGAGAGCTAATAGATCTGGCAGAGGTAGAAGAGTTGATAGCCTGATACCTGAGCAAATGGGAGAGAAGGCAGGGATTGGGATTGAGATAAAATGGTTTTGCTTGTTTTGTAGTTTGGCATTCAACAAGAACCTGTTAAAATGCTTACTTTAAACAAGGCAGTGTTGGTGCTTTGTAGTTAGAAAGATTAACCTGATAAAGAGACTGTCTGAAAGAAGGCCACAGCTTAGCAGCAGGGCCCAAGGCCTGGAATTAGCTAAACGACCAGTAAATACTGTGCCAGCTTGGCACGGTGGCTCATGCCTGTAATCCCAGCACTTTAGGAGGCCGAGGTGGGTGGATCATGAGGTCAGGAGTCCAAGACCAGCCTGTCCAACATGGTGAAACCCCATCTCTACTAAAAATACAAATATTAGCCGGGTGTGGTGGTGCATGTCTGTAGTCCCAGCTACTCAGGAGGCTGAGGCAGGAGAATCGTTTGAACCCAGGAGGCGGAGGTTGCAGTGAGCCAAGATCGTGCCATTGCAATCCAGTCTGGGCAACAGAGCGAGACTCCGTCTCAAAGAAAAAAAACAGTTGTGCCATAAGTTGCTGATACGTGATGTAGGATGTATCTAGATTAGTATAGGAAGCTAAAATAATTCATTTCCTTCTTCCCAGAGTTGGAAGGGTTGGAAGGCTGATCGAATTAAGTGATGTGAATTAGATGATGTGTTCTGACACTCCACTCCTTTCCAGTGTGAATTGTTTGTGAGAATTTCCTAGTAGACTGCTGTTCTGGACCGCTCAACAAGTTAAAAAAAAAAAGTATCATCACGAGATACAGTCAAAGCTGTGCTCTTAACAGTTCTTAACATTTCTTGCAGTCTTACAAAGATGGACTTTTATATTTTATAGTAGGTGAGGTGAACAACAGTGGAAGATAAAATGTGTGGAAGAAAAATACGTCTAATCATTGGAGAAGAACTCAAAATAATGCGGTGATGTGTAGCCATCATTATTTCTTCTTGAATGTTTTCTTTAATATTCATTCATGTTCTACTTCTGTTTGTTTTCTTTTTCCCTCTTTCTGGTTTTCATTTCTTTTTTTTTTTTTTTTTTTGGCAACTGAAGTGTTTGTGTATTAACCATTTGTATGTTAGTCTCAGTAATTAACATTCTGGACTCTGGTTTTTGCCAGGTGCTCTGTAGTGAGTATATAGTGTACTTTGCCAGCTTTTAATTGGCATTAGAGTTTTGTTTAAAGTGAGGTTTTTAAAAATATTTTCCATATAGGTTATTGATTGCTCTCAAATTGGGTCTGTTTTGCTACCTGGCATAATCAGAAAATAACTTACTTTGGGCTGGCCATGGTGGCTCATGCCTATAATCCCACCACTTTGGGAGGCCGAGGTGGGCAGATCACCTGAGGTCAGGAGTTGGAGACCAGCCTGACCAAATGGTGAAATTCCACCTCTACTAAAAATACAAAATTAGCTGGGCCTGGTGGCACATGCCTGTAATCCCAGCTACTCGGGAGACTGAAGCAGGAGAATCGCTTGAACCCAAGAGGCAGAGGTTGCAGTGAGCCAAGATTGCGCCATTGCACTCCAGGCTGGGCAACAAGAGAAAAACTTCGTTTCAAAATAAATAAATAAATAGATAGATAGATAACTTAATTTGGAGTTTTTAGCAAGGAGACACACTTGCTACTGCCTTCTCAATGGAAGAATAGCAGTGCTTTATTGGAGAAGTCTTGTCTCTGTTCTTTAATTCCAGTGTATTTTGGGGAAGGGTGCAGTAGAATAAAACAAGATTGGGAGGAGGTAGACATTCACCTGTCTTAGATCTCTGAGTCATACTTTATCATCAGTGGAATGGTACATGTCACTTGGCACTTATATTTGGTATTTTAAACTGGAGCACTATTTATTGTAACTCATTTGATCATCATAAATCAGTTTAGACTGCTGTTGGATTGGAGTTTGTGTGTGGAGACAAGATAGGGAATCTGGTTCTTTCAGGTATTTAGAATCCTTGGAACATCAGGTTCAAATATTTACCAGGTTTTATTTTGAAATAATTCAAATTTATGGAAGGTTAAAATATACATGTATTTCCTATCCCAATCCCCGGGCTGCTGACTGGACTAGTCCTAGTACTAGTCTGTGGCCTGTTAGAAACCTGGCTGCACAGCAGGTGAGCACATGGGAGCTGGCATTACCACTTGAGCTCCGCCACCTGTCAGATCAGCAACATTGGATTCTCATAGGAGCACGAACCCTCTTGAGAACTGCTCATGAGAGTGAACTAGGTTACACACTCCTTATGAGAACCTAAGGCCTGATGATCTGAGGTGGCACAGTTTCATCCTGAAATCATCCTGGACACCCTCCCCCCAATGTAAACACATGGAAAATTTGTCTTCCACGAAACTGGTCCCTGGACCTCTTAGTAAGATTAACCCATTGTTAACAATTTGTGCTATTTACTTATTCATTCTCTGTCATGTTATTTTTTTCTGAATCTTCTGAGATTAAGTTGCTTACATCATGTTCCTTTACCATGTAATATTTCAGTATATAGTTTCTAAGAACAAGGACCTTCTCTTGTTTAACTACGTTACAGTTATTAAATTAAGGAAATAACGCAGTTATCTAATACACAGTCTACATTCACATTTTACTAGTTTTCCCATTACTTTTTTTTTTTTTTCTTTTCTATGTGAGACAGGGTTTTGCTCTTGTATTCCAGGCTGGAGTGCAATGGCTCACTGCAGCGTCCGCCTCTCAAGTTCAAATGATTCTCCTGCCTCAGCCTCCCGAGTAGCAAGGATTACAACCGTGCCACCACGCCGGGCTCATTTTTGTATTTTTAGTAAAGATGGGGTTTCACCATGTTGGCCAGGCTGGTCTCGAACTCCTGATCTCAGGTGATCCACCTGTCTTGGCCTCCCAGAGTGCTGGGATTACAGGCATGAGCCCAATAGTGTTCTTTAGTGATTTTTTTTCCTGTCCAGAATCCAACCCATAATCATTCATTGCATTTAGTTGCCACATCTCTTTATTCTTCTTTAATCAGGAACATTTCTTCAGCCTTTCTTTGTCTTTAATGACATTGACATTTTTGAAGAGAGTGACAGACCATTTATTTGTAGAATCTCCCTCAATTTGGGTGTATCTGATGTGTTCTCATGATAAAATTTAGGAATGTAGTTTTGGCAGGAATGTTACACTTGTGTCCTTTTCGGTGCATCACATTAGGAGGCACATGTCCACTTGTTCCCTTGTCAATGATACTTACTTAGATCTTTAGGTTAATGTGATACCTGCCAGGTTCCTCTACTTAAGTTAATATTTTTCCTTCTGTAATACATAATTTGTGGGAAGACACTATTAGACTCAATGTATACCAGTCCTCATCAAACTTTCATTCACAAAGAGTTTTAACATTCTTTGGTAACTTTGTCTGAATCAAGTTATTACTATGATGGTAATAATTCAGATATTTAATTGGGTTTAGATACTTAACTAGGTTTAGGTATTTAATTGCAGGAGCTCAGTACTATAGTAGGAACTGCTTTGAGCTATTGGATTCCTTAGCATTATAAAGTGCTTTGTGTTGAACAAGAATGTCTCCTGAGACTTCTATACACTGTTTCAAGTTCTGTACTCTGTACCACAGGAGATGAGCCTGCTTTTTTTTGTGTTTCTCTAACTGCCCTTCAAAATGTGTTCTTTTTTGTCTTTTTGCTGTTACTTGCTTTAATTTCATATAGTCACTTCTTGTAAGAGATGACTTTCCTGAATTTATAACCATCCTGTTGGTTTTCTGATAACACTCATTCACCATCAGTATCACACTTAACCTATGGTATCCAAATCTGTATACTAATTCCAGATACAGTTTGATCTATCAGTACAATGGATCACTGTTTGCCTGTAATCTAGCTTTATGCTCAAGAGCATCAGGTTTTGTTTTGGTTTTTTGTTTTGTTTTTTTGAGACAGAGTCTCGCTCTTTGGCCCAGGCTGGAGTTCAGTGGCCGGATCTCAGCTCACTGCAAGCTCCGCCTCCCGGGTTTACGCCATTCTCCTCCTCAGCCTCCCCAGTAGCTGGGACTACAGGCGCCCGCCACCTCGCCCGGCTAGTTTTTTGTATTTTTTTTAGTAGAAACGGGGTTTCACCGTATTAGCCAGGATGGTCTCGATCTCCTGACCTCGTGATCCGCCTGTCTCGGCCTCCCAAAGTGCTGGGATTACAGGCTTGAGAGCATCAGGTTTTGGAGACAAATAGATCTGGCTTCAGGTCATAGCTCTGCCACTTAACTAGCTCTGTGATCTTGAACTCGTTCCTAACATCTCTGAACCAGTTTTGTCATCTGTAAAGGGTTGGTAATAGTAGCACCTGACTTTTAAGGATGGAATGAAGATTAAGTGTGCATGTAAAACTGTCAGTGGTGTCTGTTATATTCTAAACACCTATAAAATGTTAATTATTATTATACAGAAAGCATGCTTCTGTTTTATAGCCCAAGATTGGTACAGTTTATGTTTTAGCCGTTGTACTGCAGACTCAGTTAAGCCTGCGGTGAAGTCAGAAAGTTTTAATCAGTTCTACTGAAGCAAGTTAGACTCTTGGACAAATATTTTAACTTTTTATGATAGAATACCTTTCATACAACTCTTATGAGTTACAACATGTCTCCTCCTGCTGTCACAAAACAATCTCATTCTCCCTAGTCTGGTGCTGTGATATGTGTACTTGGGACTCTAAAGGCATTCCACTGACTATCTGTTTGTAAAAGCGTTCTTTACAAACGCTTTTATAGCTGTTTATTCTAAATAAATTAGCTGGACTTAAGGAGAACAGAAAAATACCTACTTTTGCCTACTTTGGACAAAATGATTATATATAAAGTAATCCTTACCTAGTCTATGGCCAGGTATAGAAAAATCTATGGATTAGTTATATGCGTGTTAATAACGTCGAATACCAATTGGAATGTTTTTGTTTTTCACTTTTCCTTTAGCCACCCTTTTAACCTAGCTATAATGGCGAAAGCACTCCTTAAAATTTTAATGATTAAAATGTGGTACATAAATTTTATATGTCTCAACTCTGTTTCATGTTAAATGTGTTACAGGAATGAATCTGAAGTCTGCTGCAGTAAAACACTGAAGGCTTTAAAATGTTTTCTTGCATAAAACTCAAAACTTTTAAGTAGCTGCTTATGAGGATAGGGAAGGCAGAAAGCTAATGTCTGTCTCAAGATACAGGACAGCTGTTTGCTCATCAACCTCAACTGTGTGAGTAGAGACTTAAGCCTGTAACCCTATGTAATTGGGCATAGTAACTTAATTTTATTTTTTAAAATTTAAAATGCTTGAAGATAGACCTAAGTCATGATGAACATTTTTAGGGTGTATTTTTTCTGGTGGGTAGGATACTGAGGGTGGAGTGGGTGGTAGACTTTTATTTATATAATATTTTGTGCAATAACATTTATAACTAATGTTGTTAGTGACCACACATCTTTTATCAGAATTATTATAAGCATTGGAATCTGCATTACTAATTATATTATTGTGAAGCAAAAGATTGTAATTCTTTAGATTGCTGTTTATTTTGCAGTTGATTTCAGCCATTTAAAGTTAATATTTTGACCAAACAACCATAAAAAAATTGCTTGGGATTATGATGTTTGATATTAATATAGAAAATTGCTTCTGGAAATAATAATTTAAATTATAATAATTTTGAAAACTAGTATTTTTTTAAATCGCTTTATTTAATCAAAGAGTGTATCAAAATACAAGCACGCTGGTTCCCTAAATGCAGTTGAAAGTTTTTTAAATTTGCCAATTTTATTTTGTAAAGTACTTTGAAAAATAGAAATGCCATTGAAGAAAAATTTCTCCTTTTCCTTCCTTTAAGGCGTTAAAGTTAACACCTTAAGAATCCATGGTGGGGTGGTGTTTTTTTTTTCTATCCTCCTCCCCCCACTTTTTCTTCATGGATTTAGAAGTGAGACTGCATTGGATGTTTTTCTCTCTCTCTTTAGAAGAATGCATTGTTTGTACAGATGGAGTGATTATAAAGCATTGTAGTGAGCAAAATGATGAGCATGTAGACAGAGACTTATAAAATCTTGTTAACTATTCACTGAGGCATGGAGTAGAAGGAATGTTGCGCATTTGTATGCACTAAAATGAAATTACTTTCTCTTTCATAACACAAATGTGTTGACTGAAGGAAAATCAAAATGGACTATCTTTAGAATCAGTGAATGAGAAAACATTTAGAAAATGTGAAGAATACACATTGAATATGGATATCCTTTTTTCTTTTTTTTTTTGAGGAGTCTCACTCTGTCACCCAGGCTGGAAGCAGTGGCACCATTTCTGCTCGCTGCATCCTCCGCCTCCCAAGTTCAAGTAATTCTCCTGTCTCAGCCTCCCGAGCAGCTGGGACTACAAGCATGTGCCACCATGCCCAGCTAATTTTTGTATCTTTACAAAAGAGGTGGAGTTTCACCATGTTGGCCAGTCTGGTCTCAAAACTCCTGACCTCCAGTGATCTGCCTGCGTTGGCCTCCCAAAGTGCTGAGATTAGCAGTGTAAGCCACCTTGCATGGCCGAATATGGATATTCTTAATGAAAGTGGTCAAAGGATACATGACAGAAATGGAGAGACACATGTTGCTGCATTCAAAACTAGTGAAAAACCCAGAGGTTTCACTTTGCCCCATTATTTTCTTTTCTGTATTGGTCAGTAGATGTATAGCCCACTGTATAAATCTCCAGAGGTTATCTAGTTCCTAATCTTTCAGTAGTTCTAGAGAAGAAATATTTATAATCTTGTTTAATGATGGCAAGCCTCACTTTAATGCAGTTTTAGGGTCTGTAATATGAAATTTAAGTCTTCATTTACAGCCATTTGGCATTTCCCTTGAAAAGCCACATTTAATTTGGTGCTGCTATTCTGTGAACGGTACTTCAACAGCCTTCCCTCCTCTTTTTTGATTAGTGTCAAAAATAAGGAAAATTCAAGGTGAGAGAAGCCTTTGGAACATACTAATGAAACTTTGATTTTTAAAATGAGATTAGGAGAGAACACACAATAGGGAAGCGAGTTGCTTTTATCACTGTAGAGGGTTTAGGGGGAAATTGTATGATAGTAAATTGGTCCCAAATTTCTTTTTATCTCTCTAAGATGATTCTCTGTATTCTGTTCTATATTACTGTTCTCTCAAGGGGGTAAAGTTAGAAGCTAATTAACTTTACTGGGATAGAAAGTACATGTAGGAATATGTGAGCACCATATATAAAATTCGTCTACTTTATTCCCTCTGCCTTGCTCTACCCTTTACCTTACCGCAATAGTGTAGGCTTCTCATTGATCCTGTACCCAATTCTGTCATTTGGTTTTGCTTAGATTTGTAAATGTATTTGAGCTTCTTTTACTGTTGTATAATGCAGTGTATTAAAATGAAGTTTTTGGGCTATGTAAGGCCATGTAATATGGTCATGTATGCAGGCCATAGAGTCTGGCTGCCTGAGTTCAGATCCTAGGTGTCCCTTCTGACATCTCTGTGATACTAAGCAAATTACTTAAACCTTTCTGGGCCTCAGTTGTATAATCTGCAAAATAGATACAGTAATAATTTACTACCTGGTGGGATATTGTGAGGTTGATTGAATCATCAATGCTTGCAAATTATTATCATTATTAAACCTGTTTGTTCTTTGAGAGGAGGAATACTAGGTAGCATATTATAAATGCTCCAAGTAATAGATTTTAAGGCTTTAGGATTAAGAATTTGAACATCACAAAGTAGGGTATTTTCAATTAAGGTATCATCAGAAACATCTACAGAAGAGTAGAATAGAAATCTTTACTCCTAGCCTGGCGTGGTGGCTCACCCTGTAATCACAGCACTTTGGGAGGCTGAGTCGGGTGGATCACGGGGTCAGGAGTTCAAGACCAGCCTGGCCAACATGATGAAACCTCCATCTCTACTAAAGATACAAAAAATTAGCCGGCCTTGGTGGCGGGCACCTGTCATCAAAGCTACTCGGGAGGCTTGAGGCAGGAGAATCGCTTGAACCCGGGAGGCAGAGGTTGCACTGAGCTGAGATTGCATCATTGCACCCCAGCTTGGGTGACAGGGAAAGACTCCATCTCAAAAAAAAGGAAAAAAATCTTTACTCCCTGCCTTCCTGTCTCAGTCTACTGTATGCATTAGCCCCATTTCACATTCTCAGTAGCCACATGTGGCTGATGGCTACTGTATTGGACAACACTGTTCTAGATAGTTGGTTTTACTGGGTAATGTATTTGCATTAAACATGACATTTATTGATGACACAATTCTCTTTGTCTGGAACATGAAAGATTGGCTCCTGCATCAGATAGAACTCCACCAAGAGGAGAAGAGGAAGCAAAAAATATTTCTTCAAGAATCTTGGTGAAGGTTAGGTGTATTTTCTCTGGGTTTTATATAACGTGATTTTTTTTTTTTTTTTTTGAGATGGAGTCTTGCTCTGTGGCCCAGGCTGGAGTGTATAGCGTAATCTTGGCTCACTGCAAGCTCTGCCTCCTGGGTTCTAGCCATTCTCCTGCCTCAGCCTCCCAAGTAGCTGGGACTACAGGTGCCCACCACCACACCAAACTAATTTTTTGTATTTTTAGTAGAGATAGAGTTTTACTGTGTTAGCCAGGATGGTCTCGATCTCCCGACCTCGTGATCCGCCCGTCTTGGCCTCCCAAAGTGATGGGATTACAAGCGTGAGCCACTGCACCTGGCCATAAAGTGATTTTTAAACAATTTATAAAATGTAGTGTAGTTATTTTTATTTTTCATTTTTATTTTTGAGATGGAGTTTCACTCTTGTTGCCGAGGCTGGAGTACAGTGGCACAATTCTCTTGCCTCACCCTCCCAAGTAGCTGGGATTACAGGCATGCACCACCATGCCCAACTAATTTTGCACTTTTAGTAGAAACAGGGTTTTACCATATTGGTCAGTCTGGTTTCGAACTCCTGACAGGTGATCCACCCGCCTCGCCTTCCCAAGTGCTGGGATTACAGGTGTGAGCCCCCGCGCCCAGCCTTGCAGTTATTTTTGAATAAAGATATTGACAGGTGAGTCAAGCAGTGTTGCAAGTATTGAAGTCTGTCAGTGACTGCTTCTCAAATTAAAGTGAGCCATCTGTTTATATGTGATATGGAAATGAAAACTAATTTTTACATTTAAATGCTAGTAGATTTCTTATCTAGACGCACCTTTGAAGACGAGCAATGTGATGGGTGGTACATTAATTTAGAGTCAGGAAGGACTAGGTTTCAGTTAGTGGTTTTATTGTGAGATAAATTTATCTGTTTGAGATGATTCCACTAAAGGTTAAAAGTAGTCTAGATTTCAGCACTGATAATCACTTTTACTTTGTGCTTAGAAATAGTATAGGTGTTAGGGGAGATACCAAAGGATAGGAACAAGGTATTAATGTTATGTTCTAAAAGAAATCACTGTTTACTGGATTCTAATCAGGGACCAGAACACATGGAAATAGAAATCCATTCTAACTAAGGAAAGAAAAAAGGATTATTTCGAAAATCTTTGGAAAATCATATGTAATTGAATTGCAAGTATGTAGCCTTGGTACTTTTTATGTGTGTGCTATTCTGTCTCCTCCCCACCTCCACCCATGACTTTAGATAGGTTCATTGGGTTGGTGTTCATCCAGGTCTAATTAGCTTGTCTGGAGGGTTTATCCCATGGTACTAAAAGGGCAGCAAGAGCTGATTTATAGGTATACAGATTGTCTTAGAAGGGAATTTTAGCAGAGAGGCAGTGAATGGCATATGTAACTTCAGTTTCTTTAACTGATTACAGAGGAACATGTATGAGAATGTTACCTCCCTTATACAGATTTGGTGAGGCCTAAGTCAGATAATCTATATAAAGTGCTTAGCCCAGGGCCTAGTACATAATAATGAGTAGACGTTTTCAGTGAGCACTTACTCTAATATATACCTAATTATATAGTTTTTCTGACCTGATTTTTTTAATTTAGGGAAAAAATTTGGAGAATTTAGTAGGATTAATTGGTGACTTAGGGATATTCACTCAAAACATCTCAATTCAAAGTGGGGTGGCTGCCTAACTGAAATTTACCTCTTATAACTAGTGGCCTAGATATGCTCTAAAGTGTTCATGGTATAGTATATCAACCCTACCTCAGATTGGCTTACTGTTGACCATTGTTGAATTTGCTCTTAATCAAGAACTTAAGAGTGTCCAAATTTTTTAGCCATTTGAACCCCTTTATTTAATTGAAATCTTTTACAGAAACCAGGTATGTGAAAAGACCAAAAACGAACTATTCTGTTTGAAGCAGAAATTTGTAACCCATTCTGCGTTCTCAATGTGCTTTCTCTCTACCCTTTTCCTCTGCCTCAGCAATCTTTGATAGAACAAAAGCACACACTTAGAAATAAACTTTATGAAGGATTGCCTAAATGATAAGCCTGGATGATAAGTTCATTATTATTATTGTTTTCTTAAGAGACAAGAGTCTTGCTCTGTCGCCCGTGCAGGGATGCAGTAGTATGATCTCAGCTCACTGCAGCCTCAATTTCCTAGGCTCAAGTGGTACTCCCACCGTACATAGCCTCCTGAGTAGCTGGGACCACAGGTGTGCACTGCCACATCCAGATAATTTTTTAGTTTTTGTAGAGACGGGGATCTCACTTTGTTGCCCAGCTGGTCTTGAACTCCGGGCCTCAAGCAATCCTCTCACCTTGGCCTCCCAGAATGTTGGGATTACATGCATGAGCCACCACCCCTGGCCGGATTTTATTTTTAACTCTGGCTCCGTGAAGACTGGCTGTTAACTGAAGGTGGCCATGAGACTATTGATTTATATTAGAACTAAAAACCCAGAGGCTGGGTGGGTGGCTCACGCCTTATAATCCCAGCACTTTGGGAGACCGAGGCGAGTGGATCATTTGAGAACAGGAGTTCAAGACCAGCCTGGCCAACATGGTGAAACCCCATGTCTTCTAAAAATACAAAAATCAGCCGGGTATGGTGGTGCGCAACTGTAATCCCAGCTACTTGAGAGGCTGAGGCAGGAGAATCGCTTGATCCTGGGAGGTAGAGCTGGCAGTGAGCTGAGATCGCGCCAGTGCACTCCAGCCTGGATGACAGAGTGAGACCCTGTCTCAAGTCAATCCGTCCATCCATCTATCCATCCATCCATCCATCCATCCCGGAAACTTATATTTTACTTTACAGATATTATGGACCTTATCACGTTGTGTTTTACTTGTAAACTATAGATGAAATCCTCTTATGTTATTGGGGGTAAGATTTCATTGTACTTCTTTGCATTAGCTACTTGAAAGAATAGAGTCAAATGAATGGCTTCTAATTAGCAAATAGGCCTTTATGGGCATACATTTTATTTATTGACAGTATTTCTAACTTTTTTTTTTTTAACCATTTTTCCTTGGATTGACTATTTTTGCTTACTTTTGATACCATGCAGCATGCATTTTTAAAGTCACCTTGAATTATTTTTAGAGCAATTTAAAGTATATAAAAACAGTAGTATTTAGTGAATAGCACTTGTTCTAAAAAGCTCCCCTTTTCATTCTAAGGTGGTGGGATTCCCAGTTGCCTGTGGGTTTAAATTCCGACTCCTTAGCATGGAAACACAGATTTTGTGATGTGGCCTTATTCTAAGATCATTTCCCACTATCCTACATTCTAGGCACACAGAAGTCTCCCCTGGTAGAACACATACTTGCTTTTATCCCTCCTTTACAGTTATAAATACTGAGCATAAGCACGTAGTAAATTTTCGTTGCCAGTTATCCAGAATAATTGATACATCATTTTGTAAACTTTTGAGAGGAGGATATTAGAAACCGTTCCATCATGCTTTTAATAAAAAATGGTATCATCTCAGGTGGAAGTGAGGCCTACTCACAGATCTCCTAACAGGTGATTAGTGTCTCTGTGGCAAGGAGAACTTTTATGAACCTGTCCTTTGTGAGCTATGGGTAAATAAGGAGTCTTGGATTTATGACTGCATCTATTATTAAATACCTGACAGTTTGCAACTCTCCCTCTCATGACGAACTGCAGATATGTGACTTAAAATAAGCCACCCAATTCTGAACTGAGCTTTATATTGCAACTTACGGGTTAAAGTATTTTCGCAATCACCGTCCCAGTTGACCCCCTCAAAGTCCTATGAGTTAGAAAGGACAGGCATCATACCTATCTTAAATGAAGTACTTCGGGCTAGCCATTTATCTAAGTAGGAAGTTTATATTCACAACCAATTTGAAGATGAGTCAGTTCTTTTTTCTTTCTACTACACATCAAGTTGTCCCTGTATATATAGCAGTTGTTTTGCAGTGATTTGTAGTTATACTTCCTTTCATGATGCATTTGTTAGTCATCCCCACAAGGTGTGTTACACTTTAACTGAAAGAAAATCAGTTTCTGAAATATCTTGCAATCATTTCTGGCATCAATTTTTGTATACCTCTATGAAGTGAGAGTGGTATATTCTAAAACTTTGTGGTTTTGGTACTTCTTAGCATTTGGTGGTTTTGTGGCTAATGAAGTTGTAATTTTGGAGTTAGATGTGATGTTTGTGCAGAAAATCAGACATTAATATTTCTGTTCTTGTACCTACATTGATGAGAGCAGAACTGTGTGTCCTAAATGTCTTTTATAGTGTTTAATAGCTAGCGAAGTGATAGGTATCAAGATATCCCTGAACAAAGAGCTATGACAAAAGAAAGTGATACTTGCTTATAGTCATGGAATTTTGCTATGTCTTTCCTGATAATATTTCTAACCAAAATAGTTGTGAAATCATTTATTCATCCAGCATGCATTTGAGTACCTCCTATGTGCCTGGCATTAATCTAGTGCAGGAATTGGCCAGCTGTGGTGCACTCACCAACTCCATTCCAGTCACCCCTTATTGTAAATAAAAGTTTTATTGAAACACAGCCATTCCTTTTCATTTACTTGTTGTTTATGGCTGCTTTTTTACTATAAAGGCGGAATTGAGCAGTTGTGACAGACTGTATGTCCCACAAAGCCTAGAATATTTGCTATCTGGTGCTTTAGAGAAAAAATTTGCCAGCCCTAATCTAGAGTGCTGGGAATATAACTCTGAAAAAAACAAATAATTGTTCTGTGTGTTAAATTTGTTTTTTTGCTTTCATGTGCTCTTTGTGCTTAGAAACTTATTATTTGCTCATTATTCATATTTTAATTCATGTTGAAGGACAGTGTTGATTATTACAAGTAAGTTTTTTCCTCTGAATTTGTGTAGGTATCTTTTTCCTCAGTAACACTTTTTCCTGAAAAGGGAGACTGATTAGGAACTGTGTGCCTCAAACCTCTGTGAGGATAGAGACTTCAGTTTCCATTATGTGGATGAAAAACTAGAATGAGGAAGACTTTACTCTGGGGTGACGTATCTCAAAATAGGTGAAAGAGGAAAAATACAATGAAGTGTAATCAGAATCAAGATTTAATAAAAGGGCCGGGCACAGTGGCTCACACCTGTAATCCCAGCATTTTGGGAGGCCAAGGCAGGTGGATCACCTGAGGTCAGGAGTTCGAGACCAACCTGACCAACATGGTGAAACCCCATCTCTACTAAAAATACAAAAAAATCAGCCAGGCATGGTGGCGGACACCAGTAATCTCAGCTACTCAGGAGGCTGAGGTAGGAGAATCACTTGAACCCAGGAGGCAAAGGTTGCAGTGAGCCGAGATCACGCCACCATACTCCAGCCTGTGCAACAAGAGCAAAATTTCATCTCAAAAAAAAAAAAAAAAAAAATAGATTTAATAAAAATAATTTGTTTCATCAAGAATACTCACAAGTGAAACTGGTTTTTTTGTTTTTTAACTGTGAGAGTATGGTGATGAATATAATGACTACTATTAGGTAGTCATTACCTAATGACATCACCATATTATATGACATCTTCTTGTCATATAATGACAACTATACTATTATAGTATGGTTTGGTGCCCCTGCCTTGATGGCATGTTAAAGCTCTAGCTGTTTTACCCTTCATTGCTTTTACACCGCCAGTGCAAATGTCAACAAAGTGAGTAAGACGAATAACAAGTTATTGTTACTATGAAAATAGGGACTGGGTGCAGTGGTTCATGCCTGTAATCCCAGCACTTTGGGAGGCCGAGGCTGGTGGGTCACCTAGGTCAGGAGTTCAAGACCAGTGTGGCCAACATGGTGAAACCCTGTCTCTACTAAAAACACAAAAAATAGTGGTGGTAGGTGCCCGTAAATCCCAGCTACTCAGGAGGCTGAGTCAGGGAAATCACTTGAACCTGGGAGGTGGAGGTTGCAGTGAGCCGAGATCGTGCCACTGCACTCCAGCCTGGGCAACAAGAGCAAAACTCTGTCGAAGAGAAGAGAGGAGAGAGGGGAAAGCGGGGGAGAAGAGGGAGTTGGGAGGGCAGGGAGGAGGGAGAGGGACCTCTGAAAGGCTCTCAGGAATCCCCAGGAGTCCACAGATATGCTTTGGCAGCTATTGATTTAGAGTGTGGACTCCAGCCAACTGCTTGGGTTGAATCCCAGCTCCTCAGTTACTAGCTGTGTGTCCTTGAACAGTTTACTTCTCTGTAAAATGAGAGAGGTAATAGTACCTACTTCATAGGACTATTATGAGGATTAAAGTGGTTGGTATTTATAAGTGCTTGGCACATAAAGCACTCAATAAATAGTAAAGCAAGTTTTCTTCTGTAAAAAATGTGCAGAGTTTCATGAGCAGAAAAGATACAAATTTAGAGAATGACCATATATTAAACTTTAAAATTAGGAAAGGACATTCATTTACAATTGAAGATTTGCCTTCGGGGGAGAAGAGATTTTTTAAAAGGTTTTGGGCAGGGGCGTGAAGCACAAAGTCTACATGGTTGAATTAAAAGCTTTAAGGGCAAAGACGAATAAAAAGGCATAGATAGATCGATCTGTGGTAATCTTGAGAAGAAAAGAGAATGAGTGTCCATGAATGTGGAAGCCAGTGGGAAAATTTGAATGGTTTTCCTCTTTTTGCAAATAGGAATATTAGGTGGCCTTGTGCTGGTAAAAACTATGCCTTGCTCTTTAAGGTATGCGATATGGAACCTAGGTCAGTTTGAGAACATGAAATTCACCGCAACTTAATTTTACTAATAAAATTACCATTGGGTATGCTAAATTAGTCACATTGCTAAATGAACCTCTTTCTGAGTAGGCTGAATGGAAAAGATGCCCAAAAGCTTGGAGCATGAGGCCAGGCATACTTGTTTTTTTGTTTTTTTTCTTTTTTTTTTGGAGTCTTGCTCTGTCGCCCAGGCTGGAATGCAGTGGTGCAATCGTGGCTCACTGCAACCTCTGCCTCCTGGGTTCAAGCACTTCTGCCTTAGCCTCCTGAGTAGCTGGGATTACAGACGCCTGCCACTACACCTGGCCAATTTTTGTATTTTTAGTAGAGACAGGATTTCACCGTGTTGGCCGGGCTGATCTCGAACTCCTGACCTCAAGTCATCTGCCAGCTTCCCAAAGTGCTGGGATTACAGGCGTGAGCCGCTGTGTCTGCAGACATCTTTGTTCAGTGCACAAACTATATAGTCATATATGGCATACCTTGCTGACAGATCTAGCTCTCTTCTTAAAGAGCAAATTCAGTTTCTTTAAAAGGAGCCTTCTAGTTTTTTACCTTGGGATAAATCCTTGGCTACTAGTGGTGGTGTGCAGGTAAGGTGGCAGTGCAGTTTCACTCATACATTCAATCAATATTGAATGCCTACCATTTACCAAGCATTATTCAAAGCATCAGGGAACAAAATGGACAAAATCCCTGCCCTTATGGAGGTAACATTTTAGCACGGGGAGACACAATACAATAGGAAATTAAGATTAGGATAAGGGCGTTGAAGAAAGATAAAACTGGAATTGATGCTGGAGACAATTTTAAATAGGTGGCAAGGGAAGTCCTCCTTGAAAAAGGTAACATTTGAGCAGAGACCGGAAGGAGGTGAAGAACATAGTCATGATGATTTCTGCAAAATAGAAGGAATAGCAACTACAAAGGCCTCAGGCAGGAAAATACCTGTCATACCCGGCAGTGTGTATGATAGGAAGAGGAGTAAAAGAGGAAGTCATGTAATGGGGGACCAGATCATGAAGGGCCTTTAAGTCATGATAAAGAATATGGCTTTTAACGCTTTGTAAGTTGGGAAGCTACTGGAAGATTTTGAGTAAGCAAGCAGTGTGATTGGTTTAGATTTTAATAGGATCACTGGCTGCTGTGTTGAAAATAAACTATAGGGGGGCGAGAAGCAGGGAGACATATATACCAGAAACTGTGTTATCAATTGCTGCATAAGAAACTAACCCAAAATTCACTGGCTTAAACAACAAATATTTATTATCTCACACAGTTTCTGTTGGGAATATGGAAGGGCCTCAGCTGTAGCTTTGGCCCAGGGTGTTTCATGAGGTTCCAATTCACATGTCAGCCAAGGCTGCAGTCATTCAAAGATTTGATCAGGGCTAGAGAAGATCCGCTTCCTGGTTCACGCGTATAGCTGTTGGCCAGAGACCTCAGCTACTCATCACATGGCTCTCAGCCTCTCCAGAGTGAGTTACCAAGGAGAAAGCAAAGCAGAAACCACAGTGTCTCTTATGACCTAGACTTGGAAGACATGCCATTACTTCCGTGGTATTCTGTTGATATCCCAGACCAACGCTGATAAAATGTGGGAAGGAACTGCATGAGGCCTGACTACCAGGAGGCTCAGGGAATTGGGACAGGCCACCTTGGAGGCTGGCAACAGACAGACAGAAAATGAGATTTAAAAATAAGATGCACCATTTATAGTAGATTTTAAACAAATTCCTAGGAGTATCTAAAAGATGTGCAAGACCTCGTCACAGAACACTATAAAACATTATTACGAACCTAAAGGAGAACTAAATAAACTGAGAGATATACAGTAGTATTTGCACATCTGTAGACTCAACACAGTTCCAATAAAAATCCTATTGGTTTTTATTTTTTAAGTAGAAATTGACAAACTGAATCTAAAATTTGTGTGGAAATGCGAAGAGCCAAGAATAGCCAACACAATCATGAGGAAGATTGAAACTGATGCTAGATACCGAAAAAAACTGTAGTAATTTAGAACAGGGTAGAGAAATAAACCAGTAGAATAGAATAAGAGAGCCTAGGAAAAGGCCTCATACATGTATGAGGCCTAATGTGTGTGCAAAGATGAGACTGTAGGGAAAAGATCATTTTAATAAATGGTTTGGAGTTAATTAGATATCCATATGGAGAAAAGCATTAATCTTAACTCTTCATTCCATACCAAAAAAAATCAACTCTAGATGGATTGCAGATATAAAAGTGAAAGGCTCAGCTTGTCACATGCCCAGACTTGGCTCAGGTATTCACCCCTGAGACAGGCCTGGCCCTGGGATGGGAGGGGTCAGTTCTACCCAAGCAAATGAAATGGTCTTCCTGCAAGAAATAGATGTTCTGTTACCTAAAAGAGCAAGGAAAGAAAACATAGTAGGCAGATTGAACCTGTCAGCTTCAGTAATACAGATACCCTTCAGATTCAGTTGTTGAGTAATTTCATGATTAAGACACCACAGATATGTTTAGCTTGGTGTGCTAAGTGGAGATGGGATTGTACCAAGAGCGTTACTATCGTTTATCATGTCATGGCTATAACTCCATATAAATCACGTCTGGGGATACATTTGGATGAGACATATTGCCTTTCTAATCCTTTCCCTTCACTGGGTGATGAACATACGTCAGTCATCCCTCAGTATCCGCAGGTATTGGTTCCAGGATCCTCCTCCTCCCACTCCTGCAGACACCAGAATTTGTGGGTTCTTAAGACTTGCAGTCAACCCTGCGATACATTTGGGTATGAAAAGTCAGTCTTCCTTATTGACAGGTTTCACATCCTCGGAATACTGTATTTTCAGTCTGAGGTTGGTACAATACAGTGGCCTCTTGGTGAGATTTATTTTACCAGTATAACTATATAGCAATATAGGATAAGTATATAGTGATACATTGCTATAAGGAAATTTTTCTCGTAAGTTTTTTATAAAGTTTTCTTATAAGTGGGAGGGGCTCATCTTACCACTTTGTGCTGCGGTACTAGTTCAAAGTTTAATGTGCATTCTTAATTAACTAGATATGTGTATTTTTTTCTTCTCTTGAAACTAATAGTGAAGATTCCCAAATTGAAAAGGCCAAAGATTGCTTATAAGATCAGTCAGGTAGCTAAAATTGAAGGTGGTCTTGAATTGGAGAGTACAGGCTCTGCCTAATAGGGCCTTAGCTGATGGGTTTTAATTTGGGGGACATGAGTCCAGTATTGTCAGATCTTCCTATTTTTCAACAGAAGTCTGGAAAAAACTGCTGTATAGGCCAGGCATGGTGACTTACACCTGTAATCCCAGCACTTTGGGAGGCCGAGGGAGGTGGATCACCTGAGGTCAGGGGTTCGAGACCAGCCTGGCCAACATGGTGAAACCCCGTCTTTACTAAAAATAAAAAATTAGCTGGGCATGGTGGTGCATACCTGTATTCCCAACTACATGGGAGGCTGAGGTAGGAGAATTGCTTGAACCTGGGAGGCAGAGGTTGCAGTGAGCCGAGATTGAACCACTGCAGTCCGGCCTGGGCAGCAAGAGTGAAACTCCGTCTCAAAAAAACCCAAAAAACTGCTATGCAGAGAAACTACAAAGCACAGTCAGTACAGTAGTCCAAAATCCCTATACTTTTATCAGAGTAAATAGCATTCATCCCAAGTGTTTTGTATCAAGTCATACTTTCTGATCTGTTGGCTTTATGAGCTTTGCTGGATTTTTTTGAGATGGAGTCTCGCTCTGTTGCCCAGGCTGGATTATAATGGCATGATCTTGGCTCACTGCAACCTCCGCCTCCTGGGTTCAAGCAATTCTCCTGCCTCAGTCTCCTGAGTAGCTGGGATTACAGGCACTCGCCACCATGCCCGGCTGATTTTTATATTTTTAGTAGAGACGAGGTTTCACCATTTTGGTCAGGCCGGTCTCGAACTCCTGACCTCGTGATCTGCCCACCTTGGCCACCCAAAGTGCTGGGATTATAGACGTGAGCCACTGCGCCTGGCGGGATTTTTTTTTTTTTTTTTTATCATCTCTGCAAAAAGGTTACTGCTGCCCCTTAGCACCCCTCATATCTGTTTATTATCCATGTGATAATTGGAGATCCAAAGGCTTAGAACTGGGAATTACTGTATGCAACCAGGAAACACTAATCTCAAGCACCTATGCCAAGTTAGGTAATTCCTCTTTTGATCAGTTAATAAAAAAAAAATTAGAGTGTACCATAAATCCTATTTTGCTCTCTTCTGGGATCCATTTGATACAATTGCAAAGAGAATTCACCCATTCTGAGTGGTTAGTTTTCCAGTGATCTAAAAAAAGGCAGAATGTGGCAGGAGCTCGTCTTACCTTTGTGTAACACTTTCTGTTGCGGTGTGGTACTGGTTCAAAGTTTAATGTGCATTCTTATTTAACTAGACATGTTACGTGTATTTTTTTTTCTTTTCTTGAAATTATTAGTGAAGGTCCCAAATTGAAAAGGCTAGAGATTACTTATAAGATCAGTTAGATAACTAAAATTGAAGGTGGTCTTGAATTGGAGAGTACAGGCTCTGCCTAATAGGGCCCTAGCGGATGGGTTTTAATTTGAGGAACATGAGTCCAATATTGTCAGATCTTCCTGTTTTTCAACAGAAGAAATCTGGAATTATGTGACATTCCCCAATTTTTGAATGCTAACAACTAATTTTTTAAAAAAGTAATAGATACTGGCCAATCAAATATGGCTATGGGTCAGACTTAACTTTGCTAGTTCACAACTTCTTTGGACTAATTCATCATTATAAATTATATTTTCTCCCTATTTTTTTCAGGATGAGGGAGAAAAAGAATAGAGTGAAAAAAAGTATGCATTTTATAACTGCCTTGGGCTGTTGGTCATTCTTACTGAATTAAGTGTTTCATTATATAAATTATGAATATTGCACTGTGAAACATTCTTCATCAGTTTTCTCCCCTTTTCAACAGAATAACTGTTTTTTTGGCCTGACATGAATACTTGTGACAATAATGAAGTGTGTTTACTCAACAAAATATTTTGTGGGATTCATGTTAGGCATAAAGAGGGTTTGAAGAAGAAACTTAAGAGTTTAGCTGGTAACAGAATTGTATACCAGTGAAATATTTGAGTAATGGTACAATTAAGTGCCCCAAAAGAGCGGTACAAGCAGCTTCCTTAGGAATAGAGTAGAAGAGGCTTGAGGTGGTCAGAAATGGTCCCAGAAGAAATAGAATTTAAGCTGATTTCCTGAAATAGATAGGATTATTACAAGCAGAATACAAAGGTAGGCGGGCTATACTCAAAAAGGAGCAATATGAGCTAGAAGCTTGTTTCCAGGAGTGAACATGATTTGTTTCAAACAGAGGGAAGCAAAAGACCCTCTGCTTTTACGAAGAGTAGAGTAAGAACAGTTACTGAGACTTTGCTGTGTGCCACATGCTATTTAGATGCTTTTCATACGCATTATTTAATCTGGTTAGGTAGATGATGTAAGTGCCCCTTAGGGAGTTGAAACCAGGGAAATTTAGTAACAAGTCCAAGCTTTTACAGGTAATAAAATGACAAAGCTGGGATTCCAGCTGTGGGCAACCTGACTCCAAGCCCATTCTGTTTACATACAGCATATTTTCTAGGGAAATTAGGCTGCTCGGGTTAAATTACGTGAAGCACGAATGCTAGGTTGAGTACTCCTCTCTGGGACAATTATACAAACTAAAACAGAAGTAATATGATGAGAACTGGGTGTTTTAGGAGAATTTCAATAAATGTATTAGGAGGAGGGGCAGTAAACTGTTAATAATAACCCAGGTATGACAAGCAATGAGGACCACAGTTGGGATGGAAAATAAGAGGATGAAACATTTCAAAATAAAAATTATTGGAACATGGTGACTTACCTTTAGGGAAGGAAGCACAGGAAAGTAGGTTTAATTGACATGTATATGCTGTTATACTTGAGTTTATGTTGCCATCGTTACTATTCTTTCGTCAGAATTTTAATAATTGGTAATGAATTTTCTTTACAGTCTTAGAGCATTTAATTTTGAATTTTTAATCCTGCTAAGAACTTCCTGGGTAAAAAGACATAAAGGAAAAACAAATTTTTTCAAGAGCATGATTTTAGCTAATTAAAGCTGCATGATATGTTAAGATTGAATAAATGGAATTTAAAATGTATACTTAAATGAAAGTAATAAGAATTAATGCTCAGAAAATTATAGGTTTTCAGGGTTATGGTGGACTTTGACAGTTCTCTTTGTTTTTTGTTGTTGTTGTTGGTTTTTTGGTTTTTGTTTTTGTTTTTTAGATCAAAAGACACTGACTTAGCTGCTTACCAGATAGGGAAACTTGGGCAAGTAACTAAGTCTTTTTGAGTATCATTTTTTTTGTTTTTAAAATAGGGATTTCAACAGCACCAACATCATAGGGTTCTTGAGAGGATTAAACGATATAAATAAAACAGTAAAAACAGTTCCTAGCACATACTAAACTCCAAATAACTGTTAAGTATTGTCTGGAATGTTAGAGGGAGTAATAAGTTGGGGGGTTGACTGAATGTTATGAACAGTCAAAAGTCACGTTTTATGAATTCTATTCAGTTCATAGGCTTTTGTTTATTATACCATGCTAATCATTTTTAAAATATCTGGTAGAGTGATCTTACTCCCTGCCTCTGGATTTGTGGTTTTATAATTCCACAATGCAGCAGTTAAGGAATTGTTCTGCCTTTTCTCCCCTTATCCCTTTTCCTCTCTGACCATTTGAATGCCAGACTGATTGCCCCAAAAAGGTATAGTAGCAAAGGGAGGGAGGCAGGACTTCCAATTTCTTCATAGCTACCCCATCTATGCCGTTACACATTCAGATAAACTAAATTACCCTTTTATGGTTTTTCGTCTTTTTCAGTCTTTCTGACTCTTCATGTAAAGGTGCATTTTACGGCCTAACCGATTAATGAATAAGGTTGATTCTTATTTTTTTTTAAGAATTCTGTGAGAATCCCTTTGTACCTCTTGAGTTATGAGTATCATTGTTAATTTGATGCCGTGCAGGCAGTTTGACTTGGGAAAATTGGTAGTGTTACATGTTTTCAAACTTTAATCTTAATGTTTTGAAGTAATTGTAATGAAAAGCTTAGTGGTCATATTGTACTTTCATCTATGACTTTTTGCTTGAGTTTTTATGGAAATACGGTATTTATCTCTTCTACAGTTTTGTTGTTAGCCATGTATTTATCATTATCATTGGGAAAGTTCCTTTAATTCCTCTCTTGTACTTTAATATTGTTAATAGGCGGTGTAGCGTAGTTGGTGGTTTAAACCTGAGTTCCTCAGTCTTTTTTCTCTCTTTTTTCCCTAAGGAACCTTTTTAGGGTTTTTTTTTTTTTTTTTTTTTTTTTTCCCTAAGTGGCCCCCACCTCCAGAGATTTTAACTCCAGAGAGATATTGCACATCTGTTTATGTATTTTATGTATATCTGTGTTTTATACTAGAGTAAGGGTTTTTGTGACCCTTTCCTCCAAAAATCAGTGTTTTCCCCCTTGAGGGGCAAACTGTCTATACTGAGAGTGCACGTTTTATAAGCAGTGGATTCTCAAAATTTTGGTGTCAATATCCCGAAGAGCTTTTGTGTATGAGAGTTATATCTAGTTAAATAAATCATATTAAAAATTAAAGCGGAGGGCCGGGTGCGGTGGCTCAAGCCTGTAATCCCAGCACTTTGGGAGGCTGAGACGGGTGGATCACGAGGTCAGGAGATCAAGACCATCCTGGCTAACACAGTGAAACCCCCTCTCTACTAAAAAATACAAAAAACTAGCCGGGCGAGGTGGCGGGCGCCTGTAGTCCCAGCTACTCGGGAGGCTGAGGCAGGAGAATGGCAGTAAACCCGGGAGGCGGAGCTTGCAGTGAGCTGAGATCCGGCCACTGCACTCCAGCCTGGGCGACAGAGCGAGACTCCGTCTCAAAAAAAAAAAAAAAAAAAAATTAAAGCTGAGAAAATATTGTAAGTACTAGTTTATTTTAAAATATTTTATGAAAAATAACCACTTTCCTCTCCCCACACTTGTTAATGAGAAGAGTGGCATTGTTAACACATTTTTGCAGATTTTTTTTAAAAGTCTGCCTTAATAGCAAGATTCTAGTAATTGCTTTGGCATTCAATCTGTTAACAGTGTTACAAAGAAAATCTGGGCTCATGTATTTGGAAATAATTTTTTTTTTTTTTTTTTTTTTGTTTTTTTTTTTTTTGAGACGGAGTCTCGCTCTGTCGCCCAGGCTGGAGTGCAATGGCCAGATCTCAGCTCACTGCAAGCTCCGCCTCCCGGGTTCCCGCCATTCTCCTGCCTCAGCCTCCCGAGTAGCTGGGACCACAGGCGCCGCCACCTCGCCCGGCTAATTTTTTGTGGTTTTAGTAGAGACGGGGTTTCGCCGTGTTAGCCAGGATGGTCTCGATCTCCTGACCTTGTGATCCGCCCCTCTCGGCCTCCCAAAGTGCTGGGATTACAGGCTTGAGCCACCGCGCCCTGCTGGAAACAATATTTTAATAACATTTTCAGATTTCTTTAATATTACACCAAAACTTGACGATTGATAGTTTCTTAAAGGATAGCTGCAGTGCGAAATTGAAACCATGCAAAACAAGCTTGTTCAATTTGTGGCCCCAACACAAATTCATAAACTTTCTTAAAACGTTATTTATTTATTTATTTAATTTATTTATTTATCTATTTTAGCTCATCCACTTTGGTTAGTATTAGTGTACTTTATGTGTGGCCTAAGACAATTCTTCTTCCACTGTGGCCCAGGGAAGCCAAACGATTGGACACCCCGATATAAAACTTTTTGTCCTGTTACATTAAAATTCATGGCCTTTCACTTTGAATGGATCTTCTGTTCATGAGTAATTTCTTACTATTTCTTGCTAAGCAACCAACACTGGTTGCTTAGAAAATACTGATTCACTGTCTTATGATGATATTTCAAATATTGATACCATATCAACTAATCACATTTCATTAATATCACCAGGAATCTTATCAGAAACTCTCAGAATATTGGAGATGCTTGTCAAGGTTTTTTTCACTTGACTGTTGTCTTTAATGACAAATACTATTAGATGTTTGAAGTGATGAGTGCACTTTGTTCATTTTCAAAAATGTCTGCTGAATACTCAAGTCTTAATAACCAGTTTATTAGTCATTCTTTCAAATAAAAAACATGTTCCATGAAAAAGGCAATTCAGTCAGCTCACAACTCAAACAATTGCACAGTGCTTTTTCTTCAGTCTTCATACTTCTTTACACAACAGGAGTGCTTCATGCATGCTTCCCAGTTTGTCACATAAAATGTTAATAAGATGTGTATTCAGGGTCAAGATTTAGTAAAATTAATAATTTTTACTGTGAGAGCATGGTGATGAAGAATTGACTACTAGTACAGTTGGGTGCCACTGCTTTGATTTGTCTCCTTGATAAGGCTTCAGGTGTTTTTTTTTCCCCCCACAATTGCTATAGCAGCATTTGTGCTCATGTCCATATGGTGAAAAAGGCAAATAACTCACTAGTATTATGAAAACAATTTTGACCTCTATGTGAGTATGTGAACCATACTTTGAGAATCATTGATGACTTAATAAGTGATGGAGCTGGGATTCAATCCAGGTGTTTTGTGTGTGTGTGTGTGTATAATCCCAGCTCCATCACTTATTTATTTATTTATTTATTTATTTATGGACGGAGTCTTGCTCTGTTGCCCAGGCTGGGTTGCAGTGGTATGACCCCTGCTCACTGCAACCTCCGCCTCCCAGGTTCAAGTGGTTCTCCTGCCTCAGCCTCCCGAGCAGCTGGGACTACAGGCACACGCCACCACACCTGGCTAATTTTTTTGTAGTTTTAGCAGAGACGGAGTTTCACTGTGTTAGCCAGGATAGTCTCAATCTCCTGACTTCGTGATCCGCCCACCTCGGCCTCCCAAAGTGCTGGGCTTACAAGTGTGAGCCACCATGCCTGGCCTCCATCACTTATTAGCTACATGACCTTGAGCAATTACTCTGATACCAAGATCAGATAAACATAAAAGAGAAAGCTGCAGACCAGTGTTCGTCACAAAATAGGCAAAAAAGGGAAAAAACTCAAAAATGTTTGACATTAGCATTTCTATACTATCATTGTTATTTTTTAATTTGGGGTGTGTGTGTGTGTATATATATATGTGTGTATATATATTTTACAGGGCTGTAGAAGAAAGAGGGTTCTAAAGTAGCATTTATAAAAAAGAAAGGTGGCAAAGGTGGGATTCTGAAATGACTCGTCATCATGGAATAAGAAAGATGCTTGCCAGAATCCCAAATTGTATTCATAGGCTAAAGGTTTAACTATCCTCAACAGTTTTAGGACCTTTTTTTTTTAAGGGAAATGCTAAGCCTGCTGTCTTGTTTTGTAGTTCAGTCAAGTGCATTATTGCTCTTGGTTCTGAAATATGTATACATCCTCACTACCCATCAACGGTCTTCAGATAATGTAGGAGAAGATAAATCTAGTTGGTAACAGTAAACCGTGAATGCTTTCCTTGGGTATTTACCAGTTCAAGGAAATTTCAGTGGCAAAACATTTTCCTTCTTTGGTTAGTCTCATTCTTCATGATCTTTGAAAATAAACTCATCTGTAATACATATACACCCATTTCAGAGTAACCTTCACTTAGGAGATTGCTGTTTTTTAATAAGAAAGAGAGCCTGTTAGTACCGTCTGTCGTGTTATTCATGCCAAAGAACCAATTGCTTTATGGGAGAAATGGCACTTGGGGTTCTTCCATCTGCTGTAATTGATTATTGCTTTCATGTGATTCCCAAACAATTCCCTCAGTCCCAGCATCACTTGCCTGTCTGACTAATGCCTCTGTCCTGTTAGTTTTTAATATTTTTTAGTTTGAAATACTTAAAAAAATAAAAATTTCCACCAATTAGGCAAGAATATCTTCATTTTAGAGAATTTTATAAGTAAAGGTACGAATCAGGGAAAACACTAGCTTCACCATCCTGGGATGTGTTCATTACTGTCCTTTTTGATGATTAATGGATGCTTCTTTTTTCCTAATTGGCAAAATATTGTATACACATTTCATATTGTGCCTTTTCATTTATTATCAGTATTTCCCTCCGTCAAAAAGTATTCTAAAATATTTTTAATGACAGCATAACTTTTGTCATTAATATATATCATGCTTTAAAAAAAAACTATATACATTCTAATGTTATTATCAGTTTATAAAAATTATAAATACACTGTGAAGCACATCCCTTATATTTTATTATTCTTTTTCTGATTATACTCTAGTCATTTTGTTGAAGACCCTTAAAGGGGAATGACTGGTTCAGATAGCAATATTTGTCTTTTATAGGGTTCTTGAAGTGAATTGCCAACTTGCTTTCCAAAAAGATTGAACCAATTTGTTATCATTTTTTACAAGCATTCAGCCCAGTTCTCCATATCTTCACCAGATATGATACTATGTGAAATGCTTTTAAAACAGAATAAATAACACACATTAGCACATGAACTTCCAGCAAAAGTTTAAATGCTTAGAAATTAAATAGTATAACATACATCAAAACTTATAATGTATATCTCTTATTACTAGGAGGGTCCAAACTGAGCTAGACTTAATGAGTTATCCATAACCTTCTGGGGGTAGAGTCTTCAAAACAGATTTCTTTCTCTAGGAGTTCTTTGTACTTTCTGAGCCTGTACAGACTTGCTTATGTAGAGTGGGTTGGAGATAAAAAGTTCAGTATGTGTCCTTTTGGTTTTTATATTTTCCTCTCCTTTAGCCCTATGTCTTGGGACAGTTATATCGAGTAGTTTGGTATATGTGGGTTTTTTTCTTTATCTTATAAAGCAGATTTGGATAATGTGTGATTGGAAGTTACTTGTCTGTGTTCCTTGCTAATTTTATGTAAATTTCAGGTGTGCAACGGAGGAACATGGCTCAAGAAACTAACCACAGCCAAGTGCCTATGCTTTGTTCCACTGGCTGCGGATTTTATGGAAACCCTCGTACAAATGGCATGTGTTCAGTATGCTATAAAGAACATCTTCAAAGACAGAATAGTAGTAATGGTAGAATAAGCCCACCTGGTAAGTAATTCTAGTAAAACCCATCTGTATTCGTAATTGAAATACAAGTGGATAGTTCAGTATACCCAATACCTTTTTCTGCTCTCAAATTGTATTTATATTACCATATTCATACTAGTAAAATTTCTCATTACACATTCTGATTATAATCAGTAGTGAGGAGTTAGGAATGAGTATCATCACTCATTGAAAATCCTGTAAATTCATACCATAATCTTACTTGCTGTGGCTGCGGAATTCTATTACATTATGAAAACAGAGGGGACACCTCAAGTGTCTTGGAAAGTAAGGTAAGAGAGTGATAAAAGAACCTTGTTCTTTTATCTGGTGTGACTTTTACAGCTCAAGTAGTTGTTGAAAGAGTGGATTATTGATAACCACAGCTCAGTGGACTTTAGAGGAAGCTTTACTCCATTAGGAAGGAGTAGTATTGTGGATTAACTCATACATAGTAAGGGATGTTCAACCCCAGTTCATTAGGGTTTTTTATGCCTTTTTGTGTCAAAGGATATTCTTGGTCTTTTGTTTAAGTAGTTGTATAAGAAGGATCATGAGAATTCTGAGTGTAAGCTTTGCAAAATAGGAAATGTTTATTCATTTAGTATAGTTTTCATGTAGGTTAATGCCTGCATGTATAGATTTTTGTGGTTAATGAAAGTGTAGGCTATTAGTTCATTTAATATTGTATATGAGATCTTGTCTGTTTCTGTTCAAGCCAAAACCTACAACCATTTAACCAAAGCTCCAAATTTTCTTAAGGCTAAGATCAAATGAGTATAAACTGTTTCAAAATTAAGTCATCATCTACATGTGTAACCTAGTGTACTGAGCATAGATTTTAATTCTGAACCTATATTCTTCACTGCTATGTCATCTTATTTAAATATCTCATTTGTACTGTAGTACTTGGAAGATGTTTTTGAATTAAAGAACTTGGGCTTGGATGCTATTCAGTCCTAAGACATAGGAGTTTATTAATGTATACAACTTGTATATGGTTTCCTTCTTGGTTTAAAATTAATATATTTTTCACTGGCAAACCATTGAAAAAATTTTAAGTAAAAATAATGAACCAACATACTACATATTAAAAGAAAATCTCTATACTGTGTTCTGTGGAAAATGGATTTTGATTTTTTTAGATAAGGTCTTAGACTGCTTAGCATATAGAATCACTAATATGAAATGTGGTACTGTTACAGCAACCTCTGTCAGTAGTCTGTCTGAATCTTTACCAGTTCAATGCACAGATGGCAGTGTCCCAGAAGCCCAGTCAACATTAGACTCTACATCTTCATCTATGCAGCCAAGGTAAGATGTAGTGTCTGAATTATAATGCAAATACCAATAAAAACTAAAGAGTATATTCTGTGTTTGATTAATTCTAATGAGGAAAACTACATAAAGCTACTTTTAGATTAACTGGCCTAAAATGTTATCTGTCTGATTATAACTAGTTAGAAAAAGCGATTTCTTGCTTTTACCTTGGGGTATCGGGGGTTATCGTTTAAGTCTTAGATTTCTTTTTCAGGCATCTTTTTCTGTCTTCTTTCTCATAATGTATCCTGACCTACTCCTGAAGTCCTTTGGAAGCATGTTAAGTGAAATGTTAGTCTTATTCTGCAAGTATTACTACCTTGTATTAAAAAAATACAGTCTTGTCACACATTATCTTTGTTTAATATCATGGTGTAGTACTCATATTTGTTTATATTATACTGTATATATATACTTTTAAACTCTGAAGTCACATCATTTGGAAGCCTGCATACAGCAATACTGGTTTCGTTTTTATTCTGCTGTTAGGAACCACTATATTAAGTTCCTACACTATGGTTCCTTTTTTCCAATTCATGATAGGAGATGTTCAGTTTTACTATGCTGGAATATCATTTACAGCTTTGTCTTAGGGTTCTTTAAGCATGTCTTTATCATGCTAGTTTTCATTTAGTGGATTCATGTGGTACTTGAAATACACAAAGGCAGTAAAATTCTGGTTCAAATTGGTCTCTAGTTTTAAAGCTCTATGATTATGTTTAAGTTGTTTTAAAAAAAGTATCTCTGTGTTCTCATCTTAATCATCTACTTAGATATGTTGAACTGTTACTGTGCCACATTAGTTAATATTCATGTGTAGAGATCACCTTTTAAAATGAAATATTTTGCTTTTCTAGCTCTGTATCAAATCAGTCACTTTTATCAGAATCTGTAGCATCTTCTCAATTGGACAGTACATCTGTGGACAAAGCAGTACCTGAAACAGAAGATCTGCAGGGTTTGTATATGAGCTAGCATGTATTTTGTTATTTGAGTGTTATAGGCCAGACGCTATTGTAGGTGCATGTATTAAAAAATTGCCAGCTTAAAATACATATTTTTCTGTTTTCCCTATGAACACAATACTTTATATTTTTAAGTATTTAACATGTTGGGGAGCCATTTCACACTTACATGTAATTTTATCATCAGCATAAACGTTGCAAATTCAAAATTTGTTTATTGTGAAAATATCATTAAATGAATGGCAGTGTTACACTGTTCTCTTTTACTGTTTTGGCCGGTTCAGTCTAAATACTACTCTCTAAGAAAACTGAGGCTGCTGGTTTGAGGGGAATATCTTTCTTTTGTGTTTTGACTCATTATCTGAGAGACTGTGTCCATCTTGCCTGGCAGTTCTGCCCCTTCTTCCCCATGTATGCGGTAGTCACATTCAGTTGCTTGTATTCACAGCATGGTATCTATCATGTTCTTGCCCATGCTCTTCGTATCCCCATTATGTAGCTCAAAATGATCTAGGAAGACTTGAAAATTTGTATGAAGGCTTTTGTAGTAGGGAGAGAGAATGCGGAGTAGGCCATTTAGGAGGCTATTAAATCTCTGCTTAATTAGTTTGTATTCTAGCAGTGTGTGGAAGTAACGTGGTAATAAGGAAAGATGTCTGGAAAGATAAGCCTAATGAAGAGCAGTGTGTCATTCTGCCTACGGGATGATTTACCAGTGAAACTTCATTGCACGTGGTGTTCACATGATGGTAACAGATACATCTGCCAATCCTAGTTTAAGTTTGCTAAATTTTTAATTTAGGCCAAGCACCGTGGCTTGCGCCTATAATCCTACCTACTTGAGAGACTGAGGCAGGAGGATCGCTTGAGTCTGGGAGTTTGAGACTAGCCTGGACAACAAAAAATTAGCCAGGTGAGGTGACACATACCTATAGTCACAACTACTCAGGAAGCTGAGGTGGGAGGATTGCTTGAGCCCAGGAATTCCAGGCTGCAGTGAGCCATGATCGTGCCACTGCACTCCAGCCTGGGTGGGCGCCAGAGCACATCCCCCACCCCCGGTCTCAAGAATTAAATAAATTTAAATAAGCTAGGTAATTCCTCTTGCTTTTTTTCCCATACCCAGCAAATACTTGACCCAATTTGCTTGTTTGTGTAGATTTTGCTGTAATGAAAGAATATACTGTGTGGTCAACATAAATATTCTATTCCATCTAGCATATTGTGATATATTCATAAATGTTTTAAGTGAATAATTTTTATTTGTTAGTTACATCAAAACATTTAAGGAAGGGCAGAAATGAGGAATATTTTTAAAGAAATAAGGAAAAGACTGGTCATGGTAGCTCATGTCTGTAATCCTAAGCACTTTGGGAGGCTGAGGTGGGCGGATTGCCTGAGCTCAGGAGTTCAAGCTCAGCTTGGGCAATAAGGGAAAACCCCATCTCTACAAAAAATACAAAAAAATTAGCTGGGCGTGGTGGCACACACCTGTAGTCCCAGCTTTTCGGGAGGCTGAGGCACGAGAATTGCTTGAACTGGGAGGCGGAATTTACAGTGATCCAGGATCGTGCCACCGCCCTCCAGCCTGGGCAACAGAGTAAGGCTCTTAGTAAATAAATGAATAAGAAATCTCAAGATTTAGTTATTTACCAGACATAGGAAATAAGACAAGGGTATTGTCAAAGCTTTCAGTTTTATCATAGTGGCAGTGGTGTGGTTGCTTTTTAGACAGGGAAGCTGAATAAGGTGATTTGGTTAGACAAAGTTTTAGGTATAGTGAGTTTCAAATGATCAGATTTCAAAGTTGAAAAAGCTCATTTGGAGATTGTATAGATAGTAGGTATTTAAGTGTGTGTAGTAGTCGGTATTATGCCTGAAATTTAGAAGCCCTTGTCATAGGTTGAAAAATAGTTTAAACACAAGGGAGTGAGCAGGAGGATGAGCCAGCAAAGGAGCCGAGGAAGAAACCATCTAGATCCTGGTTAGTTTTGGGTCATAGTTGCCAAAGGATAATTTCAAGAAGCAAAGATTACATGGCAGTTTTGAGCAGTTTTGACAGAGATAGGAAGGAAGAAAACAGGATGCTAATCATGAAGATGTTCTTTATGTCTTATGATAGAACAAATTTTAAAATGTTGGCAGTGAAAAAAATGTATAAAGCTTAAGAATACAATAGTACTTACAGAAGTCTGACAAAGAATAAAGGTCAGAGATTGGCAAACTATCATAATACATATGAAGTGTTTTTATACCATTTGTGTATAAAAGTGTTTTTATTTCCATTTGTGGTGTATGGAAAACAATACCGTTTTCTCCACTTAGCCCTGAGTGTATCACTTCAAAAGGTGGTCCTGATGCCATATTAGGAGAAATTGTATAGGCCCCATTTTTCATACATGATTTGAATGATTTTTAGGTTAAAAAGTTCTTAGGTACTTTTTCAAGGTACTTAGGTTTTTAAAGGTACTTACAAGTTAATACTGTAAAAAAAAAGATGACTTTTAGGTTAAAAAGAAAGAACTAATTGAAGCATTTTGTTACACTCTAAAATTGAAGAATATGCTTAAATTTGGTCAACGTCTTAGTCCCTCAGATCTTGAGTCATAGTAGAAAAATACTGAATTTGGATTCATAAGTTCTATTTTCCTATCTTGATATGCCTGCTTAACTTCACTGAGCCTTACTTTCATTACTCCTAAAAGAGAATGATAAGTATGTCCCTCTTACCGGGTATTAAAATATACTGAGATAATGGAGTTTGGATGAGCTTTGTAAGCTGCAGAAGGTATTCTTTATATTGCCCGAGTGATTTGGGAGTTGTAGGAGGCCTAGAGTAAGAGAATTTTGAAGCTTTCCAACACTAGAATGATGTCATATGTTAAGATGGTAAGGTCTACATCACTGAAGCATTCTAGGAAAAATGAGTTGATGTTAGAGAACGTATAGAGGGGAATTCTGTGCTAAGTAGCAGGATGAACTAGAATTCTCAGGCTCTTTCCTACTCTGAGGGTTTCTGACTTTATACAAAGTTGAATTGTCAAATCATTGGTTCAAGAAATCAGAGGGGGAACAGTCTCTTTGGACTGATTTAGGAAGGCTGTATGGGTTTAAAAAATCAGGCAGTTCTTCTGATTCTAAAGAAAGAGTGAGAATAGCCAAAGCTATCTTGAAAAAGAACAAAGTTGGAGGACTAACAATTCCTGGCTTCAAAATTGAATACAAGCTGCAGTAATCAAGACTGTGTTGTACCAGCATGAGGATAGTCATAAAGGTAAGTGGAATAGAACTGAGAGTCCAGAAATAAACTCTTATTATATTTATGGGCAATTGACTTTCAACAGTGGTGCCAAAATCCTTTGATGGGCAAAGAATAATCTTTTAAACAAATGATTCAGGAACAACCTCATATTCACATTCAAAAGAATGAATTGGACTCCTACCTCATACCATATACAAAAATTCACCTGAAATACATGAAAGACTTAAAACAAATATAAGAGAACTATAAAACTCTTAAAACAGGTATAAATTTTTGTGATCTTGGTTTAGGCAGTGGTTTCTTAGATACGACACCTTAACCACAAGCAACCAAAGAAAAGATAGATAAATTGAGCTACATCAAAATAAAGATTTTCGCTTAAAAGAGTGGAAAAACAACTAGGCGCTGTGGTTTATGCCTGTAATCCCAGCACGTTGGGAGGCCAAGGTGGGCAGATCACTTGAGCTCAAGACTTTGAGACCAGCCTGGGCAACATGGCAAAACCCCGTCTGTACAAAAAATAGCCGAGTATGGTGGTGCACACTTGTAGTCCCAGCTACTGGGGAGAGAGGCTGAAGTGGGAGGATCACTTGAGCCTGGGGTGTTGAGGCCTCAGTGAACCGTTAACGCACCACTGCACTTCAGCCTGGGTGACAGAATGAGACCCTCTCTCAAAAAATGAGTGGAAAACCAGCCTACAGAATGAGAGAAAAATACTTGCAAATCATATATGTGATAAGAATACATAAAGAAATAATTACAGTTCAACAATAGAAAACCCATTTTAAAAATAAGCGAAGGATTTGAATAGACATTTCTCCAGAAAATATATACAAGTTTCCAATAAACACATTGAAAGATGCTCAACAGGGCCAGGCGCAGTGGCTTACATCTGTAATCCCAGCTCTTTGGGAGGCCGAGGCAGGCGGATCACCTGTAGTCAGGAGTTGGAGACCAGCCTGGCCAACATGGTAAAACCCCATCTCTACTAAAAATACGAAAATTAGCTGGGCGTGATGGCATGCGCCTGTAGTCCCAGATACTTGTGAGGCTGAGGCAGAGGAGAATTGCTTGAACCTGGGAGGTGGAGGTTGCAGTGATCTGAGATTGTGCCACTGCATTCCAGCCTGTGCAACAGAGCAAGACTCCAGCCTGTGCAACACAGCAAGACTCCGTCTCAAAAAAAAAAACAAAAAAAAAACTCAACATCATTAGATATTAGGGAAATGGAAGTCATGAGGCACCACTTCATACCCACTCAGATGGCTCTAATCAATGACTAAGTATTGTCAAGGATGTAGAAAAATTGGAGCCCTCCTGCCTTGGTGGGAGTATCAAATGGTGCCAGATACACTGGAAAACAATCTGCTAGCTCCACAAAAAATTAAAAAGAATTGTTATATGACCCAGCATTTTGCTCTTGATTCCCAGGAGAATTGAAAACATATGTCCACACAAAAACTTGTACACAAATGTTCGTAGCAGCATTATCCATAATAAGTAGAAACTACTCAGGTGGCTGTAAGTAGATGATTGGATTAAAAAAAATGTGGTATATCCATACAGTAGAATATTCAGCCACAAAGAGGAAGGATATTCTGATACATGCCACAGCATGAATGATCCTTGAAAATATGCTGAATAAAAGAAGCTAAGTACAAAAGGCTACATGTTGTATGACTTTATTTACATAGAATGTCTAAAATAGGCTAGTCATACAGAAAGATTAGTGGTTGCCAGAAACTGTGGGAAGTGGGGAGTAATTGCTAATGAGTAGAGTTTTCCTTTAATGTGACTTAAATGTTCTGAAACTAGATAGTGGTGATGTTTTTTTTGTTTTTGTTTTTGTTTTTTTTTTGAGTCGGAGTCTCGCTCTGTCGCCGCCCAGGCTGGAGCGCAGTGGCCGGATCTCAGCTCACTGCAAGCTCCACCTCTCGGGTTTACGCCATTCTCCTGTCTCAGCCTCCCGAGTAGCTGGGACTACAGGCGCCCGCCACCTCGCCTGGCTAGTTTTTTGTATTTTTTTTTTAGTAGAGACGGGGTTTCGCCGTGTTAGCCAGGATCTCTTGACCTCGTGATCCGCCTGTCTCGGCCTCCCAAATAGTGGTGATGGTTTTATAACCTTGTGAATATAATAAAAACCACTGAATTGTATACTTTAAAGGGTGAATTTTATGGTGTGTAAATTATATCTCCCCACCACCCCAAGACAGCTTTGCTGGAGGATAACTTGTGAGTGCAAATGCATATAGGTAGGAAAAATGAAATTTGAGAAAGAGTGAAAAAACCCGTTGCTGAAGTGGTCAGTTATATGTTGAAACTAAAGTTAGAAAGGTTGTTTGGAATTTGATAAGGTATTCTTTGGTCTTAAAACTCACATAAAAACTGAGGAAACTGGATAATTTCTGGGAATCATAGACTTTTAAAAATATACTATATCATCTTGTCCGTGAATTCATTTGGTGACTGTTGAAATTCAGGTTGTCAGCTATTAGTTTCAGGTAAGCTGAGGTTATCTTAGCCTCATGGGTATATAAACAACATTTATCGGTCCCACATTTTAGCTGTAGCATATAAGCTTTTAGATAGCCTTCCGATCCTTCACTTTAAAGACTGTGCATTTGCCTCAGTTAAAAAGAAACCATTCGCTACCTTTGGGGCTTTAGGGTTAAAACTGTGAAATGTCTTTTGAGATATGCAGTGGCATTTGTATGCGTAGAAGATAGATGTATTTTCACTTCTCCATTTCCAGATCCCATTCAAATTTGTGTCTCAGTAGTTAAACCAGTTTTGTTAAAACTATAATCTTGTGATAGTGTTACTGCCATTAAATGGGTCTTTTTGCATATCAGACTGTTTTTGGAGAACAGGTTAGATATTATGGCTTATATATTTCAAAACCAATAAATAAAATAGTTTCATTTCTGATTGCAAATTAAGCTGTTTTTTAGTCTGTATGTATAGCCAGATAGGCTTATCTGATACTGTTGTAGGAGCTGGGGATAAACATTAAACAAGACATTCAGCCCCTGCCCTCTTGGAGCTTACATTCTAGGAATATTTATTCATTGAAAATAAAAGGTTTGATGTGTCTGTATTCTGTTTCAAAAATAATATGTTCACAGGGTATTACTAGAACTGTCTCCTGTCTGATTTCAGCATGTTTGAGTGGAGTAACATGCTATAGAGTTTGTCATTAGCGCACATTTACTTGTTTGTGGTATTTGCCTTTTGTCATCTTTTGTTAAAATATGAGATAGTGATGTTAACATAAGCAGGTTAGAATCACAGTAAACGTCTGAGCATGTATTATGTGTAGTTCACTGTGATGGGACTAGAGATTCAGATGGGGAATAAGGTAACCATCCTTCTTCTCAACGGCCTTACAGTGTAGTTGGGGAAATGAGGCACATATAGGTAAGTAATTCAGTTCAACAGATACTTATTGTTGAGTGTCTGCTATGTGGTTGGAAACACTGGGATAGGCACTGATAATGGGATAAATAGGACAGATGTCTCCCCTCAAAGAATTCAAAGTTAAACCAGGTTGAGCCAGTGAGGGAATTTTAACATGAAAAGTGCTATACGTAGTAGGGTTTCCCACCCCAAAGTTGTGGGAGAGGCAGTGGAGGAAGAGCTGATTATATAAGCTTAAACAAGAAAAACAAGTTAGAGTTAGCCTGGTAAAAAGAGGGACAGAAGGGGCATAGAAAGGGTATTTTGTATGGAAAGCATAACTTACCCAAGAGCCCAGAGGCAAAAGAGAGTTTGATATGTCCAGGGAAACTGCAAGTACTTCCGTATGGCTAAATCATGGGGTACCGTTGAGAAATAGTGAGAGATGAGGCCAGAGAAAGAAGGATGAAGAAAATCATGAAAGACCTCTGGGTTTTATCCTGGGAGTTAGTTGGGAGCCATTGAAGAATTCTAAACATCAGAGGGAACACCATTAGATTTTCACTTAAGGCAGATGATTGTGTGCAATGTGTGAAGCATGGATTGAAGAGGGAACTCGTGAGGTACCCGGTGTTTGGAAAAGGTGTTAAGGAAAATCAGAGTGAGAAGCTACAGAGAATTGAGACAAGGAAAGGGTATTTGACCTTGATTTTGAAAAAGAAGAGGACCTAGATCAAATGGGGGAAAAAAAGGAAACCCTTTGGAATAGATTATAAGAAGTGTGAGCAAAGGTACATGGCATATTCCCAGTGTAGATTAATGGAGAGTGGATTCCTGGGGAAAGTCTGGCTGGTAATGAAACTGAAGAGGTTAAGAATTTGATCCATGGCAAATTCCACCATTTTAGAGCAAAATGACATGTCTGCAAGGTCATATTACATGATTCTGACTCGCAGCAGCATTTCTGAGGGCCAGAGTGGTTAGCAACGGGAGGGAGTCATATTAAGATTTCAGAGTAGTAATTTAACCCGAATCTTGGTAAATCTGGCTTTGGTTTCCATACATAAATGCATCAACTTATTATCTTACAACATTTTAAAGCTTCTTTGCTTCAATTTGCCTTATTTCAAACATTTAAAGTGCTTTATGTGAAACATTCTGGGAACTTTAAACATACTTAATATTCCACAGAATCTTGGTTTCACCTTTTCCCTCCTTGTTCTCTGAGAAACCTATGTCATTCTGACCCATGCATATGGCTATTTTCTTGCACACTCCCTTAGAATATTCAAGTAGTATTTGTTTATGTGCCTTTTATTGATTAAATGTGTAGTTACTAGAAAAATTAGAAAATACAGTTAAAACCTAAAGAAGAAAGTCTATAAAACCACTGTCAATATATCATTACATGTTCTAGATTATTTTCTAGATAGAAATACATTATTTATGCATTTTCTATACATAAATTTAACAAAAAGGGGTCCTATTTTTGTAAACAACTTTGTAATTAAATGACTAGTTTTCTGTGCTAATTAATTCCTCAGTATCCTCTGAATAATAGACTAGGGAGGGTGGGATGAGGAATAGCAAAATCTTACAGAATAATTAAATTTTGCCACCTTCCTATTTTTGTCAGCTTCAGTATCAGACACGGCACAGCAGCCATCTGAAGAGCAAAGCAAATCTCTTGAAAAACCAAAACAAAAAAAGAATCGCTGTTTCATGTGCAGGAAGAAAGTGGGACTTACTGGTAAGGACCTAAATCAAATGTTTAAAATTAAGATACTGTTTTATAGTAATGCATAGCTTACTATTACTGACTTCAATTAAGATTGTTCCTGTTCCCTTGAGAGCTAATACTGGCTATACTTCAGCTTCTGAATTTTCTTAAGGAAATAAAGATAGCTTTGATTATACACCTAAAAGTGAAATGAATAGCTTTTTTTTTTTTTTTTTTTTAAGTTTATTTCAGTTGAATTTAGAAATATTAGACAAGTAAGGTTAGTGTGCCAGATTCTGTGAAAGGTCAAAGATGTGGCTCCTGCTTTCAAGGAGAGAATATTTTGAAGTACTTAGTAAACTGGAAGTACTTTCTGTATATAAAATAGGGCTAACCATACACTGTTGTGTGGGTTCAGTGAGTTAAGACATGTAAGCAGTTAGCCCAGCCCAGTGCTGCCACACAGTAAGTAATCAATATATGTTGGCTACTGTAACATAGCTATCAGATGCAGATGGTGGTGGGCGGGAGAAAGGATTGTTCAAAAGCATTTAGCAAAGAAAGTACATGAAGTGCAGTCACATTGCTCTGGGAATTCAGGAATGAGAGTAACTAATTTACAATTAAAAATGGTGGTTCTTAGAGACCCAGCAAGGAAAGGATCATGAAGGCAGAATGTTTCAGCGTGTCTTGAACAGCGAGTAGGACCTATAACTGATGGAAATAGGGGCATTTCAGGCAGAAAGAATAACTTGAAGAAAATGAATAGGGCATGTGCAGGAACCATAAATAGGGGAATGTTGCTGAATAGCACATAATACGTGAACAAGAGTGTTGTGTACTGCAATCCAACAGGAATAAAGAAATAAGACTAAAAACATACACAGTTGACCCTTGAACAACATGGGACTGTTGTAGGGGTCCACTTACAGTTTTTTCTAATATATTGGAAAATTTTTTGGAGATTTGCAGCAATTGGAAAAAACTCACAGATGAACTGTATAGCCTAGAAATATATGTTTTTATTAAGAAAAGTTAGACAAGTCTTGAATGTGTAAAACGTGTAGATACTTGTGTATTTTATCATTTGCTACCACAGAATATGCACAAATCTGTTAAAAAAATTAAAAGTTTATCAAAACTTGCTTATACAAATGCAGATCATACATGAAGCCATTCACAGTCAAGAAATGTAAACAAATGTAAAGCAGTATTAAGCGGTAGTGGCAAAAAGTTACTGTAGTATATACTGTACTTCTCTAATAATTTCATAGCCACCTCCTATTGCTATTGCAGTGAGTGCAGGTGCTGCAAGTATCCACTTAAAATGCCATGCATTTTAATCGTCACTGATCACCTCTGTTTCAGCAGTTTGTCTCTGTAGTAAATTGCCTACCACAGTAAAAGGTAATCTCTTGTGGTTCTCATGTATTTTTCATCGTGTTTAATACCATACTGTAAACTTTGAATAATACCATAAGACTCATACAAAGTGTCAGTACTGATACTGGAAGTGTTCCCAACAAGAAGAGAAAAGTCTGACATTACAAGAAAAAGTTGAATTGCTTGGTATGTACTATAGATTAATGTCTGCAGCTGCTATTCTGCCATTTCAAGAAAAATGAGTGATGTCTGCCATTTCAGTATAAATAAATTCAGTGTAAGGACTGTTGTTTAAAAAAAAGGAAATCTGTGAAGCCGTCTCTGCAGCTATGCCAGCAGGCACAAAAACCTTGTACTTTTTTATGTAATACCTTTTTATTTTGTATTGACAGTGCAGCTTTTATGTGGGTGCAGGATTGCTATAAAGAAAGGCATACTATGATTCAAGAAAAAGTGAAGTCATTACGTGACAACTTTTAGATTCTAAAACTGGAGACTTTAATGCCAGCAAAGGATAGTTTGATTTTTTTTTTTTTTTGAAGTGGAGTCTTGCTCTGTCATCCAGACTGGAGTGCAGTGGCACTATCTTGGCTCACTGCAACCTCTGCCTCCTGGGTTCAAGCAATTCTCCTGCCCCACCCTCCCAAGTAGTTGTGATTACAGGTTGTGCGCCACCATGCCTGGCTAATTTTTGCATTTCTTTAGTAGAGACAGGGTTTCACCACATTGGCCAGGCTGGTCTCAAACTCCTGACCTCAGGTGATTCGCCCACCTCAGCCTCCCAAAGTGCTGGGATTATAGACTGGAACTGCTGCACCTGGCTGGTTTGGAAATTTTAGAAAAAGGTTTGGCTTAAAAAAAGTCAAGATAACAGGAGAAATAGCTTCTGCCAAAAAAGAGGCAGCAGGTTGCCAAACTACATTAAGAAAGTTCCCAAACTATATAAAGTTGTTGGAGAAAGAGTATCTGCCTGGACAAGTTTTTAATGCAGACAAAAGTGCCCTATTCTGGAAGAAAAAGGTCACAAAGACATTTATAAATAAGAAAAGTGAATACTAGGACTTAAGGCAGGAAGAGATAGTCTAACTACTGTTTTGCGCAAATGCAGTTGGGTTTATGATCAGGACTGCCCTTACCTATAAAGCTGCTAACCCGAATCTTGAAGGGAAAAAGATAAACACCAGCGGCCAGTCTTTTGGTTATACAACAAGAACACCTAAACAATATGAACCCTTTCTCGTAATTGGTTACATTAATGCTTTGTCCCTGAAATCAGAAAGTACCTTGCCAGTAAGGGACTGCCTTTCAAAGTTGTTGGGTTTTGTTTTGTTTTTTTTTGTTTGTTTTTGAGATGGAGTTTCACTCTTGTCGCCCAGGCTGGAGTGCAGTGGCGCAATCTCTGCTCACTGCAACCTCTTCCTCCTGGGTTCAAGCGATTCTCATGCCTCAGCCTCCCTGGTAGTTGGGATTACAGGCGTACTCCACTATGCCCAGCTAATTTCTTTGTATCTTTAGTAGAGACAGGGTTTCACCCTGTTGGCCAAGCTGGTCCCAAACTCCTGATCTCAGGTGATCCGTCCACCTCAGCCTCCCAAAGTGCTGGGATTACAGGCATGAGCCATAGCTCCTGGCCTAAAGTTGTTTTGATATTGGACAGTTGCCCCTAGCCACCCAGAACCTCCTGAGTTCAGCACTAAAGGTGTCGAAGTGATATGCTTGCCCCCAGAGAAGCATCTCTAATTCAGTCTCTATGTCAGGGGTCATAAAGACCTTTCAGGCTCATTACACATGGTACTCTATGGAAAAGATTGTCAGTGCTATGGAAGAGAACCCCAATAGAGGGAACATCATACCGTTGAAGATACCATTATTGTTTAGAAAAAGATGTGAAAGCTATGAAGCCTGAAACAAATTCTTGCAGGAGAAAACTGTGTCCAGATGTTGTGTGTGACTTCACAGTATGGAAATCATGGTAGAGATTGTGGATATGGCAAGAAAGGTTGGGGGTTAAGGATTTCAAGATAGGGATCTTGGAGACATTCAGGAGCTAATAGACACCAAACCAGAAGAATGAACAGAAGATGACTTGATGGAGATGGCTGCTTCCAAACCACTGCCAGACAGTGAGGAAGAAGACATAGGAAAAGCAGTGCCAGAAAACAAATTGACACTAGACAGTCTGACAGAAGGGGTCTGATTATTCAAGACTGCTTTTCACTTCTTTTGCAACATGGGCTCTTCGGTGATATGAGAACTAAAACTAAAGCAAATGGTGGAAAAAGGATGTCGGTACCATGTAGAAACATTTTTAGAGAAACAAAAAAGCAGAAAAGTCAGAAATTACATTGTATTTCCATAAAGTTACACCAAGTATGTCTGCGTCTCCAGCCTCCCCTTTTACCTTCTCCACTTCTGCTAACCCTGAGACAGCAAGACCAACCCCTCTTCTACCTGTTCAATGTGAAGACAAGGATGAAGTCTTTTATGATGATCGACTTTCACTTAATGAATAGTAAATATATTTTCTCCTCGTGATTTTCTTAATAACATTTCCTTTTCTCTAGCTTACTCTATTATTAGAATACATTATATATTAATAATATAACATACAAACATATAACACAAAATATGTGTTAGTCGACTTTATGTTACCAGTAAAGCTTCTGGTTAATAGGCTATTAATAGCTCAAGTTTTGGGGAAACATAAAATTATACATGGATTTTTGACTTGTAGAGGGGTCTGCATGCCTAAACCTGGCATCCTTCAAGGATCAGCGGTACTGTGGTTAGTTGGAAAGTAGTTGCAGCTATGGATAGTTAAAATGTATTGTTGACCATGTGCCAGGCATTGTGCTGAATACTTTGCATAAAAATTGAACTTACAGAAAAGAGTAGGTAAGATTTTGAGTGGAGCTTTGCTTTAGGAAGATTATTTCTGGTTAAGGAATGGGTTGGAGATGAAAAAGAAAGGAAGTTAGAGTTTAATATCAAAGATACTTCAAGATCAGGCATAGTGGCTCACTCCTATAATCCCAGCACTTTGGGAGGCCAAGGTGAGAGGATTGCTTGAGGCCAGGAATTCGGGCTCAGCCTGGGCAACATAATGAGACCTCATCTTTAAAAGAGAAAATTTAAAAAGATGTTTCAAATTTACCCATACCTTAGCACATGTGTATTTAAAGAATACAAATAATGGCCCAGTGCAGTGGCTCACACCTGTATTCCCAGCACTGGGAGGCCAAGGTGGGAGGATCACCTGAGGCCAGGAGTTCAAGACCAGCCTGGACTACATAGACTCAGTCTCTACAAAAAAATTTTTAAAATTAGCTGAGCATTATGGCATGTACCTGTAGTCCCAGCTACTCAGAAGGCTGAGATGGGAGGATTGCTTGAGCCCAGGAGGTCGAGGCTGCAGTGAGCTATGATTGCACCACTTCATACTAGCCTGAGTGACAGAGTGAGACCCTGTGTCAAAAAAAAAAAAAGTGTGTGTGTGTGTATATATATATAGCCCCCAGAGAAGCAATATATATATAAGCAAATATATATATACTATATATACATATAAGACATTTAAAAATATATGTATTTAATATTAAAGATAGCCTTTCTAGGGCTGGACACACTGGCTCACGCCTGTAATCCCAGTACTTCGGGAGGCTGAGGCAGGCGGATCACAAGGTCAGGAGACCTAGACCATCCTGGCCAACATGGTGAAACCCAGTCTCTACTAAAAATACAAAAATTAGCTGGGTGTGGTGGCGTGCACCTGTAATCCCAGCTACTCGGGAGGCTGAGGCAGGAGAATGGCTTCAACCCAGGAGGCAGAGATTGTGGTGAGCCGAGATCGTGCCACTGCACTCCAGCCTGGCGACAAAGTGAGACTCCGTCTCAAAAACAAAAAGAAAAAAAAAAGCCTTTGTAAATCTCACAAACCCTCAGACTTCATGATTAGAAGGGTGAGATTTAGTAATTTTCATCTTGTCCAATCTGTCAGTCTAATACGGTGTTGTTTGCTTCATTTTAAATTCATTATTATTAAGTTACAAATATGTCTTTGAAGTTAAAAATGTAGCAATGGAGGTTAACATCAAATATTAGTGTTTAAAATATTGATTCGTGTGCTCCATTTCCAACAATTGTATCATACCATAAAATTCTAATTTGGGGGAGCAGGACCAGTTTTATATAAAGACTGGCCGCACCCATTACATCTTGATTTTGGCTTTAACTCCAGGCATTTTCTTAAAATAAAGTAGCATTTATTGTGTGTTTTACCATATGTTCAGCATTAAATTCATTCCTCATTTAATCCTTCCTTATTATTATTCCAAAATTACAGATGCAGAAACTCAGGCTCAGAGAGGCAAATTTGCCTTCATTATTAGTCAGTAGATTCACACTGAGGCAGTCAGATTCTAGATCCCATGCTCTTTACTTCTCAACTGCAGTACAGTTCACATCTCCATTGGAGGTTAGCAGAGTAAAGCAAATATTGAAGCTGTGTTCTTTGTTAACAGTTCTTTCAGAAGCATTATTTGATCTTTCTTAAATAAATGCCAAGACTGCCTTCTGACAGTAGGCTTATTCTCACATTGTAGTGTCTGGATTTGAAAAATGTTTTACATTTTCAACCTAGCAACTGTGTTTTTGTTAAGAAGTAATTGTTGCCATATCACAGGTGAAGAAACCAGCTCAGAGGAGACTTGCTCTAGGGCAAACCTACGTTTGTAGATAGGAACAAGAAATGAAGCTCTCAGGTAGTGAATAAGAATGTAGTTTGTGAGACAGTGTATTTAGAATGATTCTTTAGTTTACATTGCTGCCCTAAATATATTGTGCTGCTCAGTATTAAGTATGCCGAAGACCTTAATATTTCATCCTTCAACTCATGTATGTGTATTACTCCATTTTCAGGGTTTGAATGCCGGTGTGGAAATGTTTACTGTGGTGTACACCGTTACTCAGATGTACACAATTGCTCTTACAATTACAAAGCTGATGCTGCTGAGAAAATCAGAAAAGAAAATCCAGTAGTTGTTGGCGAAAAGATCCAAAAGATTTGAACTCCTGCTGGAATACAAAATCCTTGAGCATCTGCAAACTAAAAATTGACTTGAGGTTTTTTTTTTCCTAGTCATTGGGAATGTAGAGCAGTGTGTCTTGCATGTCATCGGAAGAATAGATTTTTGTTTTGATTTTGTTTTGGTTTTGTTTTGAAAATGACTCTGAACATTTATTTCCATTGCAATTTCTGTGGCTGAGAAGACTTAAACTTTACAAGTATTATCCTTTTAAGATCATTTTAATTTTAGTTGAGTGCAGAGGGCTTTTATAACAAATGTGCAGAAATTTTGGAGGGCTGTGATTTTTCCAGTATTAAACATGCATGCATTAATCTTGCAGTTTATTTTCTCATTGTGTATGTATATATCGCTTTTCTCTGCAGCACGATTTCTCTTTTGATAATGCCCTTTAGGGCACAACTAGTTATCGGTAACTGAATGTATCTTAATCATTATGGCTGCTTCTGTTTTTTCATTAACAAAGGTTATTCGTATGTTAGCATATAGTTTCTTTGCACCCACTATTTATGTCTGAATCATTTGTCACAAGAGAGTGTGTGCTGATGAGATTCTAAGTTTGTGTGTTTAAACTTTTTTTTGAGCGAGGGAAGAAAAAGCTGTATGCATTTCATTGCTGTCTACAGGTTTCTTTCAGATTATGTTCATGGGTTTGTGTGTATACAATATGAAGAATGATCTGAAGTAATTGTGCTGTATTTATGTTTATTCACCAGTCTTTGATTAAATAAAAAGGAAAACCAGAATGCTCCCTTGTATTACTTTTTCTCTTATTCTTTCTGGTAGTTAATTTTATTTCTTGGTCTTTTAGTTTTCTGCTTTCCTCATTTTGTAAGAGAACTGCCATTATTTGTCTCACATCTATTTGTGACTAAGCTAATGATCATAAATTGTAATTTTGTATTCCTCTGAATTGAAGACCTCAGCATATCTTCAAAGGCAAGCACTCCTCTCTGTTACTTAAATGTATTTTTTAGTCCTTGTCTGATTCCCTTTTCTACACTGTCATACTGAATTAACATCTAATAGAAGCTTTTTCTTGTAGGATTAGAGAATTTTAAGAGTATAATTCAAGCTGCAGGGCAGTTATAGAATTGCGGAGTAGAAAGACCCTGTGAAAGATCATGGTTTTCAAATGTGTCTGGTAGCCAAACATTTTTAAACATGAAATGTCATATGAAACAGATGAAGGCAATAATTTTACAATATAAATTTCTCAGTTTAAAATTATTGGCGTGTTCTGTTTAAATAAACAATGGTTTAATTATCAAAATCTGTAAATTGATCACATTAACAGATTATAAAGAGAATAAACTGTTACAACTATCTTAATAGATTCAGGTAAAGTAATAGAATTTAACACCCATTCGTGATAAGAAAAATTAAACTTGATAAATTAAGACTAGAAAGGAATTTCCTTAAGCTGATAGTTCTGTGTGAAATAAACTAGCCAAATGAATGCAAAAGCAAGCATCAATTAAAAAGAGGAACTTCCTTTTAAAGTGAGAAACAAAGATGACTGCCCACTATTACTGCTTACTATTCAAAATTGTGTTGGAGATTATAATCAGTGGAGCAAGACAAGATAGAAAAATGATAAGAAAAGAGGTAGCACTTATTTGCACATTATTGTTTTTATAGAAAAATCATGAAATTACTAGAAATAATAGGGTTTAGTTAGGTAGCTAGATACAACATTAGTTTTTAGAAGACAGTTGCATTTCTTTACACCAGTTACCTAGAAAACCAGGAAACACCATTTGACAATAATATCAGAATCTTGGTTACCTAGGAAATTGACAGTATATGTTGATGGCCTCGTCAAGAAAGAATTCTAAAACATTAAGGGATAAGAACTCAGTAAATAGATGTTAGTGGATAGGAAGACAGCATCAAAAAATGTCATTTGTCCCTCAATAGGCATAGATTCAAGATAATACCAATCAAAATTCCACTTGTTTTTTTTTGTGGAGCGTGTTTAGTTGATTCTAAAAGTAAAAGTTAAAAAGAGCAAAAGGCTAGAACACTTCAGAAAAGAGCAGGGAGACAGTGACTTGTCCTGCTAAATGTCAGGACTCACTGTGAAGGCTTGTTTGTTAAAATAGCATATTACTAGCTGATGGGGACAGACAGATATCCGAATTGAATAGATTGCCCGTGCATGGACTGAACTTTGGAAAGAGAGAGGTGGCATATTACATTCAGGAAAGGAGACTGTTCGATAATTAGAGCTAGAAGAAATGGTTTTCTGTACGGAAAAGGAAAAATCCTGTTATGCCATAGGAAAAAGTTAAGTACTTCAATGTGAAACAAAACTTGAAAACTCTCAGAGAAAAAAGGTGACTGCCTGTTACATCTTAGGATAGAGAGACTTCTTGGCCAGACACAGTGGCTAACGGTAATCCCATCATTTGGAGGCCGAGGTGAGCAGATCACTAGTTCAAGACCTGGCCAACATGGTGAAACCCTGTCTCTACTAAAAAATAAAAAAATTAGCCAAGCGCAGTGGCACATGCCTGTAATCTCTACTACTTGGGAGACTGAGGCAGGAGAATCGCTTGAATCCGGAGGCAGAGGTTGCGGTGAGCCAATACCGCACCACTGCACTCCAGCCTGGGTGACAGAGCAAGACTCCATCTCAAAAAAAAAAAATTCTCAAGGCACAAAGCATACTATAAATGTATTATTAATGAATTTGTCTTTTAAAAGAAAAGGATATTTTATTCTCTGAAATGCAGTAAAGTGTCTTCAAAGAATGTGAACAGACAAGTTACAAGGTGGGAGAAGTTCCACTGCAAATGAAGACTACAATGAGATACCATTTTATACCCATTCAAGTATCAAAAAATTAAAAATCTGTCAATATATAGTGTTGGCAGATTTCTGCATGTTCTCTTGCATTGCTGGTGTTAGTGGAAAGTGGTTCAATCCTTGACAAAGTTTCATATTACCTTTTAAAGTGGAATTTTTACATACCTAATAGTCCAGAAATTGCACTACCAAGTGCATACCCAAGAAAAACTTGCACATAGATAAATGGGGGACCACAGCCCAGAGCGGTGGCTCAAGCCTGTAATCCCAGCACTTTGGGAGGCCAAGGTGGGTGGATCAGGAGGTCAGGAGTTTGAGACTGGCCTGGCCAAAATGGTAAAATCTCGTTTCTACTAAAAATACAAAAATTAGGTGCTGTGATGGGTGCCTGTAATCCCAGCTACTGGGGAGGCTGAGGCAGGAGAGTCGTGTGAACCCAAGAGGCGGAGATTGCAGTGAGCCGAGATCACACCACTGCACTCTAACCTGGGCGACGGAGTGAGACTCCATCTCAGAGAAAAAAAAAAGATAAATGGGGGACCCCTAACGAAGTTCTATAGTGCTGTTTACAAAAGCAAAATCCCAGAAACAAGTCTTCAAATCCCCACTGAAAAAGAGTGGATGAATATAATGTGATATATTCATACACTGGAATAATACACAGTAACCAAAACTGATCCATAGTGATACAACAAAATCGAAGCATATTATGCAAAAAAGTCTTCAAGTATAGTAAGTTTTAGAAATGCAGGAAGAAGTACAGTATAGTAAGCAAAACTGGTCTCAAAAATATGAAACATGCTCACTTCAAAATACATTTGCATGTAATAGATTTTTTTTTTTTAATGGAGTTTTGCTCTTGTTGCCCAGGCTGGAGTGCAATGGCACAATCTTGGCTCACTGCAACCTCCGCCTCCTAGGTTCAAGTGATTCTCCTGCCTCAGCCTCCTGAGTAGCTGGGACTACAGGCACCTGCCACCACGCCCGGCTAATTTTGTATTTTTAGTAGAGATGGGGTTTCACCACATTGGTCAGGCTGGTCTCGAACTCCCGACCTCAGGTGATCTGCCTGCCTCGGCTTCTCAAAGTGCTGGGATTACAGGTGTGAGCTGCCGTGTCCGGCCAGTAGATAGATTTTATGTAAAAAGCAGGATGGTGATGATGAAAAAATTCAGAAAAATGCCCTTAGATGAGAGGTGGCAAGGGATGCGCTAGTAAGTGGTACTATATGGTCAAAGCCCCAGCTTTTTTGGTGTTACTAGAGTCAGGATGCTTATATTAGAAAACTAAAAGAGGCCATGTATGAACCAGTGCTGAGAGTGTCTGGAACCAAGGATTATGATTAATCCAATATTCTGTACCTGAAGTCCAAAGTATCAAAAGAAGAAAGTTAATTATAAAGCTGTTTTGATGATCACATTTTAGAACTTGAAGGTTATGCAAGGAAAGGTGTTGAACCAGCCTCAGCATTCAATTTGTATTTCTTTTTTAAATTGTCACACACAAAAAACAAATATTCACAGTCTTCCAGTTTCACTACACCTAAATACACTGTTAATCAAGAGTTTTCTCGTACTTCAGTCTTCCATACTAATTTGTCTCGGATGTTTGTGCTCAAGTCTGGTGCAAAGTGTCCTCTCCCCTAGTTATCCTACAATGCTAACTTACACTGCACAGTGCAGTCTTGAAATCATTCCTTTACTTCAACCACAATTCAAAGCCGTGTTTTTTTCTAATGTGAAAACAGTTTTTACTAAACTGAAAATGGCTATACTTCCCTTTCTCATAGTTTCCAGAACATGATGCCAAGACCAGCTCGGTCATGGAGACCCTAACCCAGCAGCGCTAGAGGAATGAAGACAAAAGACACAGAAATAGAGTGCAGTGTGGGATCAAGGGGCTGACAGCCTTCAGAGCTGAGGGACACAAACAGTTTGACCCACATATTTATTGACAGCAAGCCAGTGATAAGCATTATTTCTATAGATTATAGATTAGCTGGCCGGGCGCGGTGGCTCAAGCCTGTAATCCCAGCACTTTGGGAGGCCGAGACGGGCGGATCACGAGGTCAGGAGATCGAGACCATCCTGGCTAACCCGGTGAAACCCCGTCTCTACTAAAAAATACAAAAAAACTAGCCAGGCGAGGTGGCGGGCGCCTGTAGTCCCAGCTACTGGGGAGGCTGAGGCAGGAGAATGGCATAAACCCGGGAGGCGGAGCTTGCAGTGAGCTGAGATCCGGCCACTGCACTCCAGCTTGGGCGACAGAGCGAGACTTCATCTCAAAAAAAAAAAAAAAAAAGATTATAGATTAGCTAAAAGCACTTCTTATGGGAAACAAAGGGACAGACTCTGGCTTGTTATCTGCAGCAGGAACATGTCCTAAGCTGTTCTAAGATCACTCATGCACAGATCACTCATGCTATTGTTTGTGGTTTAGGAAGGCTTTGAGCAGTTTTCTGCCCTGGGTGGGCCAGGTGTTCCTTGCCCTCATTCCAGTAAACCAACAACCTCCAGCATGGGAGTCATAGGCATCACAAGCATGTCACAGTGCTGCAGAGATTTTGTTTATGGCCTGTTTATGGCCAGATTTAGGGGGCCTGTTCCCAGCATGTCCCCCTTCTTGTTTTTGCAGGGCAATAGAAGCAAAGGCAGCTTTATCACAGTGAGCTGCTTCTCGCAGGAGTAGGGATCCGCATCTGCAGACTACACAAAGACAACAGATTAAGAGCACAGCCATCATAGAAATCACAGAGCCTCCGAGGGTTTTTATCTATTTGAAGGATTTATGGCTGCCAATCCATCTGCAGCTCCTTCAAGCACTCTAGTTCCTGGCATTAAGGTCAGGTGTGCCTGGGATGCTTTAAATATTTGTTCTCTTAAATTTTGCAACATCTAAAGACAAGTTTGTAGAGTGTCCTTCTAGACGCTGTTTTATCCTTTCCCATTCATGTTCTGATTCATTATAAGGGTGAGGAGTGATACAAAAGTCAGAAGTATTCCTTCCAGTCGCATTTTAGCTATGTTCTATATTCCAAACTAGCTGCTCAGTCTCCTAGCCACATTACAGTTTGTTGGAGATCTTTGATTTGATTAACTATCTTTTGGTCTATTTTAGTTTGAGAGTTCCACAGCAGACTAGAATTCTTTTGCCATTTATTTACAAAATCTGCTGTCTACACTGATGAATGTAGCGCAACTCCAGCTGCTGCCGCAGTAGCTGTGACAGCGATCAGTCCCATAATAATCAAGATTAAAGTAGCAATGAAATGCCAAGAGCATCTCAGAATTTTCTGAAGAATTTCAGTAATAATACGTACAGAGGGAGAGGCTTCCCAAGGATGGGAAAGCTTCACCAGTAACCATACTCCTTCTCGAGCTCTCACTACTAGGATAGAATGATTAGTATTAAACAAGGAAGAGTTCACACAAGAGAACAATCTACATTCCTGGCAAGTTACATGATAGTTAGGGATGTCAAACTTTAGATCGCCCATTACCAACAGAAAAGGAGGGTGAACACAACTTTATATCCAAATTGTATTGTTTTCAACAAGTTCTAAAATGTAATTAGAATTATATTGTGATGGCATAGTATATTTTCCTTCCCAAATTTTGATCTTATTATGAGCCATTAATAGTTTCCACAAATTCTTATGTTTAGCTCCTACAGCAGGCCATATCATGTGAGGTTGAGGTACCACTATACCGCCATGTTTCCAGATAATAAGAACTCTTGCCATACTTCTTATCATTTCTACCATCTGACTGTTTTGTTCAGACCAGTTGAACATAGTGTGGCCATGGCACACAGACTGAGAGTTGCAATTCATACTAAGCATCCCCATAGGGGACCAATCAATAATGATTCCATAGGAATCGTTGTGCAGCACCTCTGCCTGTTCTGCAATGCAATCTTCCCAAACAAATATGTTCATTTTTTCTGGCCAGGTCCAATTCTGTTTACAAATAGGTTTTTGAGGGTGGTATGCCTCAATTATAGGAGCAGATTCATTATGGTAAGTACCGAGACCAGAAAGCATGTGTAACTGTGCCACAGAGTGATACATCCAGATATCATTGCCAGCCGAGATTGATAGCGAGGGGGTAGGCAACTAGTGGCCTTTCCCAAACAGATAGGCAGCTGTTCAAATCCTAAAGAAATATAACAGTTCCTTCCTCATGTGGGTGAGATGGGCCTCTATCATCTGTAGGACCGAGCATCCAAGAGCTATCATTAGTGTATACCCCCAGTGGGGGGGTCCAGCCAAGTTACAGTCTGTAGAAGTGGAAAAGGTAAATATGCCCAATAAGTATAATTGTTCTCTGTGTCAGCCCTTGCTGAAGGAATACTCACGGCAATGGTGATCACCACTATCATAGTTGTCATTAAATTACTCATTGTGACTGGTTGTCCCACTTTCCTCAGGTTTTCTTCTGCCATCTGCAACAGCTTCTTGATCTGTCCCCAGGTAGGTGACTGTGTTCGACGGGTGTTGCTTGTGACAGTCGGGGTCCTCTTCAGCATCAACTTGGACAACGCTGCCACCGGTGGGTCTTTGGGATCTTCCCAAAACCTCTTCCTGGGTATCTGGCTCACAGTAAGGCTTTAGATGTCTTGATGGCACCCAAATTGGCTATTGAGTCAGTCCTGGAGAAACACAAGCATAACCTCTACCCCAAGTTATTATTTTACCTATTTCCAAACTTTTTTTTATTGGATCTCTCCACCAAACCAGTTGTTCTGCTTCTGTCTTTGGTCTGAAACCAGCTGCTGATAGCATCGGGTCTTTAGGCAGGCTCAAAAAATTTTAAGTCAATAATGCTAGTTCAATTGCATATGTAGAGTCCCTTAGGCCCTGTTTCCTGCTCTCTGCTTTTGCAGTTGTCATTTTAGGGAGAGATCCATTCTTTCCACTATGACTTGTCCTTGAGAATTATATGGGATACCAGTAATGTGTTTAATATTCCATATAGAGAGAAATGTAGCTAGAGCTTGGCTAGTATAGCCTGGGGCATTATCTGTTTTAATAGAAGCCTGAATGCCTGTCACCGCAAAACACTGCAAAAGGTGATGTTTAACACAGGCAGAAGACTCTCCTGATTGGCATGTAGCCAAAAGTGAGAAAAGGTGTCCACACATACATGTTCCTAAGCTAGCCTCCCAAACGAGGGAACATGTGTGACATCCATTTGCCAAAGAGAATTAGGTTCCAATCCTCGAGGATTAAGTCCTCTTGTAAAAGATGAGGAATGCACCATTTGGCAAGTTGAGCATTGCTGGATAATAGCTTTAGCTTTTTTTCAGGTAATGCTGTATCTGTGTGTGAGACCAGAGGCATTAACATGGGTTAAATTGTGAAAAAGTGTCTAGCATTAGATATTGCAGTAGCAACTAGGCAATCAGCCATTTGATTCCCTGCAGTCAAAGGTCCTGCAAGAGGTGTATAAGCCCTAATGTGAGTGATGTAAAAAGGGTGCATTCTACTCGTAACTGGTGTTTGCAGTTGGGGAAATAAAGTCATCAGTTGCTCATCTGTGTAGAATCGTAGCTGAGCATTTTCAACTAACTGTGTAGAATGAACTACATATGAAGAATCAGAAATCACATTAGTAGGCATATCAAAAGCAGTCAATACCTAAATTACAACTACAAGCTCTGCTTTTTGAGCAGAAGTATAGGGTGTCTGAAAAACTTTACCTTTCGATCCAGCAGAAGAGGCTTTACCATTACTAGACCCATCTGTAAAAACATTTTCAGCACCTTCAGTTGGTTTAAATGTACTTATTTTAGGGAGAATTCAATTAGTTAATTTCAAAAATTGAAATAATTTTGTTTTCGGAAAGTGATTATCAAGAACACTCACGAAATCAGCTAAATGGGTTTGCAGAGTAAGACTATTTATAAAGGCCTGTTGTATTTGTGCCTTTGTAAGAGGGACAATAATTTTTCCAGGATCGTATCCTTGTAATTTAACAATCTGAGTTCTCCCATTTCCTATCATAGTAGCGATTTGATCCAAATAAGGAGTCAAAATCCGTGAATTAGTATGTGGAAGAAAAAGCCATTCTACCAAGTCCTGCTGTTGGACAATAACACCAGTAGGTGAATGCTGAGTTGGAAAAATTAGCAAATCTGGAGTCTTCTCTGGATCTATTCTATTTATTTGAGCTTTATGTACTTGCTTCTCAATCAGCTGTAACTCTGCCTTAGCTTCCTTTGTTAATTGCTGAGGGCTAGTGAGACTAGCATCTCCTCTAAGGATAGAAAATAGATTACTCATGGCATAGGTAGGAATACCTAGAGCAGGTCACATCCAATCAATGTCCCCTAGTAATTTTTGAAAGTCATTTAATGTTTTTAATTGATCCCTACGTGTAGTTACTTTCTGTGGCACTATTTTAGTGTCATTTACTAAGGTCCCTAAGTAGGAGTAAGGAGTAGTAGTCTGAATTTCGTCAGGAGCTATAATTAAACTGGCATGAGAAATCGAATTTTGCAAGTGATCGTAACATTGGAGTAATATTTCTCGAGCAGGGTAGCACAAAGAATATCATCTATATAATGAATAATGTAACACTGTGAAAATTTTTATGAGTAGGTTCAATTGCTTGCCCTATATAAGTCTGGCAAATTGTTGGACTGTTTAACGTGCCTTGTGGCAACACCTTCCAGTGAAAACACTTAGCAGGCTGCAGGTTGTTTACCACAGGAATTGTAAATGCAAACTGTCCACAGTCTTGCTCAGCTAAGGGGATAGTAAAGAAGCAGTCTTTTAAATCTATGACTATTAAAGGCCAGTTTTTTGGAATCATAGCAGGAGAAGACAGTCCTGGCTGTAATGTCCCCATAGGTGGCATAACTGAATTAATGGCCCTCAAGTCAGTTAACATTCTCCATTTACCTGATTTTTTCTTAATTACAAAAACTGGAGAATTCCAAGGGGAAAATGTTGGAGCTATGTGTTCTTTTTCTAATTGTTCAGTAACTAAGTCCTCTAAAGCCTCCAGTTTCTCTTTACTCAGTGGCCATTGTTCTATCCAAATTGGCTTATCTGTTAACCATTTTAAAGGTATAGGTTCTGGAGGCTTAACCACCATCAAAAACGGTATCCTAACCCTTGGTGGGAACTTTGTCTTTCCACTTGAAGCAGTTCCTTCAAACCTTTCATGTTTTTTCCTAGTCCCATACCAGGGACGAACCCCATTTCATGCATCATATTTTGACTTTGAGGGCTGTATAATTGCTCAGGAATTAGAGCTTGTGCTCCCCATTGTTGTAATCGCTTCCCCATAAATTTATAGGTACAGAAGTTACAATTGGTTGAATAGTCCCAGGTTGTCCATCGGGCCCTTAACAATGCAAAATATAACTGCTTTGATATACCTCAGGGACTTTACCAACTCCAACTATGTTAGATTGAGCAGGTTGAATTGGCCATGCAGACGGCCAGTGCTGTAGAGAAATGATTGAAATGTCCGCTCCTGTATCTACCAAACCTTTACATTTTTTTTCCCTGAATAGTTATTTCACAGGTAGGACGTTTATCAGTAATTTGATTCACCCAATATGCTGCTTTGCCTTGTTTATTTGTACTGCCAAATCCTGTTCATTTATTTTCACTTTTCCCCATTTCCACATATGGCACAATCAGGAGCTGTGCTATATGCTCTTCTGGCTCTGCTTTCCAGGGAACAGAAGTAGATATGGCAATTTGAATTTCCCCATTGTAATCTGAATCAATGACTCCTGTATGCACTTGCACTCCTTTTAAATTTTAACTAGACTTACGTAGAAGTAATCCTACATTGTAATCTGAATCAATGATTCCTGTATGTACTTGCACTCCTTTTAAATTTAAACTAGACCTACCTATAAGTAATCCTACCATCCTCACTGGAAAGGGTCCACAGACTCCTGTTGGCACTTTTTGTGGGGGTTCTCCAGACGGAAAGCTCACAGCTTTTGTGCAGCATAAATCTACTGCGGCACTACCGCCTGTGGTGGGGGACAGGCATTGTACAGGGGTGAGGGAGTGGCCTGAGCCAGAAATGCCCCGGTTTGGAATGGAGCCCGGGACAGGCCCCTCATGGTGTTTCCTGAAATTGGGTTCTCATCTTTATCAAACTTTGATTTCACTTTGAGTGACATTGATTAGCCCAATGTTTTCCTTTTTTACATTTTGGACATATTTCAGCCTCAGTAGTTTTCTTGTTTCCCCCATCTGGTGGCCTGACTCGCTGATTTTTTCTACATTCTTTTTTAGTATGACCATGCTTCCCACAGTTGAAACAAACTCCAGGAAATGGAGTTTCCTCTAAAGCACTAAAACTCTGCATAAATTGGTTAGTGCTAACCTTCATACCTCCTTTTCTGAGGAGCTGCTGAAGCAGACTCAAATAAGCCTCATGCCTTGGTCGACCCTTGTCCCATTGTTACCCTGATGCTTCCAAGCCCCCCTTCTGACTCACCACGGGGATTGCTTAAGAGTACTCGGGTGTCCTTCAGTGTAGTTCCACGTTCTCCAACTGTCACTCCGGCGACCCTTCAACCCGGGTTTGAGCCCCACGTATGGGCACCACTTGCCGAGACCAGCTCGGTCATGGAGACCCTAACCCAGCAGCGCTAGAGGAATGAAGACAAAGACACAGAAATAGAGTGCAGAGTGGGATCGGGGGGTGACAGCCTTCAGAGCTGAGAGCCCCGAACAGAGTTTGACCCACATATTTATTGACAGCAAGCCAGTGATAAGCATTATATCTATAGATTATAGATTAGCTAAAAGCATTCCTTATGGGAAACAAAGGGACAGGCTCTGGCTTGTTATCTGCAGTGGGAACATGTCCTTAAGGCACAGATCGCTCATGCTGTTGTTTGTGGTTTAGGAATGTCTTGAGCAGTTTTCTGCTCTGGGTGGGCCAGGTGTTCCTTGCTGGTAAACCAGCAACCTCCAGCGTGGGCATCGTAGCCATCACAAGCATGTCACAGTGCTGCAGAGATTTTGTTTATGGCCAGATATGGGGGGCCTGTTCCCTGCAACATCTAAACAGATATTACTGGGAATTTAGGAAAGGATACTTTGTTGTGGTGTCTTTTCAGAGACTGGCTTCCTGGCCATTTTTCCTTCTTTTTATTAACACATAAGCATCAAGATTAATTCAGAAGGCCAGTAGAATGGAAAGTCAGAATGTGGAGATGGGAGACAGAATGTAACCAATGAAAGATGTTAACATCTGGAATGAAATCAAAGTATCTACATAAAGACACTTGAAACTTATAAGCAATTATAGTAAGATTGTAGGATAAAAGTTTAATACAAAAAAAAGGTTAATATATAATACAAAAGCCAATTGCTTTGCTATATATCAGCAATGAAAAATTTGAATTTAAAATTAAAAACACCATTCACGCCAGGTGCACTGACTCACGCCTGTAATCCCAGTACTTTGGGAGGCTGAGGCGGGCGGATCACGAAATCAAGAGATCAAGACCATCCTGGCCAAGATGGTGAAACCCTGTCTCTACTAAAAATACAAAAAATCAGCTGGGCGTGGTGGCATGCGCCTGTAATCCCAGCTACTTGGGAGGCTGTGGCAGGAGAATCACTTGAATCTAGGAGGTGGAGGTTGCAGTGAGCCGAGATTGCGCCACTGCACACCAGCCTGGCAACAGAATGAGACTCCGTCTCGCAAAACAAACAACAAGCAAACAAACAAACAAAAAACACCATTCACATTAGCACCAGTAAGAGGGAATGCTTAGGTATAAATCTAATAAAATATGACAAGATCTATGTGAAGAAGATGACAAAACTAATCAAGGAAATCAAAAATAATTTCAATAAATAGCTATTTCATTTCAGTGCTAGGAAGACTCAATATTGTCAGTTCTTCCCACGTTAGTCCGTAAGTTCAATGTGATTTCAGTCAAAATCCTAGCACATTATTTTGTGGATAGCAACAAAGTAATTCTAAAGTTTATGTGGAGGGGCAAAGGCCCAAAATGGCCAATGCAATATTGAAGAACAAAGTAAAAGGCTGATGCCACCCAACTTAAACACCTACTATAAAGCTCCCATAATGAAGACTACTATTTGCAGAATATATCAGAGAGCCCGGAAATAAACCAACACAATCATAGTTAACTGATCTTTGACAAAGGAGAGAAGACAATTCATGGAGAAAGTCTTTTTCATAGGAATACTTTTTCAAGCAGTAGTGATCAGCTGTACATTTCCATGCAAAAAAATGTGGATCTAGATACCTTGAACCTTTCACAAAAGTTAACTCAAAATTTATCATAGACCTAAATGTAAAACACAAAACCGTAAAACTTAGAATATAAGAAATTCAAGGCAACCTTGGGTTTGGTTTCGATTTTTTAAGTAAAACACTAAAAGCATAACTTGTGAAAGAAAAATAATTGATGACTTGAACTCTGTTAAAGTTAAAAACTGCTCTGCAGAAGCTGCTGTTAAAAAAATTAAAAGATAAGCCACAGACTTGGAAAAAATTAGCAAAACATATAAAGGGCTTTCATTTAACATATACAAAAAACTCTTAAAGCTTAATTGTATGAAAACAATCCAACCTAAAAATGGGCAAAATATCTGAACAGATATCTCATCAAAGAAGATACACTGAGAGCAATTAAAAAAAAAAAAAAAGGCCTGCAGCCTCAGCTACTCAGGAGGCTGAGGCAAGAGAGTCACTTGAGGCCAGGAGTTTGAGTTTGGTCTGGGCAACATAGTGAGGCAACATAAAAAAAAAACATTTTTTTATGGGCAACATAAAAAAAAATTTTTTTTTTAAATGATTTAATAAAGTACACTTGGTTAAAAAACAAAAGCATCCACAGAAAAACTTGCACACTGACATTTTAGCAGCTTTATTCTTAATTGCCAAAAATTGGAAGCAACCAAGATATCCTTCAATAGGTGAACAAACTAACTATGGAACATTTATACAGTGAAACAGCATTCAACAATAATAGAAAGGAACTTTCAGGGCAGGAAAAGACATAGAAGAAACTTAATGCATATTGCTAAGTGAAAGAACCCAATCTAAAAAGCTACATACTATATGATTCCAATTATATGACATTCTGGACAAGTCACGACTACAGAGACAGTGAAGAGATAAGTGGCTGCCAGTGGTCCAGGGAATGAATAGAAGCAGCAGAAGGGATTTTTGGAAATTAAGAAAACAATCTCACTTACAATAGCTACCAAAAAACCCCTAACCAAACAAAACACTTGGGAATAAATTTAACCAAGGAGGTGAAGGACCTGTACACTGGTAACTAGAAAACATCAATGAAAGAAATTGAAGTAAACAGAAATAAATGAAAAGATATGGCCAGGTGCAGTGGCTCACGCCTGTAATTCCAGCACTTTGGGAGGCCGAGGCAGACAGATCACCTGAGGTTGGGAGTTCGAAACCAGCCTGTCCAACATGGAGAAACCCTGTCTCTACTAAAAATACAAAATTAAACAGACGTGGTGGTACATGCCTGTAATCCCAGCTACTCGGGAGGCTGAGGCAGGAGAATCGCTTGAACCCCGGAGGCTTCCTTAGCCAATGACAATGATCATAATGAAGCCTATTGGGCCTCAAGGACAAATATTCAAGAGAATAAGATAGAGAAAGACTGAAAAATTGCATCTATGTAAAGTTTATAAGGATGGAAAAGCCATGTGCATACAAATGGAATGAAAAAAACCATGAAAATATGAAGACTACATTGGTGGGATTATGGGCAATATCTTTCTTTTAAAATTCTTTCTTAATAAGTATTGTGATGTACATGGCCAACACATTCTCTTCCAAAAAATGAGAAAGAAAAAAAATAGTATACTTACTTGCAAGTTATTTCAAATGCTGTTTTCCAAATAGAGAACAGCTTTGGCGTTTTCAGACACTATGTATAATTAGTGGGTTGGTGAAGTCTATTTTAAAACTATGAAATCTTACTCCCTCCTCAGCCATCTCATCCCCACATCCTTTTCCACAGATACATCTGCCCCACCTCCTTTCCCTAAAAGACTTTGGTTTTCTCTCTCCAAGGGTCTTATCATTTAGGCTTTTGTTAACTTGTGTGTATTCAGCAGAAGCTCATGGCCTAGCATCCCCCACACAACACATGCTCCATAAAAAAGGAATTAAAGATGTGAGCTGCGGGTGTATCCCCATGGCCTGGCATAGAGTATGGGCTTATTTGCTATTCCTTCATTTCCTTTTGGTCAAGTTTTATATTAATGACTTATATATTATGGAGCACCTATTCTGTGCCAGGTGTTTTGCTAGGTATTGACAGAGTTGTACATGGAATAAGAAAGCTCGTGGTTTTAATGGGAAGGGGCAGGGCAACTACAGAACGTGAAAATAATTCATTGCCTTGCAGCTGAGGAGTAGCTTAAATTAGGCAAGTATCAAGTGCTGCCTGGAATGCCTCTTTATAAGGCCACCAAGTTGGGATACTCCCCTCTTCTTTTCCTCTTTCAGGAACCTACCAGAACAAGTCAGACCACCTTCATTCCTTCCCCAGGGCTGACTTAAAAGAACTGAAGCCAGTCCTTGGCAGAGCCACTCAGGGCAGGAGATGAGAGCCAAGAGGCTGTGCCCAGACTGTGCTCCTTACTAGGTGATGATCACTGGTCATGCCTGGTGGACAGGCACCAGAGTGATCTCAGGGGCTAGGAAGGGGGGCTCAACAGCGGGCCCTGCGTGCCGTACTTGCTCCTCTCAAGCCCTCTGGTTTCAGGCCCACTTAGCTCACATTATCCTGCCATCTTCCAGCCTCTTCTCCCTAAGCTGAAATGCAGAGCAGCTTCCCTAACTCAGCAGTCACCGTGTCACATTCCTCAAGAATCTTCAGGGAACCCTTGCCCAGACTATCGTCTACTTTTCTAGATTTCAGCCGACCTCCTGGCTGTTTAAAAGTGTACCTGAATCATTCACACCAACAATAACACAACAGCACACTCTCCGGTGTGTTCCAAGTGTCCTGGCTGTGGCGTGGTCTCAAAAAACTGCAGCTGACTGCACATGAGTGATTAGATTAACACCTTGAACCCACCCTAAGATAGTCTGCCTTTCCCTTCTTTCCTGCCTTCCTCCTTTTCTTTCTCCCTCTCTCTCCTTTCCTATTTCTTTTTTCTTTCCTTTCCTTTATCCCCCTCCCTTCCTTTCCTCTTCTTTCCTCCCTTTTCTCTCTTTCCACACACACATAATCTCTGTATGCCAGGCATTATTCTAGGTGCTTCACAAATATTAATTCATTCCATTCTCATATTAATTTTGGGAAGTAGGAACTATTATCATCAACATTATACAGAGAAGGAAGCTGAGGTATAGAAAGTTTAAGTAACTTGTCCAAGGTTGAGCAGTTTGTCAACGTCATTTTACTGCCAGCATGTGAAACAGGTGAGTTATATTTTTTAGAATATTAATTCTCATTAATTGAAGCCTTCCAAACAGGCGTAACTGTTCCGTTCTCTGAAACACAAGTGGAAGTGTCATAGCTGGACGGAGCAGCGTGGTATGCAGGGAGAAAGGACGCGACTGGGTATTCTTCTGAAGCTCAGGAAGCAGCTCCTGGGGAGAAAGTGTCTGTTTCCCGGAAGCGGACAAGAGTTCTGTTGAGCTGAAGAGCAGGGCAGCAGCTGGGGCGAGCGAGGCTGGAGTCATGCAGGGCAGAGCCTTAACTGCTAAGCTAGGGTTTGCTCTCGATAGGACCAGCTGCCCCGAGCGGAGGCTGGAACCAGATCTACCCGAGGTGGACTCGCGGATGGGGAGGGGATCAGGACGGGGGCGGGGCCAGGGGAGGGGCGGGGCTCGGGGAGTGAGGGAGAGACTGGATGACCTGGGGCTCGCAGGTCGAGGCCAGGGGAAGGGCGGGGCTCTCGGAGGGAAGGTGGGACTGGAGGACCTAGGGCTCGCGGGGGCGGGACAAGGGGAGGGGCGGGGATCGGGGAGGGAGGAGAGACTGTGAAGGACCTGAGGCTCGCAGGGGCGGGGCCAGGGGAGGGGCGGGGCTCTGGAAGAGAAGGCGAGACTGTGGAGGACCTGGAGCTCGAGGAGGTCAGGGTAGGGAAGGGGCAGGGTTCAGGGTTCGGGGGCGGGTTGTTTACGGTGAGATCAAAATCAGGCAGGAGCCTCCGGGGTCCCTGCTGTGCCACCCGGACAGGCCGTGAGGGTGGGCCGGGGGGACGGGGCCGGGCCTGACCACGGCGGCAGAGTTCAGTCCCACTTTCCGCACGCCACCTTAGGCCCGCAGCCGTGCCGGGTGCTCGCCAGCATGTCCTTCATCCCGGTGGCCGAGGATTCCGACTTCCCCATCCACAACCTGCCCTACGGCGTCTTCTCCACCAGAGGCGACGTGAGCAGTGGGGCTTCGGCTTCCGGGCGCGGGGAGGGAGTGGAGTGGAGTGCAGTGGAATGGAGTGGAATGGAGTGGAATGAGGGGCGGGATGGAGGCTTGGGTCATTTTTCTCTTAAGATCCGTTCCGTGAGAGTGCCTGTGGGCTCGAATCCCACCTCGTAACTTTCTAGTTGTGCACATTATTTGACTTTTCAGCCTCAGTGTCCTCAGGTTTGCTGAGAATTAAATGCAAAATGAAATGAATAGTGTCACTCTCCCAGACAAGCAGAGCAAGCAGGATTCTGTTACCGGAAGCTGCAGTACGCAGGCATGCTGCCTACTCCGAGGCGGTTGCGGTGTGTTTCTCTTGCCCAAGAGGCTGGTGGTTCATCTCACTGCATAGCCCCTAACCCTAGAACCCAGGAAATGATAACCCGGTATGCGTAGCAGCTCAGAGGGGGACGCGCATGTCCTGTCTTAGAGCTGTGCGATCTAAGATGGCAAGTGTCTCTCTCTGCCTGTTGCTGGAATTCTTTCAGCTCCTGGTGTGGGCTGCCTGGCATTCCCCCACTGATCAGAAGAGAGAGGGCAGGGAAACAAACTTTGACTAAGTCAGTGTAGTCTGATTGGTAGAAATAAGTGTTTGAAAACTGGAGGTTTATCAGCAAATAGATAATAAGAGGGTCCCTAGGTTGGAAAAGCAGATTCCCTTGGATTTGTTGATGATATTTTTGGCTTAGATTTTTGCTCCCAACTTTAAAGGTACACTTCTGATTCAGCTCTGTAAGCCATAGAACCTCAGAATCAGGAAATGTTTGCTAAACGAGGGGCTTGGCAGTTGGCTTCTTCCTGGAAAGTGGGGTCCCCTCCTTCCTCCATGGCTTGTCATTGGAGGCAAGTGGCTGGCCTTTTATGGGCCTGTCTGCAGTGAGTACTTTGGTCTAGAAGAGTCAACTTGTGGTTTCATATCTGGCCAGGCTGACCAGATGTTGCAAGGACACAGAAAGTGGACACTAAATCCCCTGGAGGACACAATTTGAGGCACATTAAACCTTAACCTGTGATGGCCAACAACCTTTCTTCAGACAAAGCCCTTCCTCTGCCGTCCTCAAACACTTTGCCCTCAGCAGATGTGTCCTCGCTCACCTTTCCTGGAGCACAAATCCATTAGACAGAAACATTTGTGAGAGGCAGGCACACCCCAGTAGGGTGCTCTGACTTGCTTTCTCAGGGGAATCGAATTAATGTCCCTTAGAGTGTGGCTAGGGGCTTTCAGACACCATGTCCTGCTGTTTCAACATCAGCATGTGCAGGGCAGCCACTACAGATGTCTGGGAGAGAGAGCCCCATCCCCCTGTCCTCTGATAGAGTGCTGGGGGTGGAGAGTTGGCCCTTTGGCCGTCCAGCTGAACAAGCCTCATCTGAAACTTTCTCTGCAGGCACTGGACATTCCAACGGTGATGGCTGCCTTGCCAGGCAAGACTAGTTGCCAAGGCAAAACCTCCCTTCCCCCATGTCAGCAGTCAGCCCTTCCTAATTTGAGTGGAATAACAATGAACGCAGTCATCACTTTATTCATTTTTTTATTCAGCGAATGCTTAGGAACCCTAACTGTGGTCCAGACTGCCTAGGCTGTGAGTTGGGATCGAAGACACAGGAGACGCCTTCCTTCCATTTCTGGTTGCTCATGGACTAGTAAGGCATATGGGGTGCTCTCTGTGAAGGTAGGGGTGGTGGCCTCTGAGAACGAGATTGTAGTAGTGTGGAGCTGGTTTGCCGGGTGCCTTCTTAAAGTCCCTGGGGTCTGGCCCTGCCACTGCCTCCTGGCCTCTGCTCTCTCCAGCCACACTGGCTGCCTTTGAGTCTCTGAGACATGCTAAGAGCAGCTTCCTGCCTTCGGGCCTTAGCACATGTTGTTCCTTCTGCCTGGAATACCCGTCCCTCTGCTCTCTATATGCTTGGCCCCTTCTCACTCTTTGGGACTCAGCTTAAATGTCACCTCCTAAGCACTCTCTCTGAAAGAGCTCCCAGCTGCTGCCCAGCCTTTGTTGTCTCTCACCACACCCTGTGTTTCCTTTTGCTTCTGGAGAGAAGGAACCAAGTCACTGTTCCCAGGACCTCAGCAGCCTTTGTGTAGTGCTGGTACTGAGAAGATGCTTTCTAAATGTTTGTGGCATGAATAGCGTCTACCCTGTGTCTGTTCTTGTGGTGAGAGATTTATAGATATTAATCAAATTCTCACAATAAAACTACTGTGAAGTTATTGTCCCCATTCTACAGATGAGGAAACTGAGGCCCAGAGAGGCAAAGCATCATGCTCCAGATCTCACAGCCAGTAGGAGGCAGATATGGGGTTGATCCCCACATCTGTCAGCCTCCCAATCTGTAGGGTCCAGCCCTACAGGGCTTAGCGGGTGTTCTCCCCGTGTGTGGAAACGAGAGATTGTAAGAAATAAAGACACAAGACAAAGAGATAAAGAGAAAACAACTGGACCCGGGGACCACTACCACCAAGACGCGGAGACCGGTAGTGGCCCCGAATGGCTGGGTGCACTGATATTTATTGCATACAAGACAAGAGGGGCAGGGTAAGGAGGCGAATCGTCCAAGTGATTGATAAGGTCAGGCAAGTCACGTGATCATGGGACAGTGGGCCCTTCCCTTTCAGGCAGCCACAGCCAGAGAGGGAAGGCAGCATACGTCAGCGTTTTCTTCTATTCACTTATAAGAAAGATCAAAGACTTTAAGACTTTCACTATTTCTTCTACGGCTATCTTCTAAGAACTTCAAAGAGGAACCAGGAGTATGGGAGGAACATGAAAGTGGACAAGGAGTGTGACCATTGAAGCACAGCACCACAGGGAGGGGTTTAGGCCTCCAGATGACTGTGGGCAGGCCTGGATAATATCCAGCCTCCCACAAGAAACTGGTGGAGCAGAGTGTTTCCTGACTCCGCCAAGGAAAGGAGACTCCCTTTCGTGGTCTGCTAAGTAATGGGTGCCTTCCCAGACACTGGCATTACCGCTTGACCAAGGAGTCCTCAAGCGACCCTTATGCAGGCGTGACAGAGGCCTCACCTCTTGCCTTCTTGGTCACTTCTCACAATGTCCCTTCAGTACCTCACCCTATACCCACCGGTTATTCCTAGGTTATATTAGTAATGCAACAAAGAGTACTATTAAAAGCTAATGATTAATAATGTTTATAGTAATGATTGATAATTGTCCATGATCATCTGTATATCTGATTTGTATTATAACTGTATAGCAGTATAGCTACAGTTGTGCCTTCAGTCTCTTGCCTCGGCACCTGGGTAATCCTTCGCCCACACCAATCCCATACTTCCCCCTCTATGTCAGGCTGGGAGTTGGGTAATGCTTTCCCTTGGAAAACTTTATATCAGATATGACCAACTGTTTTAAAACAGAGGGAATGCACATTTTTCTCTTGAAGTTAGACAAATGGAGTCTCCCTCCTTGGCTTGTTTCCCTCAAGTTGCATATGGGAAACTGAGGCCCAGAGAGGACCAGGGACTTGTCCAAGATGATAAGATGGTGAATGAGGGAACAGACTTGGAGCCCAGGAATCCTGGATCCGACTTGTGAGCCCCTTCTAGTTTTGTGCTGAAGAAAATAACTCCCAAAGTTAAAAGTAGAGGGTACTCACTCTCTCAGACTTTTTCTGGGTCCTCAGGTCATAGTTTGAAGCACAAGTTTGAAGCTTCTATGCTTTGTTTGCATTTGAGGCATCAGGCAGCTGCACTTGTGACCCCATTTTGGAGGTTGCTTAGTGGTGGTGGCTCCTTCTTGCCTTCAGCTGGGTGTGGGGACCAGGGTCAGAGATGTGGTCCACGGGTCTGACCTGCACATTCCCTGAATGGAAAACCACTTGGATCCAGGTGGTTCAGCTCTTTGCCTACTGCAGCAGATTTTCCATTTTCAGGAGGGGAAGACTGAGGCACAGGGAGTTGGCAGCGGGGCTGATAATGGGTAGCTAAGCTCTCCGGGCAGCCTCTTCTAGGGTAGGCTCTGCTGGGACCTCAGGTGAGGATTGTGGCTCTGCTCTATCCCGGTCCCAAGAGCTGACATGCATGGAGAAATGGCCATCTTTTCTCAGCCCACCCCAGTGAGCAGCCGATGGAGATAAGGCCAGCCAATAATCCCACCACTAAGCTCGCTGGCACTGAAATGGCCAAGCTGGTGGTTCAGGAGAGCTGGAAGCCTGACTCAGGACAGAGCACCAGGAAGTTGAGTCTGCAAACATGCCCTCTGGTTCTTGTTGACGAGCAAAGCTCAGGGTTGTGGGGACAAAGACCAGGCCTTAACAAATATTTAAGACATCTTTGCTGATGCTGGGATTTTGTGGTGCAGAAAGGAACTTCCCTTGCATGTTCTGAGCAGTCTGGCTTCCTGCAGCTCCCTTATAACCTGAGCTCTCCTCCATTTGAGCCACAACAGAGCTCATTAATCCAAGCCACCTGGCCCTCAGCACTGTGCATCGGGCACTCACTGCTCCACTGCACAACTGAATTACCCTGAGCCAAGGCCTAGGTTAAACCTGGAAAATAATCCAACATCCTGGTAAGGTGGTGAGCTCCTCGTCACTGGAGGCATTTATGTAATGCCTAGGGAACTTTGCAGGGGACTTTGGTCATGTTAAGTGGCTAGGACCAGGCTGACTGCTCTTCCCCTAGTCCAAGGGATATTTGATTTATTTCCCATTCAGGGAACACAGATTCTTTTCCATTTAGTCCTGGAAGCAGAGATGGCACAAGGGAGCTGGGGCAGGATGCTGAGAAGGTGGTTCTTCAGTCCGCTCTGTACACAGGGCCACCTAAAGGGGGACCCATGGGCTCTTCAATAGGCAGGCTTTCTAAGGAAATGAGCCAAGCCCAGCCAGGGACTTTTTCTGGTGCTGACCATGTCATCTTCCTCCTAGCCAAGACTGAGGATAGGCGTGGCCATTGGTGACCAGATCCTGGACCTCAGCGTCATCAAGCACCTCTTTACTGGGCCTGTCCTCTCCAAACACCAGGATGTCTTCAATCAGGTAGGACATTGTGAAACGGCTTGTTCCTGACCTCAGTGGCACTGCAGATGCCAAAAAGAGAATGCTCCTTGCGTTCCATTATCGATAAAGGTAATGCCATCGGAGGTCTCAGAAGTTATACTTGGATAAGGTTGGGGTTGTTTTGAGGCAGACAAGCTGGTAGGAGGTGGCCTTGGGATAATTCAGGGTGGCTTCTCACCTCAGGGTGAGTTCCTAGGTGAAAAAAGTCTCAATGTCTGCAGTCCTGGGTCGTTTCCAGTTGTCTCTGAGGTGAAGCTCTTCAGGAACTCTGGTTACTTTCCTTGTCAAGCTGTTTGAGCCTCTGCCTGTCCAAGGGCTGTGTGGGCCCCCAAGGGAGGGAGCTACGAGCCCTGCCCTCCAGTTCTGTGGAAGCAGCCATGGAGGAGTCAGCCTGAAGTACGTGTTCACATGGGATGGGCATGAATTTGCTTCCCTGTAAATGGTCAGCTACTTTGATATAGCATCTTGTCATTGCATGGGTCAGGAAGGAGGGTGGGATTTATGGGCACCTCTTGTGTGCCAGGAGCTTCACACACATCCTCTCCTTCAATCCTCCTGACCACCCTCTGGCATAGGAATTGGAATTCCTATGGGGGCCTGAGCATCTAGATGGGGACCTGAAATTCTGGAATGAGACACTGTTTTCCCAAGCTCTACAGCTAAAAGTATCAGAGCTGGAGCTGGAACTCTGACTCTTAGAACCTACAAGGGCTTTTTCTGCTATGCCTCACTGGCTACAAAACCTCTTCTTTTTTTAAATTAGAAAAGCTCTTGACCGGGCATGGTGGCTCACACCTGTAACCCCAGCACTTTGTGAGGCTGAGGCGGGTGGATCACTTGAGATCAGGAGTTCAAGACAGGGCCTGGCCAACATAGTGAAACCCTCGCTCTACTAAAAATACAAAAATTAGCTGGGCGTGGTCGTGCACGCCTATGATTCCAGCTACTCGGGAGGCTGAGGCAGGAGAATTGCTTGAACCTGGGAAGCAGAGGTTGCAGTGAGCCGAGATCACATCAGTGCACTCTAGCCTGGGTGACAGAGTGGAAATGTTTTTTTAAATAGAGATGAAGTCTCACTATATTGCCCAGACTGATCTTGAACTCCTGGGCTCAAGTGATCCTCCAACTCGGCCTCCCAATGTGCTGGGATTATAGGCATGAGCCATCACACCCAGCCCAAAACCTCTTCTTAACTGATGTGAAAGGAATTAGTTTAGGCTGTGATCACTCTGCAGATTGGAGTGTGCCTCTACTGGAAGAACATGGCCACCTTCAACTGTGGGCTGGGCCAAGTTTAGCACAGTTGCTGTGCCAGGTAGCAGCTCCTGGGCTTGTGTGCAGGTGCAGGAGGGCATGAGGCAACGTCAAGAGAGGATATGCTTTTCTCCAGCTTGATGAATAGATGACAAAACTAAGAGCAGAGGTCCTGAGAGTTTGAGTGAATGGGAGAGAAGTGGCAGGGGGAGGCAAGCTGGCTGGCCTCCCATTGGCAGGAGGGATACTCCCTGGGTTTTCCTGTGCGTAATCTTCTTTCTCCGTGTTTTGGTCTTAGCCTGTGCTCAACAGCTTCATGGGCCTGGGTCAGGCTGCCTGGAAGGAGGCGAGAGTGTTCTTGCAGAACTTGCTGTCTGTGAGCCAAGCCAGACTCAGAGATGACACTGAACTTCGGAAGCGGTGAGAAGCACGTGGTCATGGAGGTGATGAGGAGACGCAGCAGGGGAGATGAGGGCTGTGTGGTGGTCAGTGCCATTCTGAGTCACGGCTCGGCAGCCTTAGTGTGGTCAAGTGAGACCTGCCCCCATACAGCCCCTGCCTGAGCTGCATATTGATGGGAGGGCTTTGGGAGGACTGGGATTGCCTTGGTGCCTGGACTGGAGCTGCCCGAGCTAGGCCAGGCCAGGCCCATTGGCCCTCTCTCTTACTCAGCCGGTCCTCATTAGCATCATCTGTGCCCTCATCTGGTTCCTAGAGTAGGAAAGAGTTTCCACGTGTCCCATTTCCTAGGGTAGAATATAGAGACGGCTTCAGTGGGTGGATGTCCTCTCAGCTGTGAAAGGTTCAGCATAGCTCTGGCCCCAGGCCAGCCAGGAGGTGCCCACTGGAGACTGTGGATAATCTTGGGGATGGTCTGGACTGAGCCTGTGGGTGGGACCGCGCTTTGCTGCCTGCTTGACTTTGAAGCCCCTGGTTCTGTGTTTCAGTGCATTCATCTCCCAGGCTTCTGCCACGATGCACCTTCCAGCCACCATAGGTGAGTGCAGTCTCTTCACCAAGGCAAGAACGGAGCAGCTTCATGGGCCAAGAGGGCTGGCCAGGTGCTTTGATTCTGCATCTGGGTGGAGGGTCCCTGCTGGGGGCGGGGAGATAGAGGGGCTCTGGGGCTGTTACTCCCTCCTCATCACTGACCTTTCTCAGCACCCAAGCCCGGCATTCACTCGGGCTATATCTTGGCTCAGGTAGTGAGTTGCAGGCTGGTCAAGTTCATGACTAGCTACATGGCTCCCTGCAGAAGGATTCAGCTACAAGCCTGCCCCAGAAGGATTCAGCAAATTGCTCTCCTTCCCCAAAAGGCTATGGGACAAGTTCTCTGAGCTCAGTCTGTGAGCAGTTTTGAGGAAAGACGCCAGAGGGTTATGAAGGGCCCCAGTTTGAGCACGTGGCAGGATGTCTGGTTGGAGCGTCATTCAGGAAGTTGGAGCTGTTGAAACTCTCCACCTGAAGCAGAGAGAGGCTGGTTCAGCCTGCGGCCCAAAGCGCAGCCCTCTTCCTTGTGCACAGGCCTCCTCAGCTGGGTTACCCGGGCACCTGTAAGCTGAGGAGCCGGTTGACCCTGCCCTGGGGTACCCTGCCTCTCTGGAACAGCTCTTGCTGTCCGGGGAGAGTCCTTTGCCGCTGGGCTGCTTGGGCTAAGCTGACTGGAGGACGGGACTGGGGACAGGGGCTGAGTCACCTGCCTCCTCCCAGCCCCTCTCACTCCCTACCCTCACGCACTCATGGGACTGTGCTATTTTTTGGCAAACCAGCTGTTGTGCAAACCATATGTCTTTCAGGGATTCCTCATCATGTTTGGTTGACTGATGGTGCTCTTTCTTGTTATTATTATTATTTTTTGGTATGGATTTATTCTTTTGAAAAATCTCTCAGCTATTACTTCTGTGCATTGAGACCGAAGATGGGAAGCAGCAGCTAAGGCTCCACCTGCCCCGTGGACTTTTCTTCCTCTTCTTACCCTTCACCATGACTGTTGCTAGTCTAGGCTGTTGATATTGATGAATACCCAGCTTTTGTTTTTTTTTTTTTTCTTTGAGGAGACAAGGAGACATTTAGGAAGATAAAACAGGCAGACTGTCCCAACTGGTTTTTCTTTCAGATTTTTAATTCTCCGAATGGTAGATATGCCTCCAGCTTGCTGGCCAGCCCGTTCAGTTCATCATAATCAATAGGCACTGATATGCATCTGCAGCGTGCACACCCTTGTCCTTGGCACTTGGGCAGAGTCCAAGAAAATGAGGACTGGGCTGGGGCTGTCCTGGAATGTCCACAGTCTAGCAAAGATGTGCACACACATAACCGGAGCACCAGTGGGAAGCGAAGCCTGCCCCAGAAGGATTCAGGGGAGGGGATTTGGAGGGGCAAGAGATCCTGCTAGAGAGAGCAGGGAAGGCTTCAGGGAGGAGGGGGCCTCAAAGAGTTGCCAGGATTTGAACACACAGGACAAAGGAGAAGTCAGTCAGTATACGCGTGGTGAGGGAGCCTGTGGGAACTCGGGAATGGCAGTTGTGTGTGGTAAAAGTGAGGAGCCTGAGAAGGGGGGTGGTATCAGCCACTTGGTGTTCACATTCCACTGTCAGTTTCAGAAAGTCTGGACTCCTAATTTCTTATTTGTTTCTCAGCTGAGGGCTCTCAGAACAAATCTTCAGTGAGGATATTTTATATTGCATTTGGTGCTGTCACTGCTGGCTGCAGGCTGAGCTCTGGATGTGTAAACAGTATTGTGTGCACACTCATGGCTCCAGTGCTTAGAACAGTGCATTCTCTTTCCTGAGGCATCTGGGTTGCTGATGGGATCTCTTGGGTCTCTCCTCTGCAGGAGACTACACAGACTTCTATTCCTCTCGGCAACATGCTACCAATGTCGGAATCATGTTCAGGGACAAGGAGAATGCATTGATGCCAAATTGGTATGTTCTGGGCCAAATGTTTGCATAAGTTCAAAGTCTTTCTTTTCATTTCCAGCAGCGTGTTTGTCTCAGGGGCTGCCAAGTTCTTCTTAAAGTAAACTGGGGAGGAAAAGCAGTTACGATGTTGTAACCTCTGGAAGCAGTGGTCTCAGCTTCTGGTCTCCTGCTCAGCTTGGCTCAGGACTTGCTGTGGGATCGAAGGGCAAGTCTCTTAAGCTCCTTTGGACAGCAGGGGTTGGAATTAGATTCTCTGAATCACTACGCTCCTTCTGGAGTCTTTCATTTATAAGCTGTGTATTATCATACTATGGGCAAGTCTTAGACTCTAGCATGCTCCATACTTACATTTTCTGATGAATGAGAATTCTCAAATGTGCCCAGTGCTGTATATTCTTCAACATGTGATCTGTTTCATTCATTTGTTTGAACCTCATAGTAGTTCTGTGATGTCACAAGGCCATGATTGTAAGCCCCATTTTACAGATGGGAAAATGGGCTCAGAGAAGGATCAACTTGCCTGAGCACAACAGGGCCACAGCCTGTCTCCCAGCCCCCAGATCAGGCCATTGACCAAGCTGAGGATGCAGAGCTGGGATCCTTGCCCTTTGTTCTGTGTTGTCTGCTGGTTGAGATGATTCCTTGGAACTGAAGAGGGCTTGGACACAGTGACAGGCATACACCCCAGGCTCCGGTGCCATCAGTCACACACAGGAGTTGGGTTAGGGACGGGGCTTTACTCTCTCTTGAGTGAGTGTCTTCAGTAGGCTATGCCATGAGAGGAGGGTCTGTTAGAACCAAGATAAAGAAGAAAGAAAGGGAGAGAGAGCAGTTCCAAGCCAGACATGTTGAGCAACAAGGCCAAGGTTGCAGAACAAGGCATGGGTGAATCTGAGACCAGAACCCATACTCCGGGTTCCAGGCTCCCATGTGAGATGGGCAAATATTTGAGACTCTTGCATTTTACAGACTCCAGGCTGTATTTGTCCCCAGCCAGCTTCAACTTGTCTATCTGAGTGTCCTTGGCAGTGATGACCCAGTGGACTGCCCAGCCCCAGAAGAGCTGGCTATCACCTATGTGCCAGGATCCCAGTGGCCAAAGGGCACGGGTACCAGGAAGTGAGAGGAGAGCCGGGACCTGGGAAATGAGTGTTGACTATGTCTGAAACCAAGTGTGGGGGCCACAGCCATCCCTGCCCCACGTTCTTCTGCAGAATAAGAGCAAACAGGCCTTCTCTAGCCATGTTTGATGCAAGATGACCCACGGCTGTGACTTTTTAACTTTCTATACATAGTCTTCATTATAAATGTAATGTATATTTACTGGAATTAACTCAAACACTACAGAAAATATGTAAAGTAAAACATTTACAATTTAAAATATGTCTTCTCTTTGACCTGCAATGCTCACTTTCATGCATCTATCCTACAGAAATAAAAGCACCAGTGGGTTGTATCCCAAAGCAAGGATGTTAATTAGCAGAGTTTCTAGTGGCCCAGAGCTGGAAGTAATCTGAATGCTTATCGGTGGAGGAATGGTTGAAAAATTGGTCTATTCACAATATGAAATGTTTTGTAGCTAGTGAAAGATTTAGATCAAGAGAGATGTTCATTGATCTATGTTAAGTGAAATAGGTAAACTATAGGCAATTAGGTAAAGTGTGTTTCACTTTTATAAAAAAAGCACAAAAAATATATATGTACATACACACTGTATTAGTTTTCTGTTGCTGCTGTAACAAATCACCACAAACTTGGTGGCTTAAAACATAAATATATTCTCTTCTAGTTCTGGAGGCCAGAAGTCGAAAATCAATCTCACTGGCTAAAGCCAAGGTGTCAGCAGGGCTTGTTCCTTCTAGAGGCTCTAGGAGAGAACCCATTTCCTTGACTGTTCGGCTTTAGAGGTTGCCTGTATCCCTTGCCTTTTGACCCCTTCCTCACATCACTCCAACCACTCGCTTCCACTGTTACATTTCCTACTTCCTCCTTTGACCTTGCCTCTGTCTATAAGGACCCTTGTGATTACATTTAGGGCTCACTGAAATAACCAGGGACAGTATCCCTATCTCAAGATCCCTAACTTAATCACATCTGCAAAACCCTTTTTGCCATGTAATAATATCCACAGGCTGCAGGGATTAGGATCTGGATATCTTTTGGAGGGCTGTTTTTCAGCTTAACACACACACACGCATGTGCACGTGCACACACACACACTTATGCATACATTATTTCCATAGGCTGGTATGAGCATAGAGAAAGGCAAAAAACATCAGACTGCAGATTAACATTGCTTTCCTCAGGGGAGTGGCTGGATGGGAAGAGATTACTAACTCCTTTTTTTCATCTGAATTGTTTGCATTATTACATGCCATGTAATTGCATGCAATTGAATTTTATAATTTAATCCAATAAAGGAACCAAAGTGGGTAAAAAAGGGAGCTCTTCCTCAGCCACTCACCAGGGGCAACTACTTTGAACAAGTTGGATATGCTGCCTCCTGTACTTTGCTCCAGGTTACACATGCATGACCACACATATGCATGCATACATATGCATTTTATTTCTTTCGTTAACAAAACAAGGCCATGCTGAAATTTGCTTTTTTTCACTTCATCATTGACATATCTCCATGTAAATAAGTTTAAATCTACCTCAGTCTTTTACAAAATAAGTTTTTTGGAGTAGGTAATACAAGATAATTACACAGTAAAATATCATTTTTATAAAAAGATACAAAAATATGGTCCAGTAGGGCTGGGCGCAGTGGCTCACATCTGTAATCCCAGCACTTTGGGAGGCCGAGGTGGGTGGATCAGAAGGTCAGGAGTTTGAGACCAGCCTGGCCAGTATGGTGAAACCCTGTCTCTACTAAAAATACAAAAATTAGCAGCTGGGCATAGTGGCTCACGTCTGTAATCCCAGCACTTTGGGAGGCCGAGATGGGTGGATCACCTGAGGTCAGGAGTTCGAGACCAGCCTGACCAACATGGTGAAACCCCATCTCTACAAAAGTACAAAAATTAGCTGGGCATGATGGCGGGTGCCTGTAATCCCAGCTAATTGGGAGACTGAGGCAGAAGAATCACTTGAACCTGGGAGGCGGAGGTTGCAGTGAGCTGAGATCATACCATTGCACTCCAGCCTGGGCAAGAGAGCGAGATTCTGTCTCAAAAAAAAAAAAAATTAGCCAGCTGTGGTGGCAGGCGCCAGTAGTCGCAGCTAGTTGGGAGGCTGAGGCAGGAGAATCATTTGAACCCAGGAGGTGGAGGTTGCAGTGAGCCAAGATCACGCCACTGCACTCCAGCCTGGGTGACAGAGTGAGACTCTGTCTCAAGCCTCACCCTCCGATCCCCCAAAAAACAGTACAGTAATAAAAGTGTCTAGAAATATAGGGAAATGAGGACCATGCTGGTTTCCTCTAGGGTGAGGGGCAGGAAGGGAGGGAAGAAGAGTGAGACCAGGGAGGGATCCCAAGGATGCATTGGACTGGATTAGTGAAGTGGTATTTCTTTTTTTTTTTTTTTTTTTTTTTGAGACAGAGTCTCGCTCTGTCACCTGGGCTGGAGTGCAGTGGCCGGATCTCAGCTCACTGCAAGCTCCGCCTCCCGGGTTTACGCCATTCTCCTGCCTCAGCCTCCCGAGTAGCTGGGACTACAGGCGCCCGCCACCTCGCCCGGCTAATTTTTTGTATTTTTTTTTTTAGTAGAGACGGGGTTTCACCGCGCTAGCCAGGATGGATCTCCTGACCTCGTGATCCGCCNCCTCGCCCGGCTAATTTTTTGTATTTTTTTTTTTAGTAGAGACGGGGTTTCACCGTGTTAGCCAGGATGGTCTCGATCTCCTGACCTCGTGATCCGCCCGTCTCGGCCTCCCAAAGTGCTGGGATTACAGGCTTGAGCCACCGCGCCCGGCCAGTGAAGTGGTATTTCTTTAGCTCCTTGGTAGTGCATGGTGACTTTTGTTATTACATGTATTTGTATATCATAAATATTGCAAAATAATTTATCAAACATTTAAAAAATTAAAAGCAATAAAAAGACTCAATATATATGAATGGTTGAGAATTCAAAAGGTACTTAAGGGTAAACAATGGGAAGAAACAGAACTCAACCACCTATGGGCCACCATCCAGTTCCCTTCTCCAGAGGCAAAACTGTTCATCAGTGTCATATATATATTTTCTTTTTTTTTTTTTTTGAGACGAAGTCTCGCTCTGTCACCCAGACTGGAGTGCAGTGGTGCGATCTTAGCTCACCACAAGCTCCGCCTCCCAGGTTCATGCCATTCTCCTGCCTCAGCCTCCCGAGTAGCTGGGACTACAGGCGCCCGCCACCTTGCCCGGCTAATTTTTTGTATTTTTAGTAGAGGCAGGATTTCACCATGTTAGCCAGGATGGTCTCGATCTCCTGACCTCGTGATCCACCTGCCTCGGCCTCCCGAAGTGCTGGGATTACAGGTGTGAACCACCGCGCCTGGCCTTCTTTCTCTTTCTTTCTTTCTTTCTTTTTTTTTTTTTTTTGAGACAGGGTCTTACTTGGTCACCCAGGCTGGAGTGCAGTGGCATCACCTTGGCTCACTGCAGCCTTGACCTCCCAGGTTGAAGCCATCCTCCTGCCTCAGCCCCCTAAGTAGCTGGGACTAAAGGTGCATGCCACCATGCCTGGCTAATTTTTTTATTTTTTGTAGAGATGAGTTTTCGCCATGTTGACCAGGCTGGTCTCAAAATCCCGGACTCAAGCGATCCGCCTGCCTTGGTCCCCCAAAGTGCTGGGGTTATAGGCGTGAGTCACCATGCCTGGCCTTCTTATATATTTTTTCACAGATGTTTTTGCATACTCTGCCAGTTTATCTATACAGTCACTTCTCTATTATTTGTTTAAAAGGTGTTTTATAAGTGATAGAAATTAACCCTTTGTTGCAATGCATTGCAAATATTTTCTCCTGGTATGTTCTTTTTTCTTTGTTTGCCAGTCTTTCTAGATACAGAGTTTTGCATTTTTATAAAGTCAAGCATGCCAATCATTTTCCTTATGGCGTTTACTTTTGTGTAATGTTTAGAAAGGCTTTCTCCACCCCAAGAATTTGGAAATTGTGTGTGTGTGTGTGTGTGTTTTTGTTGTTGTTGTTGTTTTTTCTAGTGTCCGTAATAGCCTTTCTTTGTACATTTAGATCTTGAATCCATCTGGATTTCCTTTTATGTGTGAGGTGTGGTGTGGGTCTGTATCCATTTCCTGGGGCTGCTATGAGAAAAAGTCACAACAACAGGAATTTATCCCCTCAGTTTCTGGAGGCCATAAGTCTGCAATCAAGGTGTCAGCAGGGCCATCGCCTCCTGAAGCTTCTAGGACCATCGCTGTCCTTGCTGCTTCCAGCTTCCGGGGGCTGCAGGCGTTCCTTGTGGCTGCATCACTCCAGTGTCTGCCTCTGTCTTCACGTGGCCTTCTCCTCCTCTCTACATCTTCTCTTCTGTCTCTTATAAGGACGTTTCTAATTGGATGTAGGGCTCACCTGGATAATCCAGGATGATCACATCTCAAGATTCTTAACTTGATTAACTGTAAAAAGACTCTTTTTCCATATTTTCTGGGAGTTAGGACATGGCTGTATCTTTTTTTTTTTTTGGGGGGGGCGGGGGGCGCGGAGTTTTGCTCTGTTGCCCAGGCTGGCGTGCAGTGGTGCGATCTCGGTTCACTGCAACCTCCACCTCCCAGGTTCAAGTGATTCTCCTGCCTCAGCCTCCCGAATAGCTGGGACTATAGGCATGCACCACCATGCCTGGCTAATTTTTGTATTTTTAGTAAAAACGGGTTTCACCATATTACCCAAACTGTTCTCGAACTCCTGGCCTCATATGATCTGCCTGCCTCGGCCTCCCAAAGTGCTGGGATTACAGGCGCGAGCCACTGCACCTAGTCCAGAATTTTCTTCCTTTTTGAGGCTGAATAATATTCTACTGTATGTATGTACCACAGTTTGTTTATCCATGTGTCCATGGATGGAAACTTGTAAGCACCTTTTGATTTTTGAGCCATATGTATATGGCGACTCTTTGTTTCTAATTTTTGAAGTTTTTAAACTTAATTGACAACATGTAACAGCTCTGATGCCCTGCATTCTCTTGCCTTTCTTTCTCAGGCTGCACTTACCAGTGGGCTACCATGGCCGTGCCTCCTCCATCGTGGTGTCTGGTACCCCAATCCGAAGGCCTATGGGGCAGATGAAACCTGATGACTGTAAGTGACCCCAGCATCCAGACCCTGCTGGTGCCCAGCTCTCTGTTTCCACACAGTGAGTTCTGTGGCCTCACTCACAGCAGTCTTTTTTTTTTTTCTGGTGTTACTCCAGCTAAGCCTCCTGTGTATGGTGCCTGCAAGCTCTTGGACATGGAGCTGGAAATGGTGAGTGAGCTTGGTGTTTTATTGCCACGGGATCTATAGACACCCAGCAGGAGAGCCCTCCGGGATGGCTGCCTGCACCATGAGCCGCCCACTCCTCTCCTCTTCAGCCACATTGGCAGCTGCTCTGTGTCCCCACCTGGCCGTCAGAAGGACAGTTGAGTCTCATTACTTGCAGATTCTGTATTTGAGAATTCACAACTATTTGCTAACATTTATTTGTAAGTCCAGAATTAATATTCACAGAGCTTTTGTGGGCACGTGTGGACATGCGCAGAGCAGTGAAACATGAGCTGCCCAGTGAGCACGTTCCCAGGTGAGGCTGGACAAGGTGTTACTCTGCCTTCTTGTCTCAGCTCATGCTGTAAACACGTGTCCTTTGTGGTCTATTTAGTGCCATGTTTTTTTGTGTGTATCTGTGCTTTTTTAGCGGTTTCACTGTTTTTTTTTTTTTTTTTTTTTTTTGAGACGGAGTCTCGCTCTGTCACCCAGGCTGGAGTGCAGTGGCCGGATCTCTGCTCACTGCAAGCTCCGCCTCCCGGGTTTATGCCATTCTCCTGGCTCAGCCTCCCGAGTAGCTGGGACTACAGGCGCTCGCCACCTCGCCCGGCTAGTTTTTTTTGTATTTTTTAGTAGAGACGGGGTTTCACCGTGTTAGCCAGGATGGTCTCGATCTCCTGACCTCGTGATCCGCCCGTCTCGGCCTCCCAAAGTGCTAGGATTACAGGCTTGAGCCACCGCGCCCGGCCTCACTGTTTTTTTATAATGGCCCCAAGTGCAGTGCTGAAGTGCCGTCTAGTGTCCCTAGCACAGGAAGACTGTGATGTGCCTAATGGAGAGAATATGCGTGTTAGTAAGCTTCATTCAGGCAAGGTACAGTGCTGCTGCCTGAGCTCAATGTTCATGAATCAACAAAATATATTACATAAAGTGTTTTTAAGCAGAAACATACAGAAAACAAGGTTATATAGTTAAGTTTTGATTAGTTGATAAACATTTTCTGACCAAAGGCTTGTAGCACCCTAATCCTGTGTTTCCTCTGGGAACAGTCATTCCGTATTTGCTAATTCTGTGTTCGTGATGACTTTATAAAAACTAATTACCCGGCCAGGCACAGTGGCTCATGCCTGTAATCCCAGCACTTTGGGAGGCCAAGGCGGGTGGATCAGCTGAGGTCAGGAGTTCAAGACCAGCCTGGCCAACATGGTGAAACCCTGTCTCTATTGAAAATACAAAAATTAGCCGGGGATGGTGGCGGATGCCTGTAATCCCAGCTACTTGGGAGGCTGGGACAGGAGAATTGCTTGAACTCACGAGGCAGAGGTTGCAGTGAGCAGAGATCACACCACTACACTCCAGCCTGCTTGACACAGCGAGACTCCATCTCAAAAACAAACAAACAAAACAACAACAACAACAAAAACCCCAAAATAATAATTACCAGGAGTGACAAGAATTGACTGTATCAGCCCCATAGCTGGGCCCACACAACCTCAGAACTGTGGTCACTGTAGGGCTGCATACTTTTTAAAATTAAACTTTTTATTTTGAGGTCATTGTAGACTCACATGCAGTTGTGAGAAATAATATGGAGATCCCAATACCCTTCACACAGCCTCCCCCGATGGCAGCATCCTTCATAACCATGGTGCCTATCACAACCTGGATGTTGATATTGGTATAGTTGGTCCCACCACCTGAGGATCCCTCATGCTGCAGGGCTGCCCATTTTCCAGAGGGGACATGGAAATCTGGGCAGCCCCCAAGGTGAGGGGACCAGGAAAGTGATGCGAGGGAGGAGCTGACCTGGGGGAGGGAGTGCTCCAGGGACCTGGCAGTGTCTTCAGCATCTCCTGGGTTGTCTGATGCCTAAGGGTGGAGTCAGCCTCCATGTGGGAAATGCAGACAGGCAGGTGGAGGGGGCTTTCCCATAGTCAGCACCTACAGTTTTAGGCGTTGCCTCAGGAAACTCTGAGTGCCTCATCACTGATGGTGTAGAAGAAGCTGTCGTGGGGCCACCGAGTCAGGCTGAGGCAGTGGGAAGCCTTGGTTGGTGGAGGCAGGCTGGAAGGCCCGTCTGCTTTTCTGGAGCTCCCTGTCTCTCCTGGGCTTCCATGTGATTTCTCTGGATTCAGTCCAGAGGAGGGAAATGAGTGGGCACTGCTGAATAGCCTGTGGATAGCAGAGCATTCCCTGCCAGCCCTCTGCCTCCTCTTGCCTTAGCAAGGGTGCCATGTGAGACTTTGGGAGGAGGACTCCCAGCTGAGATTCATCAGAGCAGGGCATCTGAGCCCTGGTTTGGGGCCACGGTCTTCTCTCTGGGAGAACTAAGGACTCTGCAGGCAGACACTTCACCCATGTTGGTCCCTGTTGAGAGGGGGAGAGAAAAGACAGAGAGAGTCAGCGTGTGGAGAAATGGTTGGGGCAGAGAACCCAGGTCACCTGGACTGAAGGTTGTGGGATTCTCCATAAGATAGTGTTTTGGGTTCTTTTTTTATCTTGATGAAAAGTTTGCAATGTTTACTGTCACAGAACAAATACAATGGTGACTAAGTTTTGCAAATGTCATGGCTGAGTCTACATGTTTTCGAAAGAGATTTTCCCAATTTTTTCTTTCTAATGATGTCTGGCTAGTCTGTTGGTTCATGGACATCACGTTGGTGCTGTTTTTCTTTAGAGGTAGTGGGGTGATGGATTGGGGTTAGAGGCTGTGGGGTGTGCGCTCTCCGGCACTATTTGCTGCATGAAGGAGGCAGTCTTTTGGTTTTTCATTTAAAAATTTTTTATTTTTATTTTATTTTATTTTTTTGAGAGAGGGTCTTGCTCTGTCACCCAGGCTGGAGTGCAGTGGCGTGATCTCGGCCCACTGCAGCCTTGACCTCCCTCGCTCAAGCAGTCCACCCACATAAGCCTCCTAAGTACCTGGGACTGCAGACGGGTGCCACCATGCCTGGCTAATTTTGTTTATTTTTTGTAGAGGTGGGTCTCACTATGTTGCTCAGGCTTGTCTCAAACTCCTAGGCTCAAGTGATCCTTCCACCTCAGCCTCCCAAAGTGCTGAGATTATAGACGTGAGCCACAGTGTCTGGCCTGGCTTTTCATGACATGAATACAAACTCTGATAGTTTCAGTTTTACAAGCCCCATGTAGCTGTCAAGTCTTGAAAGGCAAAGCCTGTATGGGACGAAGAGGAAAGAGCAGAGTGGTCTGGGATGCACTGAAGGGAGGGGAGGCTGCTGTGGAGCTCAGGGGCGTGGAAGGAAGGCTGGGGGCGGGGGCAGGGCACACCACTGCACACTGCTTTCCTGAGGCGTCTACCCGACCTCTGACTTAGAAACACAGTGGATTCTTGCCAGGCCCCTGTGGCAGTCCTGATCCATGGCTGGAGTTTGGAAATACTTGACCTTTGCTCTCTAGGTGACAAGTGACCTGGGCGGGCAGATCAGCTCCGGATTCTAATGAACTCTCCCCCATTTCAGGCTTTTTTTGTAGGCCCTGGAAACAGATTGGGAGAGCCGATCCCCATTTCCAAGGCCCATGAGCACATTTTTGGGATGGTCCTTATGAACGACTGGAGTGGTAATTACTGGAGTTCTGCTCCTGTGGAGATGAGGGGGAGGAGGCTGGGCACTGGGGGCAATTTTATAGAAGCTGAAGATCTTGTGCAGGTCAAAAGTGGCAGTTGATGCAGTGACTGAGAGTGTGGGTTTGGGTATCAAACAAAGTTTCAGCTCTAAGAACTCAGGCCACTCACTTAACTCCTCTGAGCTCCAGTTTCCTCATGAGTGGCTAGGGACACGGCTGACACCATAACTAATATTTACTGAGCACTTATGTGTCAGGCCCCGTGCTTAACACCCTACATATATTCTCCCGCTGATCCCTACGTGGCATGTGCAATATTATCATTCCCATTTTACAGATGAGGAACTGAGGCACAGGGAGATTTCAGTTAATTGCTGAACTAAGATTTGAAGCAAAACAGTCCAGCTTCTGAGCCTGAGCTCTCAACCCTTTGCGATACGTGGGAGGAAGGTGGCACCGTAAGCCCCAGGAAGTGTCTCCCTCATAGTTTGAGGATGAGCTTCCGGCCCCTTCCTGGGGGATATCCTGACCACCGTTGGGTCATCCTTCTCTTTGCTGTAGCCTGGCACAGTGGCCTCAAAGGACCTCTGTCCTTGGCATTGGATGCTCTTGCCCCTTGGTCCTGGGGCAGCCTGGCTGGGGCTGAGCTTTGTGGAGGGGCTGTGCTGGGTGTCTTTTCTCCTTGGTCAAGGGCAGGAGGGGGTCTTGGGGAGAGGCCCTGATCAGCCTTTGTAAGTCCCGGGTGCGCCCTTCTTCTGCAGCACGAGACATTCAGAAGTGGGAGTATGTCCCTCTCGGGCCATTCCTTGGGAAGAGTTTTGGGACCACCATCTCTCCGTGGGTGGTGCCCATGGATGCTCTCATGCCCTTTGCTCTGCCCAACCCGGAGCAGGTAAGCACACTCTCTGCAGGAAGCTCCCAAACCCAGCCCTGCTGCCTCTGAGCCTGCTTGCCCACTGAGTGGACATGCCGGGCATGCAGACCATCGGGAAGGAAGCCCTGTGCCCACGGCATGCCCACAGTGGAGTGCCTGGGAGTTCCTGGCCACGATTACCTCCAGGCAGCCAGGGCATCGTTCTCCCTTATGGTTTCCCTGACCCTGGCACAGTTCTTGGAGAAAACACAGGATTTTGTAACCTTAAGAATCTTGCAAGACCAGGGGATCTGGCCAGTTGGTAGGAGGAGTCCCTGCAGGTACCAACATTGCACAACCTCCCAGGTGGCCATCAAATCGTGTTCTGTGCAAATGGTGCCACCTGGATCCCAACTCATAGAATGCAGCTTGGAGCCCAGCAACGAGGGAGTCCCGGCAGCCTCTGGTTCCCAGCACCACTGGGTCTGCCACTGGGCCTAGGCCTTGACCCCTGGTCCCAGTCCCCCCTTCTCAGCCTCTTGCAATCTGCCCCACTCCATCACTGGCAACATCTGGCCAGAGTCACCTGTGACCCGATAGCCAGTGTCATGACCTTGTGTTCCCTTCAGCATGGACTTCCTGTGGCCCCTCACTCTTGTTGGCATTGCCTCACCCCTTGGCTTCTGGCATGTGACCTGTCCTCGTTCTCCAGTGTCTCTGAGTCCTCACGATGCCCCTCTCCAATTCTGACCTCCCTGTGGGGATCCAGGCCAAGCTCCCAGCCATTTGCACATCCTCACTTGAGCATCTCACCACTCATTTGCTGGGGGCCTCTAGCAACACCCTGTGCAGGTCCTGCACCCACACTGCTATCCCGTGTTCCTCTGCCTCTGGGGTCATCTCATGTTTGCTGTGCTACAATCAACCTTGAGGTCTTTCCCTGCAAGCCAGTTCTAGTGAAGTACTGTGGGGCTTTCACACTCGCCCCTTGCTCTCTCCTCGCTGCTCCCTGCCCACGCCTGCTCATTTTCAGTATCCAGAACGTGGCTTTCTCTCTAGCCGACAGCGACCCTGTCTAGTCTCCCTAGGGCCGGAAGGCCACAGCCTCTCTCTGCTTGTCCTCCAGTCATCTGCATTCTTCCAGGTCTGTCATCACAAGGCTTTGCCCACACTCCTCTGTGCCAGCCCTTCCTAAACACCATTTATGTACAATCATCACTACTGTTACCCCTTCTGAACCATTATTTACTTAATGTTTTTCTTCAGAGTGGCTCCCAATTTAAAACTTAATATATTAAGAAGGGAACTTTATATTCCTACTGGCATCACTAGCTACAGTGTTTCATAACTATTAGAATCACCAAAAACGATCTCATGTCCCATGGGTGACTGACGTACCATGCTTTGGAAAACACTGTTTTTGGCCGAAGTGCAGATGTTCTGGCCCAGCCACCCAAGCTGCCTCCCTCGCTGGCTCCAACACCAGCCAGGGCTGTCTGCTTCTTTTGTGACCCCTCTGCCTTCCAGGGGCCCTGCAATGCCCTTTCAGGCCCCAGCCTTTCCTCACAGGCCATGCTTGGTTCCCCATCTTGACTTGTCTGCTCCCCACCTTCCCTTTCTCTCCCTTCCCGTGGCTTACAGGAACATCTCTGGTTTGGCTTCTGTGACCTTTGACCTACTGATGCCCCTTCCTTGGCTGCTTTTCCTGGAGCCCCACAGTAGGATCCCCCCACTGCTATCCAAGGACACAGTGCTGGGACCCTGGAGAGGGAATGCTCCTGCTGTCTCAGACCCTCTGCCTGGGGGAACAGGTGCTGCCGGGGGCCTGACTGGTCTGGGGGCCCAGCCGGATGAGCTCAGCCCACCTGCCAGTGACCTCTGTGCTGTGCTTTGCCCTCCCAGGACCCCAGGCCTCTGCCGTATCTCTGCCATGATCAGCCCTACACATTTGACATCAACCTCTCTGTTGCCCTGAAAGGTATGTCATGGGGGGATAGACATGGCCAGGAGCTCTGAGGGAATGTGTGCCTGTGTGCCTTGTCCTGAAGGCTCCTGAGCTTTGGCAAGGGTGGGGGCACATGCTACAGCCCTGGAGACGTGTGGCTCTTCTAAAGGAAAGAGGGCCGGGCACGGTGGCTCACGCCTGTAATCCCAGCACTTTGGGAGGCTGAGGCGGGTGGATCATGAGGTCAGGAGATCGAGACCATCTTGGCTAACACGGTGAAACCCCATCTACTAAAAATACAAAAAATTAGCCTGGCGTGGTGGTGGGCGCCTGTAGTCCCAGCTACTCGGGAGGCTGAGGCAGGAGAATGGTGTGAACCCAGGAGGCGGAGCTTACAGTGAGCCGAGATGGCGCCACTGCACTCCAGCCTGGGCGACAGAGCGAGACTCTGTCTCAAAAAAATAGAATAGAATAGAATAGAATAGAATAGAATAGAATAGAATAGAATAGAATAAAATAACATAAAATAAAATAGGAGGGGAGGAGACGCTCTGGTGCTCACTGGGAACCTAACTGGGCCCACAGGGCATTAACCCTATCACTGAGCTCTCAGTGATAGGGCTGAAAGGATGGAGTCCGGCACCTCTGTCTTCCACTTGAATCCCGTCTCCAGCCTCTCCAGGGGCTGCCTGGCCCCCGCTCACATATCGCTACTGACCCTCACTTCTGTGGTGGGTGGCACATTTCATTGAGTGCCTGTTTGAAAGCATGTCCTTGTGGGTCTGCTCGCAGGAGGCTTGGCTGAGCCCCTGGGGCCACACAGAGCCAGCGCATCAAGGCCCCAGATTCCCACCCTGGGCCAGCCCTGAGTGTCTTGCAGACAGGCCTGAGATCCCCACACTGGGCCAGCCCTGAGATAGACAGGGCCCACATCTCCCTGTGGCTGCTCAGCCCAGCTCCGTGAACAGACCGGCAGAGAGTTGGTAGTAAAGAGACTGGCTCTGCAGGCCATGACTCTGCTCCTCAACTGCGGGACTTTGGGCAAGTTGCCCAACCTGGCCAGGTCCTCATTTGTCATCTATGAAATGGGATAATAATGGCGTTGACCTCATGGTGTGTTGTGAGGACCAAACATGTCAATTCATGCAAAGGTCTGGGACAGGGTCTGTACCTAGGAAGAGTCAGGTGTCATTTTCCAGTCCCAATAGAGGCCCTCAGGTGGAGAGGGTTTGCCTGGTGGCCACACACAGACCTCCTAGCCACACTCTGGCCACATCTCCTTTTTAGCTACATTCCTTTCTCTTTTTTTTTTTTTCTCTTTTTTTTTTCCTGAGACAGAGTTTCACTTTTGTTACCCAGGCTGGAGTGCAATGGCACGATCTCGGCTCACCACAACCCCCGCCCCTGGGTCCAAGCAATTCTTCTGTCTCAGTCTCTTGTGTAGCTGGGATTACAGGCATGTGCCACCATGCCTGGCTAATTTTGTATTTTTAGTAGAGACGGGGTTTCTTCAAGTTGGTCAGGATGTTCTCGAACTCCTGACTTTAGTTGATCCACCTGCCTCAGCCTCCCAAAGTGCTGGGATTACAGGTGTGAGCAACCGCGCCCAGCCAGCTCCATTCCATTCTTCCATCTGCTGTGTCTGCACACACCAGCCTTTGCCGTGTCTGTCTCACTGCCAGTTCCAGGGTCTCAGCCCTTCATGAGGTGGTTCCTGTCAGGAGGCTCAGTACCCTGCAGGAGTGAGGAGCTGTTTCCATGGGAGCAGGATGCTCCACGGAGAAAAGGCTGCCACAGAGAGCCTCCTGGCTGCTCAGGGCCCCCTGGGAAGCTGTGCTGGACCTGCTCTTTCAGGTTCCAGGTCAGGTAGCTGAGGCTCAGAGAGGAGAAGGATTCACCCCGAGCCACCTACCTGGCTAATGGCAGGGCTGGGACTCAATCCAAGCGTCACAAGTTCTAGGTTGGCCTCCTGCCACTCACTATGCATGCTTGGAGTGTATTTTCTATCTGGTTTCATCCTAGATATTTCTTCCTGCCTGCCTAGAGGTGAACTCACCCAGGGGAGGCCACTGGTGGAGAAGGGACAAAATTATCCAGAAAGCATGGTGTCCAGAGATGTAGTCTTGCATTTGCAGTTCTGATGTTCTGAGTTGGGATCTAGGTGAAAGGGTCTGGGGAGGAGCAGGCTTGGGGGACCCAGAACTCGCATGGCTGAAGAGCACATCTGTTCTGTGCCACCTCAGAGGGGAAGTTAGGACCAAGGGAGGAAGCCAGGTTTTGAGGGAGCAGAGGAGCTTTCTACTTATTAGTGTTGTTCAGAAGTGGAACAACAACAGTCCGGTAACTTGCATGTAGTAGATGTTTAGTAAATATTGTTTAGTCCATTGTAAAGTAGCACATTGCCCATCACTGGAGGAGCTTGGCAGGGGACAGATGACCCAGCTATCCAGAGGACTCCTGAGGGGACAGCAGGTTATCCTTGGTCAAAGGTCACAAGTAGCCTTCAAATGGCACACTATCTCCAGTGGATTTGTGGGTGCCAGGTTCACTGTGTTAAGAAGGATTTCTGAGGCTGCATGTGGACTCAGAGCAAACATGCGCTGTGATCAGTTAATGCCGCCTGCTGTAGGCGTGGGAGGAGGAAGTGGTGACTCGTGCGCATGTATTGGCCAACCCTGGACATCCCAGCTCTGATGTCCTAGGAGCTAATTGTTTCACAGACTTTAAGTGAAATCATGTTGGACGATGGGAAGCTTCAGCCACAGAACAATTCTTTTTTTATTTGCCTCCCTGAAGCATGGAATTAAGTTTTCATCAATATTGCTTTTCTTTCCAACAGGAGAAGGAATGAGCCAGGCGGCTACCATATGCAAGTCCAATTCTAAGGTAAGTTTTGGCGCTGATCAGACTGCTTCTTAGAATTGGGGGAGAGACTCTTCTTCTTGGCAGGAGCAGGAGGAAGGCATTGCTTTTGGGATATGATGATGGCTCAGCCTGTGGGCCTGGAGCTTCCATGGCCTGTCTCTTTTAGGAGTGGCCATGGGGTCACAGAGTTCTCTCAACACAGAGGCTGCATAAATGTGGCCAGGGATTTTCTTGGGGGACAATAGGTGTTCCTGTAAAGGTCTCGTTCGTGGTTTATCCTGTCCTGCCAGGGGCTGTATTGGTGAGAGTGACTTATTTTTTAAGTGAACTTGTAATTGAAGCGTAATACACATAGATAAAAATGCACACATTACTGTAATCCCAGCACTTTGGGAGGCCGAGGTGGGAGGATCACTTAAGCCTAGGTGTTTGAGACCAGCCTGGGCAACATAATGAGACCTTGTCTCTGTAAAAAGTAAAAAAATTAGCCGGGCATGGTAGCATGCACCTGTGGTCCCAGCTACTTGGGAGGATGAGGCAGGAGGATCACTTGAGCCCAGGAGGTTGAGGCTGCAGTGAACCATGATCACGCCACTGCACTCCAGCATGTGTGATAGAGCAAGACCCTATTTCAAAAAATAAAAATTTTAAAAAGTGCATATTATACATGTATAGCTAGAAGAGTTTTCCTAAAATGAACATCCCTGTGCAACCAGCACCCAGATCAGAAATGGGACATTTCCAGCATCTCAGCAGACCCCTGGGCCCCACCAGGTCACTTAATCACTCCCTCCAGCAAAGGTCACTCCTCTCCTGACCTCTATTACCATATTTTTTTTTCTGTTTTTCAGTTTTATGGAAATGGAATCATAGGATAGCATGTATTCTTTTCTAGCTGGCTTCTTTGTTTTAGTGTTATATTTGTGAGATTCGACCCTGTTGCTCTTTGCAATGATAGCTCATTTTTCTCATTGCCTTCTAGTGTTGCACGATATATATATTCCACACTTGATTTATTTTTTTAAGTCACATCAATTCCACAATTGATGGACATTTGGTTGTTTCCATTGTTTTTGGCTATCATAGAGTTACTGTGAACATTTTAGTACACACCTTTTGGTGCACATATGTGCACATTTCTGTTGAGTGTATATCCAGTAATAAGCTTGCTGGGTCATAGAGTACACGTAGATTCAGCCTAGGAGTACTTCCAAACAGTTTTCTGAAGTGGTTGTACCAGTATATACTCCCAGTAGCAGCATGTAAGCATTTTGCCTGCTCCACATCCTCGTCAGCCCTGGTGGTGTTTGCCTTTTCATTCAAACTGTGCCGGGGATTGTGACTGCAGTTTGCATTTTCCTAATGACTAATGCAGCTGGGCATGTTAGTCATATGTTTATGGTTCATTTGTTTCTTGGCCTTTTGAATATCCTCTGAATCATTGAACCATTCCTAGTTCTCCTAATTTCCCTTCTAATTTAATATTATTCTGGGCTCCTTAGGCTAGTAAGAAGAAATTAAGGGGCCTCCTTGTGGGGGCTTGTGGGCAAGAATCCATCTTTTGGGTTTCCTATGCTGGGATGTATGACTATAGGAGTGGCGATGTGAGAAGCTGTGGCGTGGGACAGGCGCGGGCGTGCATTGCCTCTGAGGGTCTCGGTGGGCACGTGGTACCTTGGACCCCTCTGCCCACAGCCTGACCTCCCGTAGCTCTCCATCACTTCTTGGCCTGCCCTGACATTGTGTTTGAATCATTCAGCTCCATTGCTCAGTGTCCATCCCAAGGCCCGGCATGGGAGAATGGGAGCAAGGGCTTTGTTCACAAGAAGCCTCTGCTGTGGTGAGGACTTAGACTCTCCCAATGCAGGACTGGAGGGTGTTCCCAGGGCAGAGTGGAGTGTTGTACACATGGGCATGTTGCAGGCTGAGGGACTGAGCAGCAAGGTCAGCCCCTAGGGGATGCTGCTTGGAGAAGGTGGTCAGTGTGGGCTTGAGGTAGCAGAGGAGCTGAGGTCGGAGCTTGTGAAGGAGATGAAAGAGCTTGAGGGAAGTCTCTGGGCAGCTCCCTAGGAGGACAGTGTGTCCTTGCTATAAGGGCCCGGAGAGAGCTGCCTGGGGGAGCTCGGGACTGGGGAAAGGCCAGGGAAGGTGGTTGTGAGCAGGGCAGGCTGTGCTCAGTTGCCTCCGGGATGCTAAGCTAAGCCTGCAGCTGCTCATTCCACCTTGCGTCCGTTGCCCACAGTATATGTACTGGACGATGCTGCAGCAGCTTACTCACCACTCTGTCAATGGCTGCAACCTGCGGCCGGGGGACCTCTTGGCTACTGGGACCATCAGTGGGCCGGTGAGTATTTGGCTGCACTGAGGGCTGCCCACACAGAGCATCCCTACTCCCCACACAGCCCCGAGGGCCCTCAGCTCACCCTCAAGAAGGAATTTCAGGCCCAAGGTGGGTGTATCTCACAACTCTGTCTTCCTCATAGCCTTTCTCTCTGGGTGCAGTAGGGACTTCTCATCCAAATGCAAACCTAAGGAGACTGGTGTGAGAACGGAGGCCTGGGTCTCTGCCTCTGTAGGGGAGCAGCACAGTGACACGTGGGGAGGAGTCAGGAGACAGTGATAGTGTCTTGTTGTCACCATCTCACACTGTACCCTCCCAGATTGAGGTGGCCATGTTGCTGTGCCCTTCCTGCCCACTTGTCCCCCTGTAAGCCTGCGGGAGTCACAGAACCTTCGGAGACGATGACCTTGGGGTGGTGCATGCGTCAGTCACTCCCTGCAGGGGCCTCGCCGAGCCCTCTTGTTCCATGAGCTGTTGACAGGAGGGTGTTAAGCATCACAGTATCTGGGCAAACTGCAGCCTCCAGAGTGGGGAGGGGATGCTGCAGGGGGCACTGGGCACTCTGGTCAGGGATTCACTGATTCCTAAATAAGCGATGTCCTTAGTGGAACCATTGCTGTCCCCACAGGAAGAAGGGGCAGAGTTCCAAGTCTCAAAGGCATCTCTGCAGTGATCCCACCAAGGCCGAGACAGTGTTTCTGAGGGGCATGAGGGCCCCTGCTGCTTCTCGGGACTCCCAGGTCTTGCTGAGCATGGTCCATGCCAGAGCCAAGGCATAAATTCATGGTATTCTTTCTCTCCTTTCCTGTGAATAAGGAGCCAGAAAGCTTCGGCTCCATGCTGGAACTGTCGTGGAAGGGAACGAAGCCCATCAACCTGGGGAATGGCCAGACCAGGAAGTTTCTGCTGGACGGGGATGAAGTCATCATAACAGGTGAGGGCTGCCAAACCCAGCAGCTCATCTTTCTCCTTGCCCGCCGTGCACTGTTCTAGCTGCGGGACGCTTCCACCTGGCTATGAAGCCATCTGTTCTAATGCATCCTGACTCTGCCTCCCAGAGTCTCTGCCTGCTTGTTCTGTCCTTCCCCACAGCTATGGCTACCCAGGACTTCAAGCGTGAGTCTCCCCAGGTCAGAAAGACTGTAGACATTCTGCTTGGTCTCCCTTCTCCCTGAGCAAAATTATAAAATCCTGGCAGGTTCCTCAGGGTCTAGACTTTGCGGCAAACCTCCTGTGCAGAAACTTGGTGAGCTATGACTAGGATCAAGGAAGGTTCAGCTGAGTTAGTGGCTAAGGCTTCCCAGCAGCCCATTGCGAGGACGCAAGGGTGCCTCTTAATTCTTCTGGGGGGCCATTCTGCCTACCACATTTTACTAATAGAGGGGAAGGGCACCATAGTGGTTAGCAGCACACTCTTTAGAGCTGGAAAGATTCAGGTTGGACTCCCAGGTCCCCCACCAGCTGTGCGACCTTCATTAAGTTATTTAACCTTTCTGAGACTCAGTTTTTCCTCATCTTTAATTTTTTTTTTTTTTTTTTTTTTTTGAGTCAGAGTCTTGCTCTGTCATCTAATCTGGAGTGTGGTGGCACAGTCTCGGCTCACTGCAACCTCCGTCTCCCAGGTTCAAGCGATTCTCCTGCCTTAGCCTCCTGAGTAGGTGGGATTACAGGCGTGCTAGTTGTGTACGTGTCAGTTTCCATGATTAACTAAAAGCTCTCCTAATACACCTGGCTAATATTTGTGTTTTTAGTAGATACGGGGTTTCACCATGTTGGCCAGGCTGGTTTCAAACTCCTGACCTTGTGATCTGCCCGGCTTGGTCTCCCAAAGTGCTGGGATTACAGGCGTGAGCCACCGTGCCCAGCCTTCTTCATCTTTAAAATGGAGTGAATACAATACGCAACCTGACAGCATAGTTGTAAAGATTAAATGAACTCGTTTATTCCCTTTGTAGACATTTATTGAGCACCTACTCTGAGTCTCATCTTGGGGTTCTGGTGGTAAAAAGACAAATGAAGTCTCTGCTCTTCTGGGTTTATATTCCAGCGTCGTGACTGCGCCATTTTACAGATGAGAAAGTGAAGGCGTAGTGGGGTTAAATGAGTTGCCCCAGATCTGCAGCCAGTAAATAATGAAATCTGGTTTCCTTTCCAGGCAGCTTATCTTCAGAACCTAGGTGTTTAACACCTTTGATAGTGTCTAAAGCACCTATCAGAGAACACGTTACCTTGTGAGTGCTTAAAAATGGCGATGATGGTCATCTTTTCATAGTTTTCTTTATTGTCATTGCTGCTTTTTTCCAGAACCCAGTTTTTAGAAGGCTTTGCCTCTTGACCTCTTCTTAATGGGATCCCTGCATGAAGTGACAAGCAGTGGCACCTGCTTGCCCAGTAGAACAGCCACCCTGGGGCGAGGTGGTGCCCGACCTCTGCACTAACACTCCATGTCCTGCTCTCCACCTGCTGACCACACATTTCCCTTGGGATGCCTAATTGTCACCCTCGCCCCTCCTTCCTTGACTGTCTTCGTACCGCTGACAATCTATGGGCTGGAACCTTGCCCCCGTTTCATCAGCACAGTCTGTTGGGCATCCTTGGAAAATGTCCTGCCATCTCTGTGCCGCGGACCCACTCCACACCATCACCCTTCCAGGCCTGAAATCCTAGACGAGCTTTTGCACCAGGCCCTTGCAATCCATCCTGCTCATGGTGCCTGAAAAATGAACCTTCATGTTTGCTTTTCCCATTACTCTTCCGCTCAAGGTCTTCTCAAAGCTGCTGTTTCAACAAATCAATATCTTCCCCTCTGATTCTGCTCTACCTGCTTAGTCTTACAGTCTCGTTCTAATACGTAACCCTCTGTGATAAGAGAGTTGCTTTTCTCATTACCTGCAAACCCTTGGATATACACGGGCTCAGCCCAAATGTTACCTTCTCTGGTTGCTCAGGTAGAATCAATATCTCTGTCCTCTCTGCTAGCAATTCATGGAAAATACAGAATTCTGGTTAATGATGTTCATGTCAGTTTCTGTGCTTAACTAAAAGCTTGTGTTAGTTTCCTGTGGCCTCAGTAACATAGTACCGCAAACTTTGTGGCTTAAAACAGCTGAAATGTATTCCCTCACAGTTCTATAAGGTACAAGTTCAAAATCCTCGTGTTGGCAGTGCCACGTTCCTGGAAACTCTGGGGAGCGTCTGTCCCTGGCCTCTTCCAGCGTCTGGTGGAAGCCTCTGGCTTGTGGCCACATCGCGCCGATCTCTGCCTCCACAGTCACATTGTTGCCTCCTCTTCTGTCTCATCTCCTTTACCTCTCTCTTATAACACACATGTGATAGTATTTAGGGCCCACCTAGACAATCTCCTCATTCTAAGATCCTAACTTAATCACATCTCCAAAAAATTTACTACATAAGGTAACATTCACAGGTCCTAGGGATTCGGCCATATGTCTTTGGGGGCCATAATTTAGTCCACTCCAGAGCTCTTGGAGAGCGAAGTTTAGTCCAAGTAGCAACCACGTAGTGCATGCTCAGTGTGGCTGTTGGTTAGTTCTTTGAATAAAGTGGATTTGGTAGAGAAGATGCAGGCCGAGTTCAAAACAGCAGATGATACCCATTATTAGTCAATAAATACCCATTTTGCTCACATTTCTGCAGCCTAATTAAACCTCTCTAATTTGCATTTGACAATATTTACTGAACATCTGCTAGTAGCCAACCATATTGTAGGCATGTCCACCTTCCTTATTTCATTTTTTACTCACAATAGCCATTTGGTAATATATCATTGCCTCCATTTTGCAGAGTAGAAAACTTAGGCTGATAGAAGGCCGGTTACTTGACAAAAGTCCCACAACTGGGGAAGCCAGGCTGCAACCGAGGTCTTCTGATTCCCCTGCTGGGTTTGTTTCTAGTCTTTCTGCAATGCTTGCCAGACCTACCGCAGGCCTTTGGTCACGGTTCTGTGGATTGAGTGAAAGCACTTTCTGAAGTTTTGATTTGGGGAAAGGAAGGAAAGAGATGATGGCAGAAGAGAAAATGGTGGCTTTAGCTCTCTGTTGTCAGTGTGATAAGGGCCCCTGACTAAGCCATGCTAGACCAGGCAGCTGTCCAGGGCCTGGAAGAAAGGAGGCTGGTATTTAGCAGTTGGAATGCACATGTGTTCTTGACATTTGAGCCAGGGAAGGATTGAGAAAGGAGCCAAGATGCCATGAGAGTCATTTCCATGTTTGTTTGTGTATACAATGCCTTGCTCCAGAAGGATTTTTGGAGGCCAGCAGAGGAATTCAGGGAAAGGCAGTTCCTTGGATCTGAAGAAGCATGTGTTGGCAAGTGAAGAGGGAAATGGGAACAGATGCGCAAAATCCCCTGGAACCAAGAAAGAAGAATTACAATTTGCTAAGATGAGAGGCATACATTATATATTAATAAAAATAAAAAAGAGAATTTCATACAGAAGGGGACCACTGAAAAACTCAAATGAGTGCATATTGCTAAAATTTGGGCTGTGATTTTATGGGGGAAAAGAGGGGGTAAGCAGAGGAGCAGGCAGGTGGAGGTGGTGCGTCAGCTGTGTTACCTTGTGCAAAGGTGCCCCGTGACAGCTCTGCCGTCACCTTCCACGACTTCACTGGTCACGTGGCCCTGCTGAGCTGCTTTCTTGCTTGAAAGCAACACATGGTTTCTTCAGCTCTTCCTGGCCTTCCTCCTCCTTCTCTGTACCTGCTCAGATGCCTTTATGGCTGCCTCTCATTTCCCTGCTTGCCCTTCACGGATGCTTCTTCCCCAGATCAATTTCTAACCATTGGAAATGTGATAGAACATTCAGAAGTGCTGGCATCAGCTAATGCCACAGCACTTACTGCAGGCCAGACACTGTGCCAAGTGCTTTACCTGCAGTACATTTTCTATTCCTAACAAGGCAGCTACTTTTATTGTCTCTATTTTTCAGATGTGGAAACTGAGACCCAGAAAGATGCATACTTACCCAGGATCACACAGGCGATACAGGGTGGAGCCAGGGTTTGAACACAGGCAGCTGGGCTCCAGGAGCTGTGCTCTGAACCCTTGTGTCCTCTTGCCTCTTTAAGTGGTGCAATGAGATTCTCATTTCTGAGAGTCCAAAAACCACAAAATGTTCAGCAAGAGAACAGGTGAAGTAAACAAACCAATAATTAACAAAAATCTCTGATGGTCTTGGTGTAACTCATCCATCCCCTGGTCTTGCTCACAAGCCCCATCTAGTGTTCAGCTTGCAACTTGCAAGAATGTGTTCTCACAGGCATTTGCACAGATGGCTCTGCACTGCTGGACACATGCATTTCCCACTCTCCTTCGGATCTTAGATGTGTTGATAGTTGTGGTTTGTTGTGGATTCTTTCTTGGTATCTGACATTATTTGGAAACAATATCTGAGCAAAAGTCTTTCGTTTTTTTCCCTGTGTCTCTCAGTAGTGGCATCTGCCACCTGGTCTTCCTGTGTCTCTGTTTATTCCAGTTTCTCTCTCTAGCTTTATTGCTTCCCTTGCCTGGCACAGAATTCCTGGGCAAGGGTGGCCAGGGGTCCCAGGGTGTAGAAGCGGTGACCGTTCTCCTTCAGGACCATGTTTGGGAGAAGGCTCTTTAAAAATGCTGCAGTTCCGAGTTAGTTGTTTTGATAGTTGTTTAATAAATTTCTGCTGGGAGCCAGTTTTACTTTAATAGGCTTTTTTTTTTTTTTTTTTTCCTCCAGTGGTGTGGATATTTCTGAGCATTGAGATGGAAAAGTGACTGACAGAAAATAATGAAACTGAGCAACAGAAGAGGCGAGGGCATAGTTCTTGACAAAGGGCATCCCTGCACGTTGTCAGCATGTGGGTCATGGGGTGCGCCCAGCCAGGGAGGCTGGCTTGACTGTGCTGGCGCCAGGGAGGGTAAGGGGCTCCAGGACCAAAAATTCTGGGAATGCCACTGTGGTGTTCAAGCTGCTGCCTTTCCAGAGAAGGACAGTGGTCAGAGTGGCCCGAGCTGGAAGGCCCGTTCAGATGACCAGGCAGTGGAAGGGAGAGGGCTGAGGAAACATGCTGGGTTGAGCTGCTGCTGGGCAGGGGTGGCCATGAGGACCACCTCAGAGAAGCTGTACCCTTTCGGGCCGGGAGGGCTTGTTGAAGATGTCGTTGACCCCGTCGTGCGGATCCACCCTTGGTCTCGGTGTCAGACGGCCATGAGTCTTCTCAGCATTGTGCTCGGATTTCTTTCTTTTGGCTTCTGGGATCTTGTAATGCATCATTTCTTCTCTTCACATTGGGTAGCAGAAAGCACAGCTCCATGTTTGGAGCTTGCCTCCAGCAGGCGAGGGGATCTAATAGTATTTTTCTGTAACTCAAGGTCATTAGCATCCCCAGAAGTGGCTTTGCCTCCATCCTGGGCCTGGTGTCGTCTCAGTGGTGCCCTGTCACTGCCTCTTCTAGCTTTCATGTGGCTCGGGGCCTTTGAGAAGCAATTCAACCCAGGTGCCTGAAGGCCTCTGTATTGACTTGATTCTGATAAGTGAAAGTTGCTGAACACTCCTCTGTGTCACCTCATTGCCCTTAGAATGAGATTCAAACAGGTTACCAAGGGCTTCTCAGAGCCCTTGGTAACCTGGCTTCTTAGGGTCCCCCAAAGGACAGCCTCACTGAACAGATGTGACAAATGCTTGAGTCTCTGAGCCTTTGCACATGTTTTTCCCTCTGTCTGGAGTGGCATTTTCATGTGTCTTCCCTAATGAACTCCTAGCTACCTGTCAAGGCCTGGCTCAGATGTCCCCGCTCCCTGCTCCCTTTCCCTCCATGCTGCTCACTCAGCACCTTGTAGACATTTCTCTGTATCTCTCATCCAGACCTCCCACTCCCTCTAAGTGGACCCCTTTCAAGGGCAGAGATGGACTTCTCTCTGCTTTTCCATCAGCCTTATTGAAATGGAATTAAATGAATGAAACTAGTATTTATTAGTTTCTGAGATGTACTGGGAATTTCACTGAAATATTTAGTCTAATTCTTACAACCTTGAGAGATAAGCATTGTTTTTCTTGTTTGTAGATGAGGGAGGTGAGTTCTGAAGTTAAACAGCTTGTTCCCAGCCACCCAGCTCATAAAGGTTATAATGACTGATGCTTACAGGGTATTTCACATGGGGACTGAGACTGTTCTCAGAGTTTTCTATGCATTTGCTCCCATCATCCTTGCAGCAGTCCTGTGTGGTGGGCACTATCATTAGATCCATTGCACAGATGAAGAAACTGAGGTCTAGAGGGACCCAAGGTCACAGAGCCAGTAAGTGGAGGAACTAGGCTTTGAACTCAGGTATTCTGGTTTCAGGCTAATTGGCAGAGCGAGGATTTGAACCCAAACCCGTGTGGGGAGAGTTGACCGCTGTTTTAGTCTGTTTTCACACTGCTGATAAAGACATACCCGAGGCTGGGTAATTTATGAAGAAGGAGAGGTTTAATGGACTCACAGTTCCACATGGCTGGGGAGGCCTCACAATCATGGTGGAAGGCAAAAGGCACGTCTTACATGGTGGCAGGCAAGAGAGAATGAGAGCCAAGTGAAAGGAGTTTCCCTTATAAAACCATCAGATCTCATGAGACTTATTCACTACCATGAGAGCAGTATGAGGGAAACCACCCCATGATTCAATTATCTCCCATTGTGTCCCTCCCACAACACATGGGAATTATGGGAGCTATAACTCAAGATGAGGTTTGGTGGGGGACACAGCCAAACCATATCAGCCACAGGAAAGCTATTGAGCCTTGCAGTTCCTCTGAGGATCCCTGGCTGTGAGGTGGGCCCATGTTCTAGTCCAAGTGCTCCTGCGTGCAACTCTGCCCAGCTTCTGTGGAGGGTTATTCTTGTGTTTAAGATACGTGTGTGATTCTGATGGCACCTTCCTGCCTTGGGCCAGTTGTGTGCTGACGGGCACTGCCGCTGCCTAGGTGTTGGTTCTGGTGAGCCCAGCAACTTTGTGACTGACCTTTGTCCTCCTCTGTTCCAGGGTACTGCCAGGGGGATGGTTACCGCATCGGCTTTGGCCAGTGTGCTGGAAAAGTGCTGCCTGCTCTCTTGCCATCATGAGATTTTCTCTGCTGTTCCAGAAACAAAGGGCTCAAGCACCCCTTTCAACCCTGTGATGGGGGTCCTCCCTTGGGCTGTAGGCCTGGTCCTTCATTCAGTGACAAATAAAGCCCTTGTGCTCTGAGGCCTGCACTGCCGCAGGTGCAGCTGTGTCCACTTATGATCGTGATTTGACCCAGTGGGTCAAGGTGTGTAAAGCCTCCCTGCCAGACATTCATTAATATGTTTTCTCACTGTTATTCATGAGGTCACGGGTCTTTGTGGGGTTTTCTTATTAGACATCCCAGGCCTCCTGGTATTCCATGGAATATGAAAAGAGACTGGCACCTGTAGTAGTCAGGGTTCTCCAGAGAAATAGAACCAAGGAGAAAGAGGTCGATTGATTGATTGATTGATTGATTGATTGATTGATTTTTAGCAAATTGGCTTATGGGATTCAGAGGATGGCAAGTCCAAAACCTGCTGGGTGGGTTACTGACTGAAGACCCAAGGAAGAGCTGCAATTTGAATCTGAAGCAGTCTGCTGTCAAAATTTTCTCTTCCTCTGGGAAGTGAATCATTGTGAAGGCCTTAAACTGATTAAATGACGCCCAGCCACACTGTGGGGGGTCATGTGCTTTACTCCACTGATTTAAGTTTATTTCACCTAAAAAATACTTTCTTAGAAATATGTAGAATATTTGGGTATTCTAGCCAAATTAGTACATGAAATTGCCCATCACAGCACCCTACATGTCCAGTATTTCTTGGGGCTAACGGATGAGCACATATGGGTTGTCGGCTTGGTTCATGGGCCCTGTGGCTGTTTCTCCACACTGTAAGCCTTGGGAAGAGCCTCCAAGTCATGGGTGCACACCTGAACTGTGATGATGGCAGAAAAGGACCTAGCTTTTCACCTCTTGAAAGCCCACTAGAGCCAGGAGAGTGAGCTCTGTCCCATCTCTTCTGCCTCAGCCCATTGCACACAGGCAGCCCTGGTTCTACCCTAGTTCCTTGGTGACTACAGCAAGGGAGGGTGCCCTGCAACCTTTCCTGGGCCTGATGAACCTTATACTGGGGCCTAGGAGGATAGTTGAGGATGCAGAGCCCATCCATCAGATCGTACCATTCATTCATTCACTCAACAAATCTTTATTGAGCACCTTCCATGTATTAAGCACTGTTCTAAGGATGAGAGGCACAGCAGTAAACAGAATAGCCCATTTGAAGCTTATATTTGAGTGGAAAGAGATAGACAATAAACAGATAAGGAAACGACATGTGGTATGACAGATGGTAATAAGTTTTATGGATGACTGGGGAATGTGGATGCTATTGTAAATGTGGTCACAGAAAGCCTTAATCCTATAGTACCTTTCTGCTAGAGAGCTGAAGGAGTGAGGGGAGCAGGCCAGATGGATACCTGGGGACAGAGTCCTCCAGGCATAGGAATCAGCTAGTGCAAAGCCCTGAGGATGGAATATGCTTATCATTTCTAAAGAACATCAAGGAGACTGGCATTTCTCCCTTACATAAAAGCAATCTGGGGTCAGGAAGGCTGGAGTTAGTATGGCAGCTCCACAGTATCATTAAAGATACCTCTGCTCGGCCATCCTCAGTATGTGGTTTTCAGTCTTGGGGTTACCTCATGGTGCAAAATGGCTGCTGGAGCTCCAACTAGTATACCTAAGTTCCAGGCCAGTAGAAAGAGACAACAAAGAGGTGTGGATTGGGAGGATGGAAGGGCAGAACTTCTTCCTCCTGAGTTAGGTCACTTTAAGCAGCTTTCCTGGTGGTCCCATACCACACATTTCTTACATTTCATTGATGTAAATTTGGTCACAAGGCCATACCTCATTACAAGAAAGCCTGTAAATACAGTATTTCATCTAAACACATTGCTTGCCCTGTGAAAATTAGTTTGATTGCCCTAAAAGAAGGGGAGAATAAACACTGGGGGACAATCAGTAGTCTCTGCTACACGCAGGCTTGGAAATATCACCCTCTGAGGCTGAACTGCTCCCCGCGGACTTTACTTCCTAGAGCTATGCTCTAGGGCCATATTCTCCAGTGCTTTGCTGATTTCAGTGGAAATGCTGTATAGGGCAGCTGTCAGCCGGGTCTCCCAGACGCTATTCTCCAGATCAGACTGATGTAAACACTTATTTGAATTTGGAAGACCAAAGCCTTCCCCAGGATTTTTCTGAATTCTTGGGGCTTATGTTCCCAGGGCGACATCTGCTTCTGCTGACTCAGCCAAAACCCCTGCTCTCTCGACTGTGTTCTGAGATTGTTCCTGAAGCCTTCTCTCCTGGCATCAACCCACAGGAGTGACTCCTGTTTTTCTCAAAGCCCTCACCTGCACATAGATAAAAGGCCTCATGCTCCGCACGGTAGGTCTTTACTGGAGATTGCTGGGTCATGGGCAAAGGTCACTTAAAATCATTATTAAGCCGCTTGTTCCCACTGGCACCAGAGAATGCCGATGTCATCTGTTGAGATCACACGCTTATTCCCTTTTTAGGCATTTAACGCACTTAAAGGGCTTGGTGATGTTGGGAAAACCCAATCGACCTGCCCCAGAGTCTGAAACACACACAGGGCAGAAAGAGCCAGAAACGTTCCTGGCACCAGATTCACTTAAGAAACCAAACTAATGGATGTTAATTCTGGGTCCAGCCTGGGCTTTACTTGGCAATTACTTTTCCCTAATCTTCAGCAACAAGAGCCTCTTTGTTTTGCTGTCTCCAACTCCAGAAGTGCTCACTGCCAGCCCACATGACAAGTGACTTTAATGGTCTTTAGTTTTAGAGATCTAATTTATTGAAACCTATCTGTGTGTAATAATATGAAATAGACAAAAATGACTTTCAGAGCCAAATTTCCTCTTTTTGACAGTGGTATTTTAAGGACTAGAAGCATTTTGACCAGATGAATGGAGCTTGCAGATGGGATGATGAGCATCTCAAGGCAGGTTGGCCATAGTTATCACTGTATCTTCCTTATAATTTGTATTCCATTTATGCTTCCTGTTTTTAACTAGTGGCCCATTTGGAATATGAATGGATGACTGTGGAACAGAGAGTAGAGTTCATTTGAAACTTTACCTGACCAGGAGGAGTCAGTGCAGAGGTGTTTCTGGCAAGATGGGGCCCACTGCAGGTTTTATTGTAGGGTGGCAAGGGAGCTAGGCTCAGGGGCATGCTGCTGCCCTGGGCTGGGACAGGCACTAGGGGTTCCAGGGGCCAGGAGCCCCTGTCTCTATTGCAGAGGGGAGTGGAGGAAGAGAAGCCTTGTTGCCCCCACCATGGTACTTCTGTGTCCTGAGGCCTTTCACACACATTGGTTTACCTTTGAAACACTGTACATTGAGAGCTCTCCTGAGGGTGAGTGTAGACTTGAATGAAGACAATGTTTTTGAGGACAAGGGAATTTTTTCTGTTTTTGTTGTTGTTGTTGTTGTTTTTGTTGTTATTTCTTAATTTTGAGAAAGGGTCTCACTCTCTCACCTAGGCTGGTGTGCAGTGGCACAATCTTGTCTCACTGCAGCCTTGACTTCTCTGGCTCAGGTGATCTTCCCACCTCGGCCTCCCAAGTAGCTGGGACTACAGGTGCACACCACTATGCCCAGGTGATTTTTTGATTTTTTGTATAGATGGGATCTCACTGTGTTGCCCAGGCTGGTCTTGAACGCCTGTGCTCAAGTAATCCTCCCACCTTGGCCTCCCAAAGTCCTGGGATTACAGGCATGAGCCACCATGCCTGGCAATTTTGGGGTGCAAAGTATCATAATTAATATTATCTCAAAGATTCCTGACAACAAAATGGATCTCAAAAGTGGTTCTATTTTCACATTTTTTCCCCCTTCTTTAGTGTGGAAGCATATTCCTTTTAACAACTCCAGAAAAAGTAATGTGGCAGGGTTGTATTCCGAAGTACTAATTTGTTTTCTGTGTATCTCCTGTCTTTCTGCCCTCTCAGCAAGATTTCCAGGGCTGTGGGAGTATTTTGCTCTCTCTCCTCCTGCAGAGAGGCAGAAAGAAACTCGTGGGAGATGGACCAAGACTGGATGCTTGCTTGCAAGCCTGTGTTTGCTTTTTAAAATGTTGCTCTTGAAAACTAAATAAGGCTGAGGCCAGTCTTATTTTCAGACTGTTTGCCAACAGCACACCCAAAAGCTGGAGCGACAAGTTCTTTCTCGAAGAGGGAGTGGAGTCGCACGGCACATCTATTCCCGCCAAGGTCATGATCCCGGAAATAAATAGACCTTTGTTGTTTATGATGATTTCATTAGTATCTGCCTTCATTAGATTTTCAGCTACTTGACGATAGTCTGCTTTTGCTTACTGAAAGTTCATCAGTACCTCGCACATAAGAGCCACTCAATGTATACTCGTTAAGTAAGTGAATGAATTCTAGGAGATCACTGGGAGCAAACTGTGTCTTATTGATAGGTCTACTTCTAGTACTTGCAGGGCCTAACCTGAGAGTGCTCATGGAGTCTCAGTATTTAGGCGGTATAAACAAGCTATACACTGTTAAATAAAATACTTTCTATTTTCCTACCTAGATATGTTTGCTTTCATAATTGCAAAACAAACATATTTGCAAATTGATGGCTTTTATATGATTGAAAATTGGTAAAATATACAACTAAACTTAATTATCATTGCACTTGAAGAAAGCTGATGGGATGGCAATGTTTGGATGAGCATTAAAGAGATAAATTCATGAATTTTGTACTTTATACATTTTTAAAATCAGACTTTATTTTTTACAATTTTTTTCTTTCTTTAATTTCATTAGAATCATTAATTACGCTCTCCTGAGCTTTTCATAAATGTGTTTTATTGACAATATAAAATATTAAAAAGTATATCGAATTATACTTCACTCTACAAGAAGTAAATATCTTCATCAAAACTCTAAGTTTTAAAAATTGAAAAATTAAATTTTTCATAAGCACTTTCAAAGTTAGTTTTCTTTGAAAATATTCAAATTATTAATAATAAAAAGCAAGATACAAATTATAATTAAAGAGCTTTAACATTTAATCTCAAAATTCTTCAAATAAAAATGAAATGTCTAAATTCATTTTTTGAAAATGTAATAAAATCTGTTTTGTTTTGTTTTTTTGATATGGGGTCTCACTGTGTTGCCCAGGCTGGCCTCAAACTCCTGGGCTCAAGGGATCATCCTGCCTCAGCCATCTGAGTAGCTGGAACTACAAGCATGTGTCACTGCACCCAGCTCAAAAAATTAATTAAATCTTATTAAAAATATTTTATAAAAACAAAACTACTTTGCAGTCTTAGTGTTCACTGTCCATTTAGTTGCCAAAGTAAAGAATTAGTATCACTCTTCGTTTAGGTTATGATACCCATGTGCCAACTAGGGCACGTTTTGTGAGTCCCTTCAGAACCACAGGTTGGAAATGAAGTTTGATTTTTAAAATGTATAAAGTAGGTATGTAATTGATGAATTTATGTCTTTAATTCTCATCCAAACATTGCCATCCCATCAACTCCCTTCAAGTGCAATGATAATTAAGTTCAGTTGCCTATTTTACCAATTTTCAATCAAATAGAAGCCAAAAAAGAAAAAAAAGCAAGAAAGTGGATATTTGATATAAATGGGAAATGACATTTGTTTGGGGAAAGAATCATTCACATTCTGGCTAGGAGGAGGTGTGTAATAAGTTAAATAATCATTCCTTTCTCTCACCTAAGCGCTTCCACTGACATGTCCACCTCCAGGGTTGGACCTGCCACAGTCCTGCGTGGCATTCACACAGTCTCTTTTATTTTGAGGATGCAGGGCAGGGACGTGAAGAAGAACTCTCCTGGCTTGGACAGTATTACTCATAAGATTGGATATTTGCGGTACAGGTTGAGCTGCACCAACCTGAGGCCCAAGGAAGGGGTAGAAGTGCTCGTATGAATTTGAACAAATAGATTTGTGTATGAGTATTTGTTATAAGCTGGGGCCTCTGTGGCATGAGTTCCAAGGAAGCGCCCCCTCCATACCTTACTCCAGCCTAAGGGCAATATTGCTTCTTTATCTCCATCTTTGGACCCCACATTGTCTCTGGATATTTATTGTGTAATAACAAAGACTTGCTCATTTTACACAACTAGTGAGTGGCAGAGCTGAAACTGGATTCTAGAGCTTTCAGCCTTTAGGACAACACTCTCCCCATTTATGGTCTAGTGGTATGTGGACTTTGATTTTGGCCTGTGGAAGCAAGCTTCTCAAGGGCAGGCCTGTGCACTACGCATCTTTGTGTCCAATCCCTCTGTTAGACAGTAGTTGCTTCTAAATGTGTGTGGCATTGTACTCACAAAGTTCCCCGTTTTATAGCTATAAGCTCAAGCCAGACTCTTCTTTCAAATGATGTTAGTGCTGTATTTGGTAATCTAAGAGAAGAAAAAAGGAAAACAAGACAAAACAAAACAACAACCTCTGTGTACCAAGGATGGTCACTGAAGCACTATTTTTGTAGCCTAAGTTTCAGCCTTTGAACGTCATCGAGTCGTTTAACTTTCTGGGGTCTCTCTTCCCTTAATATATATTCACGGAAAGCCTGAGCTGCTGTCCTATCTCCACAGTGAACCCCCATAACTCCCCCGCTTAACGGGATGACTGCTGTGAAATGGAGGTGGCTTCTAAGAGACAGTGTACTCTTTTTTTGGGGTATATTGCCCAGCAGCCTCTGTATGGTCAGCTGAAGTATTCTCAATTCTGGGATCCTTCTTAGTTATGTAGATTAGGCAAGTGGACACTCCTTTCCTTGGAAAAAGGGTATAGTTGGATATAACCAGGGTGCCCCTCTCCTTGGTGCAGAGGGGTGGAGAGGGAGTGGACCAAATTGCATAAGAAGTCCAAGGGATGTGAGGAACTGATATTCCAACCCTCTCTCCTAAATAATCAGAAAATTGTTTTTCTAACTAAAAAGTTAGAACATTGATTTGGGCACACTTGGGCCCTGACTGAGGTCTGTTGGCAGGAAGAGCACCCAGGGCCCTCTGCAGGTTTGTCTCCCTTTGTTCCTCCAGATGTGTTCTCCATCCTTCCCTGTGCTGCTCTTCATGCCCCTGGAGGCTGACCTCATTGGACAACATCACCCAGGCTCATGCTCTCTGGCTGCTGGTTAGGACTGGCCAGTGGAAGTGCAGGCAGAAGTTGGAATATAGAGGGAGAAAGCAGCAGGGAGCATCATTCTCCTTACTCTTTCCCTGCTGAGCCATGGTTTGGGCAGTGGCTGTGTCCCACTGTGTCCTACTGCTCCTGTGGGAAACATAACCACAGCCTTTGCTAGATTCTGGTGCCACTGTTTTCTCCCCAAGCAAGGGGCAGTAATGGCTTCTTATCATTGTTAACCCTGGATTAATCACCAACCCTTACCGATTCTCTTTACCTTACCTGTCCCTCTGAAAATTGTCCCAAATTAAACCCTCTTCACTGAACCTTTTGAATTTGCCACTTAAATCCTGATGAATAAAGCCATTGGTATTAAGGGTGACAATTGGACCCATGGAGTGAGGGCTATTATGGTAGAAGTGGCCCCATGGAAGCGCTTGGAACCGCCTCTTTGTGCCCAAAATAGTAAACCAAAAGCAATACTGCATCTTCAGGGCAATTGAATTGTGCCCCCATCAAAGACTTGAGAGATGCAGGACAGGTGGTTCTAATCATATCACTATTTAAGTCACCTGTCTAGCTTATGCAAAAACCAGGTGGATCCTAGAGAATGACTACAGATTTTCATAAACACAAATCAGGAATTGATGCCATTTCAGAAGTTGTTCTGGATGTGGTATCTTTATTAGAGAAGATCCACTTAGCCCCTGGCACCTGGTATGCACCTAGTATTGTGCCTGGTGACTAGAACAGTAATTCACAAAGGGAGGTCCCTGGATTAGCAGCTTCAGTGTCACCTTGGAACATGTCTGATGTACAATTTATAGAACTCCACTGAAGACCACCTGAATTAAAAATTTTAGGGGCTCACCAGCTGTGTTAGAACAAGCTGTCCAGGTGATTCCAATGCATACCGAAGTTTGAGAACTGTGGTATTAGAAATAGTTTCCACTGCATCACAATCAATACAGACAATCAGAAAGAGTTCATCTTCACCTGTTAGCAGACTGTGGCACACCGTAAATGCATTACCTCAGGGATCTACCAATTCTCCTGGTCTCTGTCATATTATATGAGACCCTTATCATCTTGACAGCCCATAGAACTTTATGATTGTCTGCTACATTGATAACATTATGCTAATAGGATCTGGTGAATGAGGACTAGCGAGTGCCATACTGCCACATGCTTGCCAGAGAGGGGAAGAAAACACATGTGGAGGTTCAGTGGCCTCCCACATTGATGAAATTTCTTGGGTTCTAGAAGTCTGAGGCCTGTTGGAATATCCCCACTAAGATGAGAAACATGTTGCTTCACCTTGTGTCTTCCACCATAAAGAAAGAGGCTCGGCAGTTGATGGATCTCTGGATTTTTGAGGCAATGTATAGAACATTTGTGTGTGTGTGTCTCATGGATTTACTGGTTACATCATAAGACCACTGGTTTTGAATGGGGCCCAGAATAATAAAGGACTCTAGAAAAGATATATCCAGACTGTGATGAAAGCTACTCTGCCGTTTGGTCCTTAAGATCAGCAGATCCAATAGTGCCAGAAGTGTCTTGCAAATGGGGGTGCTGTGTGGAATTCCTAACCATCTCCAATAGGAGAATCACAGCATTGACCCAACTGAACAGGATGGGAAGAGAGAGTCCAAGGCAGTCTTCGGGAGATATGTGTGAAAAGACATCTTTGAAGGGGCCCTGGGTGTCAAGATATTCAAGGGCCATTTAAATGCCTACTGGAGGGCATCCACTGCAGAAAAGACTCTCAACGATCAGGTGGATAAGATGACCCAACTTGGGGGTGTCAGCCTCTTCCTCTGTCTACTCTGGTGTTTGCTCAATGACATCATGAACAAAGTGACTGTAGTGGAAGGGACAGAGGCTATCAACACTATGGGCTTTCCCTTGCTAAAGTCCATTGGTTTCCATAACTTCTGGATATGTAGGCTTCCAATGAATGAGACCAATGCCAAGCCCCTGATATGGCACCATTCCCAGGGATGGGTGGTGGGAGATAGACCAAACACTTACTTGGTAGAAGGTTAATTAAACTGAGTCCCTTTCATCATGGAGGGCAGTAGGAATAGACATATATTCCAGATATGGATTTGCCATCCCTGTCCCTCCCCGCCATTTGTGGTGTTTCATTCTGTTCATTTTGTGCTGCTAAAACAGAATAACACAAACTGGGTAATTTATAATGAATAGAAATTTATTTGGCTCACGATTATGGAGGCTGCAAAATCCAAGATCAAGGAACCAGCATTTGGTGAGGACCTTGTTGCATCATAAACATGGTGGAATGAATCACATAGGCAAGAGAGAAAAGGGGACGAAACACCCCCTTTCAAAACAAGCCCACTCTCGAGATAACAGCATTAATCCATTCATTCCACCCTCATGGCCTAATCACCTCTCACTGGGCCCCACCTCTCAACACTGTTGCATTGGGAATCAAGTTTCCAACATATGAACTTTGGGGGACACATTCAAACCACAGCATATTCATCTCAGTATATCCCACAAACGTGGCCTTTAAACAAGAAACCTTAGGTTTTGTGGGTTTGGAAATCTCTAGTGACCAAGAGGAACTGCTTCCACCAGGGAGTATAGTTATGGATCTGTTAAATTGGAAGATGATCTTGTGCCATCTGGGGCTCCTTATGTTGAAACATTGGCAGAGAAAGAGATCACTGCACTGTCAGGATGGTTCACCCCAATATCCAAGGGAAAGTAGGGTTTCTGCTACACAATAGGGGCAAGGAGTACTAGCTTTGGAACCCTGGGATTCACTAGGGCACTTGGTACTCCCTGTATCCCTTGTCCTCATTCTGTAAGCCTGCGGTGAGGGCACGAAATTAGATTTCTAACAGGCTCCCCAGAGATGCCAATGCTGTCCATCCTTGGACCATAGTAGTTGTTGCCCTAGAGCACCTGTTATTCTTTCTGAGAATTTTACAGTGCTTCCAGGTGAGATCTTCAAGGCCTCTTCATGTTCTTTAGGAATCTGTGTATACTGTGACAACTCAATGAAGACAGGGCACCAAGAATTTGAATCCTCTGTGGATGAAGATTTGGGTCATTCCACCAAATAAAATTTTCCAACAGCTAAGGGACTGCCAGAAGGTAAAAGGGCTATGGAATGGGTGGTGGGAGAACAAGACTACAGTTACCACTCTGGGCCCCATGATCAGTCACAGAAGGGGGCACTAGCAGTTGTGCTTTACAGGAAGTGTTCCACTTACCCAGGAGTGGCTACATTATGATTTAAGTTGCAGGTGGGAATGGGACTAAATTGCTATCACCCCCAGACAATATGGTGACTGGTGAGATTTTATGTTTCCCCTGTGCTGGGGACAAAATATTTTTCTCCCATCTAAGCAAAGTTTGTGAATGGCTGCTAAGTGGTAATAGGATGAATTGTGCTGGGTTTTCTTCTTTTGCTCCAGTGTGCTGCCTATGTGGACCGTATCACTCAGGGTCCCCTGACCTTTAGCTTCTGTTGTTTTTGGCCAATGGAAGACCCAGACAGGAGATTGCAGGGCAGGAGGCAAGAGGTCAAGGTATTTATTCCCCTGGCTCTCTTCCTACTGAGCTGCAGTGGGTGCAGGAGTTTTGATCCTCTAGCTGTGACCAGGGCTTCCATCGGGTGACTCCTTCTCCATGGCTGTAGCTCTCCCTGGGTTCTAGATCCTCCTCCTTGTCTCTCTAGGCTGAGATGGTAATAGTTTGTGGCCTGCCTGTCCCTGGGTAGTTTGTTTTAGTTTTTTATTTTTAGAGACAGTGTCTCTCTCTGTCACCCAGGCTGGAGTGCAGTAGTGTGATCCTAGCTCACTGTAACCTCAAACTTCTGGACTCGAGTGATCCTCCCACCTCAGACTCCTGAGTAGCTGGCACTATAGGTGTGCAACACCACACCCAGCTAATTTTTTAAAAAACATTTTATTTTTTGTAGATAAACAGGTTCTTGCTTATGTTGGCCAGGCTGGTTTCAAACTCCTGGGCTCAAGCAGTCTGCCTGCCTTGGCCTCCCAAAGTGCTGGGATTACAGACATGAGCTTCCTTGCCCGGCCATCCCTGTGTGTTTTACTCTTCCCTGTTGCTTTCCATACCCTTGCCCAAACTCTGTAAATATTCTTTCATTAAACTATCTTCAGTCAGTGCTTCGTGCGTGCCATCTCTTTCCTGCCAAGACACTGAAAGCTCCCAAGGAGAACCCTCCTAAAGGGAGAGAGTCTTTGCTGATGACCATCAAGCTCATAAGTAAGGGCTGGTGTGGCTGAGGCTGTGTGTCCCTCTGGATACAGGCAACCTGTCTTTGTGCTATGATTGGACAGAATAGCTGGGAACGTGGATGTGGACCCAGATAACTCTGTGTGAGCACCTCTCCACAGGCTGGGCCACAGGACATTGCGGGTGGTCATTCATCATGCATGGCAGAACCAGTCCTCAACAACAAGACCTAGTGGTATGAAACCACACTAGTGCACACACCAAGCTTTGCAGTTCTCTTCACTTGGTGTTTGAAAGCAGGACCGGCCCCTTTTGGATTGATTTAGCCTCTGAAGTTCTGGAAATTTAATGAGACAGGGAGACACTGGTTTTCAATTCAATAAGAACATGTAGACATTTGAGCAACTAATTAGAAAAAAACGAAATATCTATGATGGGAATGATATGCCAGGACGGTAAAGCTAGGGTCCTACTATATGTATCCAACTCTCTGAGCATCCTTAGGGGCTGCGTTTCTTCTAGTGATCATCACTCTGAACTCTTGGTTCTGCATATTTCTGCTACCCCACTTGTCTGTGGGACTGCTGGCCCCTTCCAGATTGTATTTCCCTACATGACCCACCACCGAGGTGTCTTCATTGTCCCAAAGACCACTGCTGCAGAGGGGATCGTTTATCAGACTTCAGAGAGGGCTTGGGGCGACATGAAGGGAGTGTAGCTGAGCACAGTACAAGCCACAACTTAAAACTGGCCTCTAGGCATCACTGCCTGGAAAACCCACCACCCATTCTCTGCTTTGGAGAGTTCTTCTCCAGTCTGTGTTCTCCTTAAGTCCTGGGTTATGGCCAACTTCACAGGCCTCCCATTCTCTTAATACTTTTCATTTCTTCTCTGCCAACTTCTAGCCTTGAAGACTTCTGTTCATTCCTTTTGCTGATCAGTTTATCTTTCTATCCACAACCCCAAAGTTCATCTCAGCTTGCCAGAAACGAGTTGAGATGCTCTGGTCACAAAGGACCATCTCCTCTGTGCTTCAGCAGCATAATGCAACTACTGAAGCCTGAGATTCCAGTTGCTTTTTTCTCCTTAATATGATCCAGTTCTTAGATAGGTCTCCCTCCCCGCTGTGCTCCATGTGTCTCTTAGATGGAGGGAGTGTATAGTAAATATTTATTCTCCCCTGTCCTAAGCAAGCACCCTGCCTTCATCATATGTATTTTAACCTTTCTTTTTTGCTTGGAACATGTATAATAGGGAAAATGGAAGAAATCCAAGTATTTAATAATAGGAAGCTACATAATTATATATGTTTTATGGCCATTAAAATGACAAGTGTGAAGAATGTAGTAGCAACACGAAAGTATACTTATGATGTAATATTAGGAGAAAGAGTATGATATAAAATTATATAGCAGATCATCTTTATGAAAAAAATCTTGCATGAGGACAATGATTAGGCAATATATGGACACAAATTAAAATTGCTGTGTTTTGGAGGCTTGGGTTGGGAGTGCTTTTTATATTTTCCACCCTTCCTGAAATGTTACTATTTCCCGTTGCCATCAAACAAGAGTCAAGAGATAAGGTGAAACCCATTAGCGAATCTGAGTGTGGAAAAGAATTAATTAGGACCAAGGGATTCTCAGGCAGTGCTTCCTAAACTTTAAGGTGCATAGAAACCACCTAGGGAATCTTGCTAATGTACATTCTGTACGTTGGTCTGGAGGGGGCTGTGAGTTTGGGTTTCTAACGAGCTCCTCAAGTATTGCAGAGGCTGTTTGTCCTTCAACCACAGGTTAGTTGCACTGCCCTGGAGCACCCTCTTTTTCACCCCTGAGGGTTCTAAAGTGTGTCCAGGGGCGGTCTGGAAGACCTTTTCTTGTTCCTGGGGTCTGTTATTAGCTTACTGGGAGTTGGTTCTAGTTTACATTGTAAATGCATACTGATGAGATTTTTAACAGAAGTGCCTGGCATCTCAAGGTAGGCTTCAGAGTGAGGGCTGCTGCTGCTCAACCTGAGGCAATGCACACGAGTCTTGCTTTAGATCCTCCTCATTATACAGGGCCTTCTCTGCATCTTGGTTCACTGCCATTGCCAGCTGTCCCTTTGTGCATCCCACAATAGTGGGGATAGGGGTGGGTAGGAGAGGGGTAGGAGAGGGATGACAACTGGATATCCCCTGAAATGCTGCCTGAACAGCTGTGGCCTTGTCCGCATTCAGGGGTCACCTAGTAGTGATAGTGCTTTGGAAACCCATTTTCCAGGTGGCCTGGGCTGTGGTGGGGACTAATGGCTGGGAGGCTGACAATGAGAAGTCTTGAGCTTCTTCACAGCTGCAGGTCTCTTGGATGGGGATGGAAGGCCACACTTTGGAGGGACAGAATAAATGCACTCAGAGGAAGGGGAGCTCAGGTGCTCTTGTTTAACTTCATATCATGTTACGGGAAAACTGATGACACTGGCAATTACGTAAATTGGAAGACACCACATCCCTTGAGGTCAGGTGCTAGGGAAGGCTGCTGTGACTATTCCTCTGACCAAGTGGTTCTGGCTGGGAGATTTGGCCTGTAGGAAGTAGCCCTCGGAAGTTGAGGAAAGCTGAGGGTTCCAGGCTCTGTAGGGGCAGGGGGCACTCCTCCCAGCTCAGACCTCTGGCTTCTCCTGGGGTGGTGAACTCAAGAACATTCATGTTTGCCCATGTTCTCTCATTTCATCCTCACAACCACCTTGTGAGGTAGATGTTATTCCCTCACTTTACAGATGAGGAAACTGGGGCTCAGAGAGGCTAAGTGAGTTATCTGGGGTGCTATAACAAGGACGTAGAGGAATTGGGACCTGGGACCAGTTTTGTAGGCTCTGCTCTAATAATTTTGCTGCAAGGTCATGGATGTAGGTGATGGAGTGGGAGTGGGGTCGAGGGCAGAAGGAGGTGGGAGGAGGGAGGGCCCGAGAAGAGTCATCATCAATAACTTCTTCCTTGCCCCCCACCTCCGACTATAGCAAATTTATAGCACATTCACTCCCCTTTCTGTCCTTTTGTTCACGAGGTATATGCAAAAAATAAACATTTTAAAATGACAAGGCTTTTCCTATCTTACAATGAGGAAACTGAGGCACTGGGAGGTGAAGTGACTTGCTCAAGGTCACATTGTAACCTGACTGATAAATGTGGGACTAGAACACAGATCTCCCCATTCAATATTTATCTCATGGACTGTGCACCCTCAGAAAGGTTACTGGGTGAAATAATTTTTGTGTGAGGAAAAATTAGTGAAAAAAATTAAATGTACAACCAAAGGAGATGATTTTTTAACCATGACCTACCCAACTGATGGTTGGGTAGTGACTGAAGTGACCCTTCAGTCACTGAAACTGGCAGCTAAGAAGAGTGTTTGATGTCGTGGGGAATATTCATGCTACCATATGAAGTGATACAACACCATGCATGGAGTATGAATTTGACTAAAAAATACAAGTAAAAAGGCTGGAAGAAAATATATCAAAATGGTGGTTTCTGGGAGGTGGAATTATTAAGTGTTATTTCCCTCCCTTTCTTTCTATTTATCTGCATTTTCCCAAGTTTCTAAAATGTACATTTTATTTATCACAGGAAAAATATATCCCTCTATATTTTAGTTTAAAAAAATACTGCTTGGAAGCAGCCCATATCCTGTGCCCTTCATGAATTTTCAAGTGAGACTCCCTCAACCTGCCTTCCCTCCTCACTGCCACACCATTGCTGGTCCGTGGGGAGGGGCTGGGGTTCAGGTGGGACCTCTTGGTTGGAAGCCTCCATGTGCTACTTTGTATTTTAAGGATAGAGAATCTCCTCAAGGCAAGACCACTGTTGTGTGATGGCTGGGGGGGTGTCTGTTGCTGGATCCAATTCCAAAAGGTGCCCAGGAGCCTGGGAAGGTGACTACCCCATCATCTCACAGTGACTCCCCACACTGGAACCCCAGCCTCCTGGGTCCTGGGCCAGGGCTCTTTTCCCCTGGCTGCTCCATGGTTGTGACACCCATGGCACCCGGGCATTCCACGCTGGTGCTCGAGGGAGGGCTGACAGGGCTAAGTTGCACTTTCTCCTTCCCTGGGTGACCAGATTCATTCCTTGCCTCTGTGGGATGGCAGGCTGGCAGGGGACACATGGGTGCATCCTGGGGCACAGCCACCCGCAGATTGCCAGGTCCAGTCTCCACCGCTGCTGTGCCTCAGTCGTCCAGGTGCTGCTCCTCCCAAGTGGATGTGGGGATGGCGCTGTAAGGGTCCATGATGACCTTGGCACAGCGGATGATCATCACGACAAGGAAGAGGCAGAGGAAGACGAAGCAGGCCAAGGTCAGCCCTTTGTCCACGTCGACATAGACGGGCTCGGGCGTGGGCTCCTCCATCTCGTGGCAGCGACTGCGGGCTGCTCCTCCTCTGCCTCGGGCTTGACTGGTACCATTTTCCACCCCTGCAGAGACAGCCACAGCAGTGGGGAAGGAGGGGTGTGGTCACGTGCCTGGGGTGACTGCAGGGCACCAACCTCTGCTCCCTCTTATCTGCTACCCCTGCACCGAGAGCTTGCTGCTCAGACCACCCTGCAGGAGGGTAGGAGGGGATGGGTACACATGGACCCACATGGTCCCAGCCCGAAACCTTGTAGGTGACCAGAGGCTCTAGCAGGGTGCAGCCAGTGCCTCCCCAGGCTGGGGCAGGGGAGGTGACAGATGAGTCCCAGCAGGTGTGGGACTAGGGTGGGGCTGAGGGCTGGGTGGGGATAGAGGCCCTGCAGCTGCCTCCACTCCATGAAACCCTTTAGAAAGGCAGTTAGGATAATGCTTTCCATTTAGACAAACCACTATCTGAGGGTAATCTAAAAGCATTTAAAAAATTAAGTAATTATGATATAGATGCATATATTTTAGAGACAGGGTCTCACTCCGTCGCTCAGGCTGGAGTGCGGTGCAGTGGCACAATCATAGCGCACTGCAGCCTCCAACTCCTGCCTCAAGCAATCCTCTTGCCTTGGACTCCCAAAGCATTGGGATTACAGGTGTGAGCCACTATGTCTGGTCTATTGTGTTTTTTAAAGCATAAGAACCTAGATTTCAAATGAAACCTATTGTGGAAAACCACAGAGGAACAGACCGACGAGGGACTGCTGTCGTGGAAGACAGTGAGAGGCCTGGAGGGTCTATATCCCCTTCCCTGCTGCAGGTCCTCACAGGGACTCTCTAGAGACTCCTGCTGAGGCTAGCACATGGCCTGAAAACTGTGTGATGGGAAGAACAGTTTTGGCAGTCACATGGAAGGGTCCCAGCTCTGCCACCGCCTTGCAGTGCAGGTCTGGACAGCTCTCAATTATTGTTAGGACTCCAGCAGTAGTCCCTACACTGACACATCACTCATTCATCTTGGGATGATTTGCCAACTTCTCTGGGTCCTAATTTTCTCCATGCTGAGGACAGGTGGCCATACCTGCTTCACAAGGGCGTGACAACCAAATGCACGGTCCCTGGCTCCAGTGGATGGTCAGTACATACTTTGGGTGAACTGGCAGCTCGAGGAGCTGGCTAGGAGGGGGCAGGCAGCTCCCCAAGTTCAGCTGCCACGGACAGCTTTAGGAGGAGGGCTGGCTGCTGCTCCCTCTCCCCACACGTAGCATTCGTCCCCATCCTTATCCCTGAACTTGTGGAGTGCTTGGGCTGTACGCTGTGCTTCGTGTTCTGTTTGTTATTTAAAGCTCATGACACCCCTGGAAGCAAGTTACCCAGGCATCAATAGGCCCATTTTATAAATGTGGAAACTGAGGCACTGAGCAGGAAAATGACATATCCAAGGTCCCTCATCCCACACCCTAGGTCCCTACATGTCTCTGCCTCCTCTAGTGGGGCTCCATCTTCCCCACCCACTCTGGAGCTTTAGGAAGATAGCTGTCTGTGCAAGCTTAGAGTCCGCTGGCTGGGGAAGAGCTGTAACCACAGTCAACCACGACTTCCCCTCTCTAGACCTTGTCTCAACCTTCACCACTCTTACAGGACACTGACCTGCTGACTGGAGTGGTCACCACTTCATAAGGACCCTGGCTGTTCCAGGAGGCACAGGGAGTGGTCAGGCATCATGGGGGGTGCCCATGGAGAGCAGTGGCTGTTCACTGAGAGCAGGCGCTGTGCTGGCTGGTGGGGGCGCTGGAGTGTAACTGTAAGAGAAAGGGACAAAGAAGACTAGTTATTTCCTGAGATGCCCAGCCCTAGATAGAATGTGGACTCCCCTGGGTAGCTCCTTCCTGGTATGGGGGTGGGATCTGCCACACACTGTTGTTTGATGCTGATTCCTTCTCTCTTTTTAAAATATAACAACTTTCAGGCCTGTAATCCCAGCACTTTGGGAGGCTGAGGTGGGAAGATTGCTTGAGCCCAGGAGTTTGAGACCAGCATGACAAAATCCTGTCTCTACAAAAAAATTTAGCCGGGCGTGGTGGTGCACGCCTGTAATCCCAGCTACTCAGGAGGCTGAGGCAAGAGAATCGCTTGACCCTGGGAAGCGGAGGTTGCGCCGCTGCACTCCAGCCTGGGCAACAGAACAAGACTGTGTCTCCAAAAAAAAAAAAAAAAAAAATGTTTATACACACACACACATAAACTTTAAAAAGTGTGGCCACATACACATAACATAAAATCTACCGTCTTGACCATTTTCAAGTGTGCAGCGGCATTTTTGTGTACTGTTCAGTGGTATTAAGTACATTCACACTGTGGTGCAGCCATTGCTGCCATCCATCTCCAGAACTCTTCATCTTGCAAAACAAACTGTGCACTCATTAGACCATAACTCCCCATTTCCCTTCCCCCAGCCCCGGGCAGCCACCATTCTACTTTATGTCTATATGAATTTGACTGCTCTACCTACTTCATGTAAGTGGAATTGTATGTATTTATCTTTTTGTGACTGGCTTATTTCATTGTGCATAATGTCCTCCAGCTTCATTCATATTGTAGCATGTCAGAACTTCCTTTTTTTAAAGGTCTGAATAATATTCCATTGTATATATGTTTATACCACATTTTGTTTATCCATTTTTTCATCAATGGACACTCGGGATGTTTTCACCTTTTGACTGTGTAAATAAGTGTTGCTATTAATGTGGGTGTGCAAATCTCTCTTTGAGACTCTGCTTTCAATGCTTTGGGGTATATAAGCAGAGGTGGCATTGCTGGATCATATGGTAATTATATTTTTAACTTTTTTGAGGATTAAATTGAACATTTTGCATAATTAATTGTTGTACACTATTCAAAACTCAAAAAGCACAAAAAGAAAACAGTAAAACCAGTGTTTTCACTACCCCTATCCCCAGCCATCTAGCTCATCTCCAGATAGGCAACTATTGTTATCAGGTCTTTATACATCCTTCTAATCTGGAGATATTTTATTCTTATAAAAGAAAATATGTATGTTTGTTTTTCAAATAAATGAAAGCCTGTTATATGAACTGTTCCACATCTTACTTTTCAAGTTTAACATATCGTGGAGATTATTTAACGTCAACACATAGACGGTTGCCTCTTTCTTTTTAATGGCTGTATTGTATTTTGTTGTATGGATATCCCATAATAAATTCAACCATAGTCTTCTATCAGTTAGATAGGATTTCCAATCTTTCATTTTTCACATATTGATGGAGCAAATGTCCTTGTAGCTATGCATTTTGCACATGTCTGAGTATGTCTGTAATTAAATTCCTTCAGGCGAAACTGCTGTGTCTAAGGATAAAGTCATTTTAATTCTGATCGATATTATTATTCTTGGAGGTTGTACCTATGTTAGCTTCCATTGGCAAAGGTTGTGAGGGACGGTTGTCCTACAGCTGAAACCAGCCCAATTGTCCCATAGAACTGATATTTATGGGTTTTTTGAATAAACATAGAAATTGACCCTCCGAGTCTTAAAATTTGAAACTTACATTTCTCTCATCTGAGTTTTTTCCTTAGGAAACTGTCAGGCAAGGGACTGAAATGCACCAGATCCCGGCATCTAGACAATGAGACACCAGACCCCTCGTTCGTCTTCCTTACTCTTCCTTACCTTCCTAGTCCAACTTTTTTTTCCACATTCTTTCCTCAGTCTATAAACCCCCAATTTTAGTCAGTTGAGGAGATGGATTTGAGACTTATTTCCCATTCTCCCAGTTGACATCATGAGAATAAAAAGCCTTCTGCCCTGGAAATACTCGTCGTTTCAGTTACTGGCTTTCTGTACGGTGAGCAACAGGATCCAGACCAAACTCCTGGTGTTTCAGTAGCAGAATCTTGAAAACAGAGTTATCTTTTATTTTCGCCAATTTGAAAGAAAATTTGAAAGATGTTATAACATCTTATAACAAACATTTTCAAACACACGGAGAAGTTGAAAGAATTATACAGTAAACAAATATATATCTACCACCTAGATTCTATGTTTTGCCGCATTTTAAAAATTTTGTCCTATTTACCCACCTATCCATCCTTTTAACTTTTTGAACGCATTTCAAAGATGCAAGCATTAATACACTTCACTTCAAAGCACTCCAGCGTGTGTATCATTAACTAGAATTCAGTATTTGTTTATAGATTTCTTAAAATGTAAAATTTACATGTAGTGAAATGTACACATATTAAATGCATCATTTTTGAGATTTTACAGATGTATACACCCTGTAGCTCTCAGAGTAATTTTTATCTATCTTAGAGAAATTAAGCATCTTTGCATGTGTTTAAGATCCAGTTGTCCTTCCTCTTTTTGTGAATTCTCTGTTAATATCCTTTACCTATTTTTCTATTGGGTTTTTGGTATCTCTCCTTTTTGGCCTTGGAAGCAGAGTTGAAATAAATATGCTCATTTTATTAATTTTTATTTTATTACCGTTTTTTCCTTTATCCCTGATTCCTACTCCTATTTCTTACTTTCTTTCACTACCTAATTTTAGTCACTAGTATTAGCTAATTGTTTACCTTTGTTCTTTTACATGTGCGTTAGTTTCTGTAATTTGAATTGTCAACTTTAAATGTATGCATTTTTATTCCCAGCTGCAAGGTATTAGGAAATTAGGGAGTTTATTCCAGTTTTCACCTCCTTTTCCCATTCTCTTTCCATTGACAGTTACTTCCATTATTTCTACACGGTTAGGGTATGTAACATTTATATGTTGTTTTTGCCCTTAAGTCTACCTTAGTTTTCATTCTGTTTTACAGTGACATCTATTTAAGGCTTCCCACCAGTCATTGTGTCTGTAATTGGTGGGTTCTTGGTTTCACTGACTTCAAGAATGAAGCCACGGACCCTAGTGGTGAGTCTTACAGTTCTTACAGATAGTGGGTCTGGAGTTTGTTCCTTCTCATGTTCAGACGTGTTTGGAGTTTGTTCCTTCTGGTAGGTTTGTGGTCTCGCTGGCTTCAGGACTGAAGCTGCAGACCTTCGTATGTAAGGGCAGCGCTTCTGGAGTTATTGGGTTCTCCTGGTGGGATCAAGGTCTTACTGGCCTCAAGAGTGAAGCTGCAGACCTTTGCAGTGAGTATTACACCTGATAAAGTAGCATAGACCCAAACAGTGAACAGCAACAAGAGCTATTGCAAACAGCAAAAGAACAAAGACTCCATACCATTGAAGAGACCCCCAGCCGCTTGCTCCGGCAGCCTGCTTTTATTCCTTTATCGGGCCCCACTGACATCCTGCTGATTGGTCCATTTTACAGAGAGTTGATTGGACCTTTTGATAGAGTGCTGATTGGTGCCTTTATAATCCTTTAGCTAGACACAGAGTGCTAGACAGTAAAGTTCTCCAAGTCCCCACTAGGTTAGCTAGATACAGAGTAGTGATTGGTGTATTTACAAACCCTGAGCTAGACACAGAGTGCTGATTGGTTCATTTACAATCCTTTAGCTAGACACGGAGCGCTAGCCGGAAAAATTTTCCAAGTCCCGACTAGGTTAGCTAGATACAGAGTAGTGATTGGTGTATTTGCAAACCCTGAGCTAGACACAGGGTGCTGATTGGTGTATTTACAATCCCCTTAGCTAGACATAAAGGTTCTCCAAGTCCCCACTAGACTCAGGAGCTCAGCTGGCTTCACCTTGTGGATCCTGCACCAGGGCTGAAGGCGGAGCTGCCCGCCAGTCCTGCAGGTGCACCTGCGCTTTTCAGCCCTTGGGTGGGCCATGGGACCGGGTGCTGTGGCACAGGGGGCGGAGCTCATCGGGGAGGCTCAGGCCGTGCAGGAGCCCACAGTGCAGTGGGGCTAGGCTCGGGCATGGTGGGCTGCAGGTCCCCAGCCCTGCCCCATGGGGAGGCAGCTGAGGCCCGGCAAGAATTCCAGCACAAGGCTGCCGGGCCAGCACAGCTGGGGGACCCAGCGCACCCTCTGCAGCTTCTGGCCCGGGTGCTAAGCCCCTCACTGCCCGGGCCCCGGCCTGCCACTCCCTGTGTGGGGCTGCTGAGCCCACACCCACCCAGAACTCGCGCTGGCCAGCGAGGGCCGCATGCAGCCCCAGTTCCCGCCTGCGTCTCTCCCTTCACACCTCCCCGCAAGCAGAGGGAGCCGGCTCCTGCCTCGGCCAGCCCTGAGAGGGGCTCCCACAGTGCCCTGGCGGGCTGAAGGGCTCCTCAAGCGCAGCCAGAGTGGACGGCGAGGCCGAGGAGGTGCCGAGAGCGAGGGCTGATAGCATGTTGTCGCTTCTCACTTTGGCTGAAGTTTTTCTATCATCTCTTGTTTGGCTGTAGATTGTTGTCTAGCATGTCCTTCAGGAAGCAGTCATGTCAATTATATTCCCCAAGGTCCTGTCTCCTTTGAAGGGAATGTGCATTTTTCTCAGCCTGCTTTAAAGATTTTCTCCTTGTCTTTGGTTTTCAGCAGTTTTGCTGTGAACGTGCCTATGTGTGGTTTTCTCTGTATTTTCTTAGTGTTTGTACTACTTCTTGAATGTTACTTGATGTCAGCTTCTGAAAATTTTGGGCTCTTTCCCCTTTAAATATTCATTTGTTCCATTTTTTCTCTCTTCCCTTTCTGGTGCTCCAGGTACACTTAGACCTTTTCACTGTGTCACAATTTTGTTATGCTTTCTTCCTATGTGTGTGTGTGTGTGTTTTTTTTTTTTTAATGCTGTAGTCTGAATATTTTCTATGGACTAACTTCAAGTTCATTAATCTTGTCTTTATGTCCCATCAGCTGTTAAATCTACCTATTCAAATTTCCCTTCAGCCATACTTTTCAGTTTTAGAATTACCATTTGATGCTTTAAAACAATTTCCAGCTCTCCAGTGCCATTTTCTACCTTGTCACTGATGTAATTTTTCTGAAGTCCTTATTTGATAACTCCAGTATCCAGGTCATCTGTGGGTTTGCTTCTATTGTTTATTTTTTCTTTTGGTTCAGTTTCTTGATATACCTGATAAACGTTTCAGTGAGTTACTGAGCACTGATGTAAAACATTGTAGCAGCTCAGGGTGATGTTATTTTTCTGCAGAGAGGATTCACCATTTTCTCTGGTAAGCAACTATTGTGCAAGCAGATCACCTCCATTCAATAAGGGGCTAAGCCCACTCAAGGTGGGGTTCACTTACTGCAAACAAGGCTGTGTCTATCTTTAGTTTGACAATATTACTAGGGTGTTGCACTCTAGGGTACCAAGTTGAGATCCTGGGATATTTACTTGGGCTGTTCCTTTCTTGGCATATCTTATATTCTAGTTTTTCTCCTTAGTGCCTTGAAATAGCTGAAAACTGCCTAGGGGAAATTATTCAGGATTATCTGGGAACTGGTTTTTGATTCCGTGCTGTGGAATGCAAATGTGTGAAACTTAAGAACATTGGCCATTCGCTAATAGCCACTCATATGAGGCCAGGCCTGAGGATGAAGAAATAGGTGTCTGGTTACAGGTCTGCTGTTCCTTTGAAATATGTTCACTGCAGTATTGTAACAGTGAAAAACTGGGAACAAAATGAACTTCTGTCAGTAATGGAATGGTTAAAACAGCCATCTGCGTCATGGAGTACTCTTAGTTCATTGGAAACACACATGTGCACACACACATATGCACATACACACAATAGAGGGCTAGAAATTCTGTTAAGTGAAAAAGTAAGTTGACAAACAATATCACAAATATGATATTTATGTAAAATAAGCAACTAAATTTTTAATGTAAAATCTGCACGTGCTGGGTGGGGGGGTGGGAGGTCAGTGCTGTCTGCTGACTGCTAGGTCAAGACCTGCTCCTGCTTTAATTGCTTTTTTTTTTGTTTGAGAAATTTAAGACCTAGAAAAGTACAACAATGCTATAACAAGTACTTACATTTCCATGATGCAGAATTTGCGATTGTTATGTTATCGTTTTTGCATTGTCTTTTTTTAAAAAATATAAATCCTTACATTGTAACTCCTAACCTATAGAACTATTCCTCACACCTTCTTCAGCAGTATCACCATCATGAGTGTGGTGTGCACTTTCCACTTTGGGCATTCACAAAACCTCTAGAATTCCTTGGACCATACTTTGAAAATACGGCTCTAACCCACCTCCCTCTGTTTCATAGATGAAGAGACTGAAGTGTAGGGAGAGGAAGACTTTTGCTCAGAGTCAATAGCACAGCAGAATTTGGAGAAACCCGTGTTTCTCACCCCATGCCTGCGCCTTGGGCCCTGCGGCATGGATTCCACATAGTCATTTAGTGGGTGTTAAAGAAAGATGAATGTGCAAGGGATTCCTGCTCCAATGTTTCATAGTAGGACTCAGCCTAGCCTCTCAAACCCTGATTTTGAAATCTCAGGCTCTGCCAAGTTAATATCAGATAACTAGGTACAGATTGCAGGGGTCAGATCTCACAGGGATCACCTTGTGACCCTCCACTGTCTTGTCTGGAACCGGGATTGGGTCCTACAACCTGGCGACATATCCCAGGGGAGGATTATTACTGTCTCCTGGATCCTTCTGGTTGGGGTGAATGACAAGAATGTGGACTCAAAAACCAGATTTGCTTTTCTGCCTTGCAGATGGAATGTGCTCATTCGCTTTAATTACCAGGCAGGCATAAGTCCTATCCAGCTCTGCTTCGAAGCAAGGACACACATCCAGGAGAGAAGGCAACACTGAACTCAGCTGCAGTTCCCTGGGAGCTGAGCTGCTGGCCTTCCTGGTGGCCAACTCAGTGGGCCCCAGCATAACTGCATCGTCCTTCAACACTGAGCCTGTATGAGCCAAGTGCTCCATCTGCCATGTTCTTGCGGCAGCTGGAGGTGGATTTGCTTCAGAGTCAGGGACTCTGACTTGGGCGAATGAGTGACCCTCAAGGAAAGTGGCCGCTGGGCTGACCCAGTGTACTTGTTAAGCATGAAGGTGTAAGGTTGGGTTGTAGCAGATCCAAGTGGAAAAGAGTCCTGCCAAATGCTGTGAGAAAGTCATAGGACACAATGAAGAATCCAAACATAGACCTGGAAACAAGCATCCGAATCGGGATTTTAGGAAAAAACCAGCAGCAAAGCAATCACAATTCAAAGGGTGCACAAATATAGGATTTATGTACAAATTTGTGTACTACCCCAGGGCTGGGAGTGAGGTGCTCAGGGAAGGTGCATATATTTGACTAATCTCATCCCATCCTCTCTTTTACAACTAAGCATTGGGTAAGCCTAATTTAGACTCACATGTATCTTTGGTAATTTATTAAAATGCCAATCCGGGCAATTTTTCATTTCAAAAATATGACACCTTATTTGTACTTTTAAAGCGTACATGTAACTATTAATCTAAATCAAACTTAAACTCAATTTAAAAAAGTTATAGAAGATTAGAAACGTGCTCAATGCACATAAGAAAATAATGTCCTCAGCATTTTGGCTACATTTGAGGAATTTTGCCCCGATCATCTGGTGATAGGAACACAGGCCTGGCCAGGCAGACCTTTTCTTCCACTGGCCTCTGACTCTCTCCAGGTCCACCTGTTTGCCGCCTCCTCAATGTTTTTTCTTTATTCTCTGGGGGCAAGGTGGGCATGAGGCATAGCCAGGCTTGTTCTAGCCAGTCCACTGAAGTTTAGTATTAAGCATGGATACTAAATTAAATATTAATACTAGTAAGTATTGGTTCCCATTAACTGTTTTCCCCAAAATGTGAGTAAGACTCTTTCCACCTTCAATCTGCTTTATTCAAACCACAGTAAGTCACAAGCTGTTTCTCCCTTTTGTGGCTTTCTCTTCCCTCTCGCAGCCAGAGAACTTGGCATGGGTAGGAAGAGAGAGACTTGTCTTTTCTGTCCCACGTCTTGACTCTGCTTCTGCTGTGTCACCTTGTTCCCCTGGACATGTATTTAATGAAATGATGAGACAGTAGATGCTGTATAATGTGCGGAGCTTTGTTATCTGTTTGGAGGATCTATGAAAGGCACCAGCTCAAGGCCACCCCTTGCCTGAACACTTCGGAATCAGCAGCTTTACCTTCTATGTTTCTGTATTTCCTTATTTCTGTACATGTGTTTCTTAGTCTGCTCAGGCTGCCATAGCAAAATGCCACAGACTGGGGGATTAAACAGCAGAAATTCATTTCCTCGCAGATCTGGAGGCTGGAATTTCCAGGTCAGGGTCCAGTGGGGTTGGCTGCTCCCAAGGGCTCTCTTCCTGGCCTGCAGATGGCTCTCTTCTCATTGTGTGCCCACAAGACCTTTCCTAGGTATGTGAGTCTTCTTGTAAAGCCACCAATTTGATTCTATTGGGTCCCCACCCTTTCACTCATGTAACCTTAATTACCTCCCGAAAGCCCTGTCTTCAGATACAGTCACATTGAGGGTTAGAGGTTCATGAGTTTGGAGGAGGAGGGAACAAGATTCGGTCCATAGCAATGAGATCCTTGAGGGCAGAGTCTGAGTCTGCTGAGGGGCACTGCCTTCCTGGAGCCAGGCCAAGACCACACCTGTTAGAACGGCTCACAGTAAATGCCAGAAGGTGAGAGCCAGTGCCTGGCTGGTGCTCATCAGCCCCTGAAAATAGGAAGATGAAGGGACTGAGACAGCACGCCACTTCTCATTGTGGGGATAAACAGTACACTGCAGCGACATTATGAATTCATTCGGGGTAAGAAGAATCCGAGCTGACCACGTGCAGTCATCAGCTGGTTCTATAAATAGAAGTGTAGCCATTATGAAAGGTGACCTGTCAGGATCACTTCCCCAAACTGACAAATGGGTTAAGTGGATGGCATTTGCTCAGGACAGAGGAGATGTTCAGTGTCATAACCTCCCACCAATCACATCGTTCTGTGGGACTGCACTTGGTGGCCTCACTTCTCTACCAGAACAATTCACAGGCCTGTCAGGGGGAGGTGATGAGTGTATGTTAACAGATAATTAAAACCACGACAATCAGCAGGGCGGTGGAGAGAATGGGATTAATGGAATACTGTGTTTAAGACTTGTTATCTTCTGATATTTAAACACCCCCATCCTCTAAGAAACCTCCCAGAGCAAGGAGGCAGTATGAGCCAGCACCATTTTAGATAAAAGTAAGAAAAGAGGGTATTTCTGCCAAGAGAATGCACTGTCATTACTTCATAATTCTATGAACCACCATACCACTTCTGCTGTATCATGTTATGATAATGCTGATGCTGTTGGTCTCACTCAGATCTCCTTGGATTCCCTTTACCATTTGGTATGCACAGCACCCAGGCTCTGAATGTTTTTTATTCTTTTTCTTATAGCAGGTAACACTAACAACTCTGTAGAAGACTATCTTTAGACTACTAGAGCTGCTTCACCCATGTGTGTAGAGAGCTGGAAGTGCCTGGGAGTTAGGAGTTATGTCACCCTGGGGTGGCCCATAGCTAATGGCTAACTCGTGCAGGAATATGAAAGTCTAGCTCACTAGTCTTGAGGGAGGAAAAACTCTGTTGTGTAATTTACACTACAGAGCACCACAGGATCAGGCTGAGACTTGTCCTTCATCTGAAATTGCATCCTTGCTGGGCTTCTTTCCCTTCTAGTCCTACTTCCTCCAGTCCCTTGTCAGTTTCTCCTAGGAGCCCTTCCCAGATAAATCCTTGCACATGAATCATTGCCTCAGAGTCTGCTTTGGGGTAACCTGATCCTAGGTAGATGAATATGAATTTTCTGTATCTATCCCATACTTTTAAATTCAAGATATCAAACTTCCACTGGAAGCCAGAACAGGAAACATAGTATGTTTTGGATATTCAATGTTAAATCAGACCTAGTCCTTACCCTCAAGGATTCTCTGCATATCTGGGTTGCAAAAGATGCTAAAATTAGGATATTCACTGTTAGGAAAGTATGCTCTGGAGAGAAAGCCAAAGGTGGGACTGGACAATCTTTTGCTAATGGTATAAAAATTAGATGTGTCACTCGCAGATCCCCTCAGCCATCTCAGCAGAAGTTAGAAATAGAGATAATATTATCCAGAAAAAAAATATTGGAAGACTCTCTGGTCTGAAGGAGTAAATCACCATGACATACATGGGAGATCTGCAAAAATTTTTCAAATGTCGTATCAGCAGAAACACTGCCAGCTTGGATTAAAAGGGACAGAGACAAGATGAAATAAAAGAAAGCTGTTGGACTCCCCAAATTCTACAGATAGAAAACATGCTGATGAAACTAATCAGTTAAAAATGTGTGCTACCCTTTAAGAAAAAAGGGAGGATGACTCTGAGGGAAGAGCTGTGGTCAAGAGGGCAGAGCTGTGGGCAAGAAGGGTGGAGCCTTGAAAAATAGAGGATTATTCAGGCTTTGGAAACCCACAGAGTTTTTCTGGTTGGATTTTGAGATTTCTTGGGACTATGACTCCTTTCCTCCTTCTGCTTTTTTTTTTCTCTTTTGAAATGAGAATGCATATAACTGTTATCCTATGCTTGTCCCATGATTCTGTCTTCAGAGCAGATAACTTGTTTTCCAGGTCCACAGATGGAGAGGAATTTTGTCCCAGGGTGGATCATACCCAGAGTCTCATGCACATCTAATTTAGATGATCTAGATTATGAGATTTTGGACTTTAATGGGTTGAGGTTTTGGGGGAGTGTTGGAATGAGGTGAATATATGTAGCATAGGCATGAATCTTTGGGGGCCAAAGCGTGGACTATGGTAGGTTGAATAATGGCCTCCCCAGATGTCCACCGTATAATCCTTGGAACTTGTGAATGTTACCTTATATGGCAAAAAGGACCGTGCAGATGTGATTAAGTTAAGGGTGTTGGGATTGGGGGGATTATCCTGAGTTATCTGGGTGGGCCCTAGATGTAATCACAAGTGTCCTTACAAGAGAGAGGCAGTGGGAGATTCGACTATAGGAGAGGAGAAGGCAATGTGACTCACAGAAGCAGAGACTGTAGTGATGTGGCCAGGGGCCAAGGAATGCTGGCAGTGACTAGGAGTAGAAGGAGCAAGGATAAGAAAAATCCCACAAAGACATAAAGAGACAGAAAAAACAGGTTATCCACATAGCGGAAGAAAATTACGTTAACAGGCTAGCATAGGATTCTCCTCTACAACACTGAACACCTGAGGATGAGGAGCAACATCTTTAGGATTTTGAAGGGGAAGATTATAAACAATACATTCTATATTAACTGGTACTATTCAGCCATGACAGCAACAGAAAGACATATTCAGACATTAAAGAATTGTATATACCTGTCTCATATATGCAAAAACCTTTCTAGCAAGAAAAAATTGCATGAAGAGGTACCTCTACCACTAAGAGATGAATCAAAGTGAATAAATGAAGGGAGGAAAAGGCATATAGAGAATAATGAAACCAATAAGGCAATAACCTACCATGTTTATATAGGTATAAAACAACAAAAACATTAAAAACAATTTTTGAAAAAAGTTACCTATCATAAGAGCTTTATAATAATAATTTGTACCTATAAGCCCATATTATTTCAATAAAAATTAGTGGGAAAAGGTAGAAGTAAATGAAAGTACAATATATTGTTCACATTATTGGGTAATGTCAATAAATATTATTTTAATATTGATAGAAAAGTATAAGTTCAGATATGTGTTTGAACATTTAAAGATAACACTAGTAGGATGATATATCAATACAAAATTTGAATAGTATAATTAATTAGCTGAATAAATGTTTTTATTACTGGGAGGGAATAGACATTGTTTTCAGATGTTCATGAAATATTTACAGAAATTGATTTCCAAAGGAAACATGCATAAATTTTAAAAAGTAAAAATTCTGCAGACTGCATTTCTGACCACAAAGGAGTAAACAAAACAACAAACCAACAAGCTTCTTGATTTAAATAACATTAAAAAATTATTGAGTCAATGAGAAAATTAAGCTGCAATTACAGAAGATTTAGAAAATCACTATAATGAGAATACTTCCTGTTAAAGCTTATGGGGTGAGGTGAGTGACAGCTGTTTACTATACTCGGGGGCAAAATCATAACTCTCATCATGGAACAAAGGGAATTAAATGTAGTGAAACAAGGAATCAACTTAGGAAGTTGCATAAACAGCATCAAGAAAATCCAGAAGATGAGATTAGTATAGTTAAAAGTGGAAATTAATAATTCACAAAACACAAAATCAACACAGTTAAAAATAAACCCTAGAGCAAGTTCTTTAAAATAGTTTGAACCTGGGCAAACTTCTGGCAAGTTTAATCCGGTTAAAAAGAGAAGAGGCAAATACCCACCATTAGGAATGAGAAACAGGATATAACCACAGATATTATACAAAGGAGATCAAAAATATAATGAGGCAGTACTATGAAAACTCTGCCATTACACTGGAAAACTTCAATGATATGGATGTTTTCCAGAAAAATGTAAATAGCCAAAATTGGCTCAAAATGAAATAGAAAACCCAAATTAAACAATCTCCATGGGTGTTTGTCAAGACTGCTTAGTTGGCCCAAGTTGGGTTCCAGTCCAGCAGCCAGACCAAGGCCAAGTCCATGAAGCCACCCAGTGCTCTCCAGCACGTAATGACCTACGCCTGAAACTCCTCCGTATTGGGGGTACCATTTCTTGTTCTGAGAGCTGGGGGAATTGTATTGGCCACCATTGGAGTTCCTCCTTGCCCCTTTGGGGTACAAACACATTTCCTGTTAATACTTTCATTGAACAGCTCAAGCTCCAATATTGATTATTTTGCATATGTTTATGATGAAAGAAGTCCCCAAGGTGCTTATTTATGACCAAAGAGCAAGTTTATTCATGCCTTCCAGATGGCGTGTCTCCTCTCCTTGAGGACAAAGGATGGCACATCACTAAGAGAAGGTGATTAGGAAGTCTATTCCAGTCCCTGCCACAGTGGCTCTACATGGGTGGTCCTTCAAGGTGTGGGCTGGTCTTCCTCAGCTCTTTGTCAAGGGTTCCAATGTCGAAGCTTTTTAGATTTGTTTTCTCATGTAGGGCACATTCCTGGGGCATTATCTGATCTCCAGGATGGCTGGATTGGAACCTGTCCTAGGATCCACAGCATTTGGGATTCAGAACCATTCCTGTCTTAAGACAGCCCAACTCAGCAGTGGCCCACCCCAAGCCTAATGCTTTTTATCCCCAAGATGATTTCATTCCAGGGGCTTCGATGCTCTTTCCTCCCTCTGGACGTTGCTTAGGGGAGACTGGACTACTGAAGCAGATTTCTGCAACTTGATTCTTGGGAAGAAGTGGGTGGAGTTTCAATCAGTTCCCACTTTCAAGAGTCCTAGGGGATCATACAAATGTGCAGCCTCTCCCCAGCGTCTTCCAAGGTCTGCTCATTAGCAGTTTTTCTCCCAGAAAGATATGTTAAATTTCTACCTTGTTGAACATTCTGTGTTAACTGTGTTGACACAGAATATTCAACAATTCACAAAATGGCATTTAAAGATGTTTGTCTTTATCTCATCTCTCACTGGAAAACTATGAAGATCATGTCCCCGTTCTCCAGGGCTGGGGCTATACCAGGCTGCATCAAGCATATGTTTTCTGGCTCTACTCCTGCTGGACATATGGCAAAAGGGGACACTTCCTATTGATAGTATTTCCTCTAAATTAATGCAAATCCCCTCTGCGCAGCTACACAAATTGATTTTCTGCGTTTGAAGGGTAAACTGACATAAGCTCAACGTTTTGCAAACTAGGGAAGAGATGTTTCTTTTCCAAAGAACATATTTCATTTGTTTCCAGCCATGAATTGAGATGTTCATATTTCCTTCCTACAAATTTGACAACTGTTACATAGCAGCAGGAGGACCAACAAATTGTCATTTACTTTGCTGCAATTGCAAAAGTAATTTGAGCCTTGTTTATGGATCATCATTTAATATAGAATCAGAAGTGATGACATTGGAGATCATCCAATCCCTTCCATTATTTTATTTATTTATTTATTTTTGAGACGAAGTCTTGCTCTGTTGCTCTCCCAGGCTGGAGTGCAGTGGCACAATCTTGGCTCGCTGTAGCCTCTGCCTCCTGGGTTCAAGGGATTGTCCTGTCTCAGCCTCCTGAGTAGCTGGGACTACAGGGGTACACCACCATGCCTGGCTAATTTTTGGATTTTTAGTAGAGATGAGGTTTCATCATATTGGTCAGGCTGGTCTTGAACTCGTAACCTCAAACGATCCACCTGCCTCGGCCTCCCAAAGTGCTGGCATTACAGATGTTAGCCACCGTGCCTGGCCCCTTCCATTATTTTAGAGTTTGATGGAACAAGGCTCAGATAGGGCAAACGATTTGATCAAAGATTCTTCTTATATGGACCAGAACTCTTGAATTCTAGTCACTGGTGAGTGCAGCGACTTGACACTATCCATGATAGCTGCAACTAAATCTCTGCTTTCCTTGAATTGGTTCCAACAGCAGAAGGTAGGCTCTAGTGCCAGGACACAAGGGAAAAAACATTCATCTTGGGGTTTTTCTATGCCAGTTTGCAAGCTGAACCTCTCTTCTGCTGTGGGTTGAATAGCAACATATCAAGCCTTGGGGAGTTAAAGAAAGGTCTAGGAAACTGACAAAACCCCCACATGGATTTTCTTCTTTGTCTACAAATAGATATCTTAATATTCAACCAAATTTACATCCTGAAATAGATCCTACTTGGTATACTGTTTTCTGATACACTGTCAGATTCAAATGTTAACATTTTATTTAGGATTCTTACAACCATTACTAAGTAAAATGGAATCTATTGTTGTTGGGTTTTTTTTTGTACGATTTTGTTAATTTTTGTGTCAAGGTTGTGCTAATTTCTTAGCACAAATTGGAAAGATTTATAAATGTGTCTGTGCTCTCCAAAAGCTTGCTTATTTATTTATTTAGCGACAGTGTCTGGCTCTGTCACCCAGGCTGGAGTGCAGTGGCGCAATCTCTGCTTACTGCAAGTTTCACCCAATGGGTTCAAGCCATCCTCCCACCTCAGCCTCCCAAGTAGCTGGGACTAGAGGTGCACATCACCACACTGGGCTAATTCTTGTATTTTTTATAGAGACAGGGTTTCACCATGTTGCCCACGCTTGTCTTGAACTCCTGAGCTCAAGCAATCTGCCTGCCTCAGCCTCACAAAGTGTTGGGATTACAGGTGTAGGTCACTGTGGCCAGCCCACTAATAGTTTAAGGGGAATTATCTGTTCCTTAGAAGTTTTTTGAATTCTAAAAGACCCTGTGTGACTCGGATCTTTTCTGGAAATAAACGATGGTAAATATTTTTCAGTTTCTTCTATGGATGCCAATGTGTTTAGATTTTCTACCTTTTCTTATAGCAATTTGGGAAATGTATAACTTCATGGGAAATTGTCCATATTATGTATTCAACTTCAGTGATATAAAATTGTATGTAGTATTCTCATTACTTTTTGGTGTGCTTCCTGGATGTAATTATCTGCTTACTATTATATATATATTTTAGAGATAGGGTCTTGTTCTGTCCTCCAGGCTGGAGTGCAGTGGCACAATCATAGCTCACTGCAGCCTGGAACTCCTGGGCTCAAGCAATCTTATCACCTCAGCCTCCCAAGTAGCTAGGACTACAGGTGTGCACCACCACACCTGGCAATGTTTTTAAACAGTGTTTTGTAGAAGTGGAGTCTTGCTATGTTGCCCAAGCTGGTCTCAAACTTCTGGTCTCAAGCAATCTTCCCACCTGGCCTCCTAAAGTGCTGGGATTACAGGTGTGAGCCATCGCTCCTGGCCTATTTGCTTATTTCTTATTGCATATATTATTTATTTGTGTTTTCTCTTGGTTAGGCTTTCCAGAACTTTCTGCATTTTGTTGATGTTTTAAAAGTATTGATATTACAGATCAATTGTATGCTTTCCTTGCTTTACAATGAATTGTTTTCTTATTATTTATTTTACCTTTCTTCTTAATATTATATATATATATTCCATTGATATTTTATTTGAAATACTTAAATGTGTAGGAAATCTGACGGAGTATCTGTATATCTACTATCCAGCTTTAACCAGCATTAGTATTTCACCCTGTTTGTTTCCTTTTTTAAAAGGAAAGACATTACAGATGTAAGCGAAGCCCAGTATGTATTTGAACTAGATCCCACTCTCCACTTTCCTTCACCAGAGGTGAGTACCCTCCTGAAGTTGTGGATCGTTCCTATGCATATTGTTATATTTTTACTATATAAAAGAATGTATTCATACACCATACTGAGTGTTTTCTGTGTTTTTTATTTTTATTTTTATTTTGAGACAGGGTCTTGCGCTGTTACCCAGGCTCGGGTGCAGTGGTGTCATCATAGCTCACTGCAGCCTCTGCCTTCCAGACTCAAGGGACCCACCCACCTCAGTGTCCCTAGTAGCTGGGACTACAGGTGTGCACTACCACTCCCAGCTAATTATATTTTTTGTTTTTGTATTTTTTTTTTGTAGAGTGAAGGTCTCACTATGTTGCCCAGGCTGGTCTCAAACTCCTGGGCTCAAGCAATCCTCCTACCTTGGCCTCCCAAAGTACTTGGGATTACAGGCATAAGCCACTGTGCCTAGTTATTTTCTGTGGTTTTTAAAACTTTAAAGATTATGGAGTACCTATCATCTTGCTACTTGCTTTTTCATTCAACTCGATGACTTTGAGACTTTTCGTCATGCCAATACACGTAACTTTGTTTCTTTCTTTTCCACTACTACATAGTATTCTGTGGTTGAAACAAGGTTTGTTCACTGCTCATTTCTTCTCCAACTAATGGGCTTTTATGTTATTTCAAAATTTTAAATTATAAAAACAATGCTTCACAGGTACACTTGGGCAAGGATTTTTCTAGGCTATGTTAATTGGTATGAAATTCCTGAGTTGTAGAACAGGCATATCTCTAACTTTGTTAGACATTGCCAATTTTTCCTCCCAAGTGGTTATTCCTAATCTCACAGTCACCAGCAGTACCTGGAAGCTCCTGCCACTTCACACCCCTTGGCATGAGCTGGTATTATCAGACGTGAATTTTTGCCATCACGGGGCATGTGAATGGTATGTCATTATGGATTTAATTTGCATTTGTCTGCTTTCTAATGATGTGGTGCATCTTTTTATAATTTTATTGGGCATTTAGTTTTCCCCTTTATAAACTACTATGTTAATTTTCTCTTTCTTGTTTGTCTTTTAGGCTTTATCTTTGTTCTAAATATCATTTCTTCACTGGTCTTGTGCTTTGCTATTCTGCGACCCCCGCCCACCCCAATTTGTGGCTTGTTTTTCAGATTTGTTCTTAGAATCCTATTTGTTCAGATGTTTCAAATTTTAATGTAGTAAGCCACATTAATCTTTTCTTTTACAATTTATGCTTTTTGTGACTTCTTGAATCCTTTCCTGTCCTGATGTCAAATACACTCTTTATCTATCTATCTATCTATCTATCTATCTATCTATCTATCTATCTATCTATCTTAGAATTCTACAACTTTGTTTTTCACATTTAGGTTTATAATCCATCTGAGATAGATTTTTGTGTGGCTATACACATAAACAATTGTCTCATCCCCATTTATTGACAAATCTGTCTTTCCCCAGTGATTTGTAATGCCACTTCTAGTTTCCATCTACACGAGTCCATTTCTGGGCTCCTATCCTTTTGAATTTGTTTATTGTCTATCTCTGCCAGTACCATACTGTGTTAAATTGCATTAAATGGCTTTATAATACATCTTGTTATATGCTACTCCAAGTTCTCCACCTTGTAATTTTTATTCAAGAGTGCCTTGACTCCTTACACTTTTATATATAAGATTACCTTGTTGAGTTCATGAAAAACTCTATTAGGATGTTGATTGGAATTACATGGAATTTATGATTTAATTAATAATGAATTATCGTCTTTATGATATTGAGTCTTCCCATTTGTGATAAAGGTATTCAGACTTTCATTCATGTCCGTTAATCATGTGTTATAATTTTCCTCATGGGAATACACATTTTCTGTTTGTTTATTTCTAGGTACTTTGTGGTTTATAGTATTGATTATTTTTTACATCTTATAATTGGTTATTGTTGGTATGGAAGAACAATATAAGTTTTTAGATATGAATTTTAAATCCAGAAAATTTACTGAGCTCTATTATTAATTTATTTGTTAGAAGATTTAGATTTAGGAAATCATAGTGCCCGCAAAGAACAGTTTTGTCCCTTTCTTTGCACATTGCCACTTTTTTCATTTCCTGTTGAATTGGCTCAGACCACAAGTGAAATAATGGATAGTAGGGATGATAAAGGGCATCCTTGTCTTGCTCTTTATTGTAAAGAAATATTACTAATCTTTCATTGTATAAATGATTTGTTTGGACTCAACATGGTGGCACATGCCTTAAATTTCAGTGCTTTTGGAGGCTGAGACGGGAGGATCACTTGAGCCCAGATGTTCCAGGCTGCAGTGAGCTATGATGGCGCCACTGCACTCCAGCCTGGGTGACAGAGAGAGACCCTATCCCTAAAAATAAAAATGATTTTTTTTTGGTAAGTCTGATTTAACCGATATTAATCCTTTTGTCCTACTTTTAGTAACTTTTTGGTTGTTTTTCTAGCTTCTAAAGGTGACAGTTTAGTAAATTTATTCTAAATATTTTTTGCTTAATAGAAAAATAATTTTTAGGGCTATATATATTTCTTTGAGTATAACTTTGGCTGCATGCCATAGATTTTGGAAACCATTGTTCTAACTGCTATTAATTTTTATGTAGTCTCAAGTTGATATTTTGATTTAAATGTTGTTTGGAAATATGTTTCTCAAAAATTATTAAGTAGCTAGAAAATTTTATTTGGGGTTTCTGTTAATTGTTAATCTCTAGTTTCATTGCACTGTGGTCAGAGAATATAGTTTGTGTAAGTGTTGCTGTTTGCATTATATGTGTGTGTATAAATAGTCAGTTTCTTGAAATGATTCCATGGTCATTTATAAAAACGTAATATTCTCTGTTTTGGGGGCACATGTGATTTTAGATATATTCATTAAATCAAGATTATTCATTATGCTACTAGAATCCTCTATTTCTTCATGGCTATTTGATCCATCCAATTTTAAGGTTTTTTTTTTTTTTTTTTTTTTTGTAAGGGGAAATTTGCATTTAAAACTTTATGGAAATTTAAAACATACACAAAGTAGAGATGGCGATATAATAAATCCACATGTACCAATCATCCAGATTATCAATTATGAATATTACACCACTTTTATTTCATCAACATACCCCCACTTTTGGGAGTATTTTGAAGCAAATCCCAGGTAACGTATCATTTTGCCAGTAAAATACTTCAGTTTAAAGCTTTAACAATTAATGACTTTTTCTTAAATAGTCATAACTGTAATACTTCTATCATAACTAACAAATGTAATCCTAACTCTCTAATATCATACAATATCCAATTCATGTTCAATTTTCCCCAATTGTCTCAAAATTGTTTTCTTAAAATAGGTTTGTTTGAATTAAGATATGAATGAGTTTTACACATTATCTCTTTTAATTGTTATTAACTGTTCCTCCTCTCTTTTTAATGCAATTAATAGGAAAGTTTTTGAAATGGGTACAATTCTAATTCTGCCAAGTTTCTTGTTTTTCTTACAGTTTTTGCCTTATCATTATTTTACTTTTATTGTTGTTCTTTAATGCTTTTTATTTTTTACTGCATCTTTTTAAAGAAATTATTTCTTTGTTTCACTAAATCTGCTATAGTATTTCCTTGAGTGTGTTTTTTCTTTTACAATGGATTCACATATGACAATGTTTCTTAGATACATTTGTTATAAATAAACAAATAAACACAAATACATACAGACACACATTTGTATCCTGTCCCCTAGAAGAAACCACTATTCTGGTACCACCACAGATTAGTTTTACCTATCCTGAAACTTCATATAAATGGAATCATACAGAGTGTTTTCTTCTGTGTCTGGCTTCTTTCAGTTAACATAAGGTCTATGAGATTTATTCATATTTTTATTTTTATTCTTTTTTTGAGATGGAATTTTGCTCTTGTTGCCCAGGCTGGAATCCAATGGCACGCTCTCGGCCCACCGCAACCTCCGCTCCTAGGTTCAAGTGATTCGCCGGATTACAGGCACGTGCCACCATGTCTGGCTAATTTTGTGTTTTTTTAGTAGAGACGAGGTTTCGCCATGTCGGTCAGTCTGGTCTTGAACTCCCGACCTTAGGTGATCTGCCTGCTTCAGCCTACCAAAGTGCTGGTATTATAGGTGTGAGCCACCATGCCCAGCAGAGATTTATTCATATTTTTGCATGTGTTAGTAGTTCTTTTTTATTGCTGTGAAGTATTCCATTGTATGAAATGGCCTACATCACGATTTATTCACTCTACAACTAGTGGACATTTGGGTTGTTTCCAGTTCGGGACTATGATGAATAGTGCTGCTAAGAAATTCTTGTCTGTCTTTGTTTATCTTTTGGTGGATATACGTATCCATTTCTATTAGTTGTATACCTAGATGTCAAATTGCTGGACCATATAGGTGTATGTTTAATTCTTGCAGTTATGGGCAGAGTTTTCCATGGCAGGTGGACAAATTTACACTCCTATCAACAGTCCCAGTTGCTCTGCATCCTCCTCAGCACTTGGTAGGTTTGGCCTTGTAGATTCCAGCCTTTCTGGTGGGTAGATTGTGGTTTTTATTTGCATTTCTCTGATGTGAAATTAGAACCTTTTAATATGCTTTTTGGCCAAAAAACAAACAAACAAACAAACAAAAAAAACCCCAAAACAAAAAAGCAACCATATGTGAGGGTTGATGTGCTAATTTAAAAATATTTCCACAAATAGGTTCAAGATGTTCCTTTCTCAGAACTTTAAAATTATTGATTCATTATTGTCTGAGATTTTAGCACATAGTGTTACAGATGAAAAAAATCTTATTTTTCTTTCCATTGTTGGCAACAAATATATTATTTACTAGTCTGGAAGCTTATAGGATATAATCTTTATTTTTAATATCCAAAAATTTTACCAGGAGATTTTTAATGTGTGTGTTTTCGTGTGTCTTCTTTTCATTTGTTTTTTCTTCATCTGGTGGGCACTTTTTGTTTAAAAATTCAAGCAGAAGAAATGCTCAGAGAAACTTTTTCCCTTTTTCCCCCCACCATTATACAAATATACAGATAGTGAATCTTATGGATTTATCTTCCATATCTTATTTCTTTCTCTTATAGGTTGTTACTTTTCCCATCTCTCTGTCCTTGAGGAATTCCTCAAGTTGGTCTTTTAAATCAATACTTTCATTTTCAGCCATGTTTCGTGTTGCTACTCACTGCTTCTATGAATCTTTCTGTTTCATCCATTATGCTTTCAATTTCAAGGATTTTTTCCTTTCTTGCTCTCTTTTTCTGAAGTGGTATGCTATCACTCCATAAAATCAATCTTACTGAGCATACCAATTAGAATTTAATCTTTCCTTCCATTCCTTCATTGCCATTTTTAAATTAGAGGCCATTTGTTCTAATTGCTCAGCTTGCTGAGATGCTGGTTATCCTTTTTTTTTTTTTTTTTTTTTCTGTTCACGTTTATAAATGGAGGTGTAGATTCATTTATATTGGTAGCTGATGTGGGCGTTTCCAGCAACTGCCTTGTTGTTTATACCCTAGCTATCTTTTCCAAGAGCTTAAGGGTCCATGGGCAGGGTTTATCTGCAGCCCAGTGACTACAGGATGAAGCAATAGGTGGATTTTATTTCAGGGTGCTTGGGCTTGGGCCAGAAGCGAAAAGAGGAGGTTAATCTTTCTCTTCTCTCACTCCATCAGGGTAAGGTGGGTAGCTCAAAGCTACTATGGAGGAAATCCCCAGTTGTCCAATTGTAGTCAGTAAAAAGAGAATGAGGTGAGTGCCTGAGTTGGTGGCTCCCTAATGGATTTAAAGCAGAGCTTTATGAACACTTTCTTTTGTTCTCAGGTCAACCTGCCTAAACCTGCTGTTGAGGTCTCAAGAGGGTCTTTTTGCTCGGTTGAAAAAATGTTATAGCAGAAAATAAGGAAGTAATTCCAATGAAGGTCAAAAAAAATTAGGACATGTTTCTTTTGTAAGAGTTTCCCTCCCACTCAGTATCTGCTGTAATGGCCCCAAGTTGTCCCTCCCTGATCTCTCTCTGGCCCTCCTGCTTGTGTTAGAAACCTCCCAGAACAAATGCTCTGCCTCATATAGGAGACAGTCCACTCCTGAGGCCCTGTGGCAAACAGAGAGCCTTTCAGGTGAAAAGAACACTCTCATGTTGAATTCTCCAGTTTTCCCGACTCCCCCACAGCTGGGCGATCCAGGGTCCCCTTGGCCTGACACTCTGACCCTGGCGGCCTTCTGCTGCTCTACTAGGGACAGCCATCCACTCCTCCCCTGACAAGGATCAACCTTTGACATGACAGTCAAGCCTTCAGCCATTGATTGTCAATCTGACCCCATCTACTTTATATCTTCCCAAAATTCCTGTACCTGTCTGCTGCATTGAGAATGCCCTGACTTGTTTTCCATGACTGCTACAGACTTTTGCATCTATCTTTTATTTCTTTGGTAATTTCAGTGGGATGTAAAGAGTGAAGAGAAGGAGGAGAGTAATCAATTCACCATTCTGAAATGCTGCCACATGAGCAGGAATCTTTCCCCATCTCTTTGCTCTTTGCCTATTAACTAGTCTTCTCTTCATATCTTATTCATAGGGATCATGGTTTATTGAGTTTTATTGAGTGCACATAGCAGATGCTGTTTAAAATTTACTTCTGTTTTGTGAAATACATCATTTTCTATAAGTTTCCTCTGACTCTTGAATTCTTGCATTTTTTTTCAAATGCTACAAAGAAAAGCAAATCAAGCAAACAACTGGTACACAAGTAGTGTGTTCACAGAACCTTTGACATTAAAAAAAAATGCACCTCTGTTTCCTATAACAGATTGAATGTCCTTTATAGGCACCCACCTCATTGAGTAGTGAAGGTAACTTACTAATATCACAGTCTTCCACACTTAAAAGTCTCTTTTCAGTTTAAATAGTCATCTAGTTTTCTCACTCAGGGTGATTTCAATGATAAACATGATTTATTTAGGTAAACATGCAGGCTGTCAGAATTCTGCCTGTTCTTCTTTCTCCTCTTCAAGTAGACATCTGGCTATATAAGGGCTTACTATAGAGTCATACTTTGGAGATATTGTGGGTTCTGTTCTAGACCACCACAATTAAGTGACTATTACAATAAAGTGATATTTTTGGTTTTCTAGTGCATATAAAAGGAAATTTTTGGTTTCCTAGTGCATATAAAAGTTATATGTACACTATATTGTAGTATATTAAGCTTGTAATAGCATTACATCTGAAAAATGTACATACCTTAATTAAAAAATACTTTATTGCTAAAAAATGCTACTAATCATCTGAGGCTTCAGGAAGTTGTAACATTTTTGCTGGTGGAGGGTCTTGCCTAGTTGTTGAAGGCTACTAACTAATCAGGGTGGTGGTTACTGGAGACTGGGTTAGCCATGGCAATGTCTTCAAATAAGATGATGGTGAAGTTTGCCACATCAATGGACTCTTCCTTTTATGAAAGATTTCTCATAGCATGCAGTGCTGGTTTTTTGACAGCATTTTACCCATAGTAGAACTTCTTTAAAAATTAGAGTCAGTCCTCTCAAACTTTACTGCTGCTTTATCAATTAAGTGTATGTGATAATCTAAATCCTTGGATATCATTTCAGCAAGGTTCACATCTTCAAGGAACCACTTTCTTTGCTCATCCATAAAAGGCCACTCTTCATCTGTTCAAGTTTGATAATGAGATTGCAACAATTCAGTCATATCTTCAGGTTCTACTTCTAATTCTAGCTCTCTTGCTATTTCTACCACACCTGCGGTTACTTTCCCCACTGAGTCTTGAACTCCTGAAAGTCATCCATGAGGCTGGAATTAATCTCTTCCAAACTCCTGTCGGTGTTGGCACATTGACTTCCTTCCATGAATCATGAATGTTCTTAATGGCATCTAGAATGATAAATTCCTTGCAGAGGTTTTCAATTTACTTTGCCCAAATCCATCAGAAGAATCACAATCTATGGCAGCTAGAGCCTTACAAAATGTATTTCTTAAATAATGAGATGCGAAAGTTGTTCTCTTTCATATGGTAAGCATAAGCTGGGCTTATCCCAGGGCCCCACAGCTTCCTTCATGTTATGCTGGAAAGGGAGCTACTGGCCCCATATTCTGAGCTCCTCACATTTAGCAGGGTACAGGTTCAGTATCCCTAATTTGAAGATTCAAATTCTGAAATGTTACAAAATCTGAAACTTTTTTTTTTTTTTTTTTGAGACGGAGTCTTACTCTGTCGCCCAGGCTGGAGTGCAGTGGCGCGATCTTGACTCACTGCAATCTCTGCCTCCTGGGTTCAAGCAATTCTCTGCCTCAGCCTCCCGAGTGGCTGGGATTACAGGCGCCCGCTGCCACGCCTGGCTAATTTTTGTATTTTTAGTAGAGACAGGGTTTCACCATCTTGGCCAGGCTGGTCTTGAACTCTTGACCTCGTGATCCACCCGCCTCGGCCTCCGAAAGTGCTGGGATTACAGGCGTGAGCCACCGCACGGGGTTCAAAATCTGAAACTTTTTTTGAGTGCTGACATGATAGTCAAAGAAAAGGCTCATTGGAACATTTTGGATTTTCAGATTAGAGATGCTTAGGTAGTCAGTATAATGCAAACATTTCTTTTCTTTTTTTTTTTTATTGAGACAGGGTCTCACTCTGTCGCCCAACCTGGAGCGCAGTGGTGATCTCAGCTCACTGCAAGCTCCCCATCCCAGGTTCATGCTATCCTCCTGCCTCAGCCTCCCGAGTAGCTGGGACTACAGGCACCCGCCACCATGCCCGGCTAATTTTTTGTAGTTTTTTTTTAGTAGAGATGGGGTTTCACCGTGTTAGCCAGGATGGTCTCGATCTCCTGACCTTGTGATCTGCCCACCTTGGCCTCCCAAAGTGCTGGGATTACAGTCGTGAGCCACCGTGCCCAGCCTAATGCAAACATTTCAAAATCTGAACACTCCTGGTCCCAAGCGCTTCAGATAAAGGACACTCCACCTATATTTCGAAAGCCCCTAAGGTGTACACGTTAGTTGACCTTGAGTTGGGTGAGGCTGGGAAAGAAGATCCTGCCACCTGATATCCCCACTCTCCTGTCTCCTTTTTCTTTCCCACAAGACCCCCTCCCCTGCCAAACCTGGAAGGGACAGGTTTCAAGGTTTCTGGGTCTTTTACATCAGTGTTTTATGTTCATTCTGGAACTGTGGTTGCTGGTCACACCAAGGTGAATACGGAGTTGGAGAATAAGTGTTAGGAAACCTCTAAAGCAATGTGACGCTGCAGTGTGTCTAAGTGTGTGATAGTGTACTCTCTCTTTGAGTAGGGCATACGCCAGTTATGTGTGAGTCATACGCATTGCATGCTGAGTGCTGACCAGGCAAACCATGTTCAGGTCCATGACAGACTGGAAATTTAGGAAGAAAGCCAACAACAGGTCATTCATTGCAAATTCACGGCCTGGCCACCACAAGGGTTCATGTGTAGGCATCCATTCTTCCATTGAAGCTCTATGATTTTGATATTCTGATGCAAATTAAAGGATGTTAAAATATCCTTTGTTCCTATGGCATTTTGGCTTTGAAAAGCAATATCGTCTTGACTAAAAAATTCTGATATGGTGCATGCTAGTCAAAAGTTGAATGAGCCATTCTTTCTTTTTGCATTCCTGGTATAGTGTGCTTTGGGCAACTGGGAAGAAGGTTAGCTGCACAAAAATACAAAAAATACATTACATGGAGTTCTTTAAAAATCCCTTTTTAAATTGGTCTCAAACAAAGAGAGATCTATCCAGGTTGGAAAATGCTAAGTATTAAAATTCTCCTTTCACCTCAGGCTGGAAGGCCCTGTGTTGAAGTAAAGTAAGAGGAGCAATTAGGGTGACAGGATAAGCATCTGTAAGGATGGGCAGTAGGACTCCTGGTGGTGTTCAGAATTATTTGAATGACTTGGAACTAACGTTCTTTAATTAATAAAGCTTGATGAGTTACTTTCTAGATACTTTTATAGACATTCCCCAAATTAATTAATTAATTTCTAGAATGACTTTCTATAATTCTTAAGTTGGTAGGATTGTGTAAGGTAGAAAATCAATTCTGTTTCCAGATCTGCAGCAGTGGAATCATACAGTGCATCTTGCTGTGCAGGAAAGTGTGATGATGTGTCTCTAAATGATTCTTGGAAGGCAGGGGCGGTGTCTCCATTGATAAGGAGGAGTACTTTTAGTTCCTATTACTTCAGTATTCACAACCTCCCACAAACATAAGCACGCACTCACACACTTCTGTGCTGGGATTACAGATGTGAGCCACCATGCCTGGCCAGTCATACCCTTTTTTACTCCTGATGTTGGTAATATTCTTTCTCATTTGCTTCATCAGTTTATCAATCTTATTCATCTTTTAAAATAATTAGTTCTTAACTTTGTTGTATGATTTCTATTTCATAGATTTCCTTCCTTATCTTTATTATTTCCTTCCTTTGATTTTCTTTGGGTTTTGTTTGCTATTCTTTTTTTTAACCTTACTAAGTTGGAAGCTTACATCACTAATTTTAGACTTTTCTTCTTTTCTAACCATATGCATTTGGAGCTATAAATGTTCCTCTTTGTAATGTTTTGGCTGTAAGCCACAAGCTCAAAGTATTTTCTAATTTACGTTGTGATTTATTCTTTGACTTATGGATATTTAAAAGTGTGTTGCTTAATTTGGCTGGGTGCAGTGGCTCATGCCTATAATCTCAGCACTCCAGGAGGCTGAGGCGGGTGGATCACCTGAAGTCAGGAGTTTGAGACTAGCCTGGCCAACATGATGAAACCCCATCTCTACTAAAAATACAAAAGTTAGCCGGGCGCGGTGGCACACACCTGTAGTCCCAGCTACTCCGGAGGCTGAGGAAGGAGAATCGCTTGAACCCTGGAGGCAGAGGTTACAGTGAGCCGAGATGGTGCCACTGCACTCCATCCTGGGCCACAGAGCAAGATTCCATCTCAAAAAAAGAAAAAAAAACAGTGTGTTGGTTAATTTCCAAGCATTTAGAGATTTGTTTTTGGTGTGTGTGTCTTCTTGTTATTGCTATCTAGCTTAATTGTGCTCTGGAGCCTGATCACTACTTCTCTGTGCCTACCTCTCTCCAGGCTCACATGGGCAGTCTTTAAGATGGCTCAGTCCTGCACGGTCAAGCCCTCAGTGCTCCCTCATTATCTCATGCACCTTGCCCCATCCAAATCTAGGCTAGAAGAAGAGAAATTGAATGACAGAGCCTTGCCACCTTCTCTTTCTCTGTCTTTTATCATCATCCCTGCCATTTTTATCCTGCAATTAAAAAAAAAAAAAGAAAGAAAAAAAAAAAAAAGAAAAAAACTTCTCCTGTGTCAACTTCTTCCTGAATGCAGCTAATACCTCATTAAGGACATAAACATGGCTCTACACCATGGGAGAAATTTATGAGCCAACTCCTCTAAATTGGTCCGTGATATGCTAAATAAAGAAGGAAATAAGGGAGTTTGGAAAATTTCTTCTCTAGAAAATAGCTGGCTTGCAAGACTATTATTCTGCTGCATAATCGTATGTTTGATTGTCAGGAACGAACTATTCCTGTGGCCTTTTTTCCTGCATGCCTCCTGTAACAGTCTAACCTCCTCCCAGGCGGAGTGTTGCCCAGGATGAACTAGGCTGAAAGTCACATACCCAGGAATGAGAAACAGAAAAGCATACTCACTTTTATTTGAAAAATTTCCATCTTACAACAAGAGAAAAGTCTGGGCACATTGAGAATAGCAGCTGCGATCTGTGCATAATTTATATTTTGGAAGAGGTTTTTCCATTCACGGCGTTGTTTAAGCATGAACAATTGGGCTGTTACGGTTATGAGGCTAAGCAGGTTCACAAAGGTCCCAGTCTCAGGTACTTGGATGACGTGGAGCTTCTGGGGCCACAGTGGGACCTGGCCATGGGGATCAGCCATGGTTCTGGTTGTGGTTGGAGAGAAAGACTAGGGATGGGTGTAAGTGGAGTGAGGCTATAGGAGTAGGGGGTATCTGACTGTGACAAGCCCGGAATGCTGGCGACATGCAACTGCTCAATGGAGAGATGAGAGTTGTGAACCAGGCAGTGAGGATGTGCCATGTGGGAAATTATTCTGGACCAAAAGAGGTAACCCCTGGCTTCTGCATACCTCCCTGCCCCCAATCCTTTTGAATAACAGAGGAATCTGTTACAGAGTCTCATGTATTTAGAGATATCCAGTTATCTTAGATCAGACCCATGGCCAAAGAAATGCTCAGGAAATCGAGCTCATGTTTCTAACCTGATTGTAATTTCATCAGTGGCCCCTGTGTAATTATTTCCCTTTTATTTTACTTAACACTAACAAACAGCCTGTAATGAATTTTGTTTTGTTTTGTTTTGTTTTTAATGGAGAGAATCAATCTTTCTTCTCCAAATAATGAAGTTGAGTAGAACACCATGCATGAGCAGCAGAGTCGTCCTGGCACAACTGCTGTTGCTCAAGGTGCTCTTTTTCTTCAAGCCCTTTAAAGCCCCAACAACAGCCTTAGGCCCAGGCCTCCCTGAACCTGTGCTGCTCTGTCTGTGCCCTGAAGCCCCCAGATAAAACTCTCCATCTCCCCAAAGCACCAGCAGGTAGTTTATCTTTCACAAGACAGTCAGGTAGACTCAGGTGTGTATGCCTTTGCAGTGATTTCCCATGACCATAGTTAAAATCCCAAAACCCTTCCCAAGTGAAAAACAGAAGCCGGACTACTTAAAGAATGTTCGTTGGAAATTCAGGTACTGGGCATAATGTCCAGGCTCAGGTTCTGGCTCCCTAACTACCAGCAGTGTGATATTAGATGAACAATGCAACTTTCTTTTTTTTTTTTTTTTTTTTGAGGTGGAGTCTTGCTCTTATCACCCAGGCTGGATTGCAGTGGCATGATCTCGGCTCACTGCAACCTCCACCTCCCGAGTTCAAGCAATTCTCTGCCTCAGGCTCCTGAGTAGCTGGGATTGTAGGCGCCCACTACCACGCCTGGCTAATTTTTGTATTTTTAGTAGAGAGATAGGTTTCACCATCTTGGCCAGGCTGGTCTTGAACTCCTGACCTCGTGATCCACCCACCTCAGCCTCTGAAAGTGCTGGGATTACAGGCATGAGGCACTGTGCCCGGCCAATGCAACTTCTTTAAGTCTCTGTTTCCTTATCTTTCAAATGGAGAAAATAATATCCCAGTGAATTTCATTGGATCTCTGGGAGGAATAAATGACAATATATTTCTAAAGTGCTTAGCATTGTTACTTAGCATACTAACATATTTACTCAATTAAAATATTAGCTGTCGTTCTTGCTTTTGTTCTTACAGTTTCCCTCTCTAGGTGCCCAAGCCTCCAATCTGGCTGCTGGAATACAGGATGCTTCTATCCTTCAGGCTGCAAACTGCCTGGCTCTTGGTGACTTCCACAGAAAACAGCTGCTGGTTACCTCTAACAAGGAGACATCACAGAATGACCAAGTCTCCCAAGGATTCTTCCTCCCTGATCAAAGTGAGCTCAGAGGGCTGGGGGCTGCACCATGCCAGGCTTGGATTCTGCCCTACAAAGAGACTGGGGGAGTTAGACAAGCCCACTTCCCCCACAGCGACTCAGACAAACAAAGGCAACCTGCAAGTCACTGACTTGGCTGTCTTGTGGAGTAATTAATCTCCCTGAAATTAATGGCACCTCAAAGGCAGGCAGCTGCAGTGGCTGTGCACATCTGAACTGCAGGATTCATCTGCATCCGTGAAGACATTTAACAGGACAGATGACACCCTGTGGGTGCCCATGGCCCTCGGGAACCCATACAACTTGCCCACGAGTTCCATAAGCACGCAGGAATGGGGTCACCACCATGGGGCTCCCTGCCTACCTCCTCCATTCCCATTAACAGAGGTAAAAAAGCTGTCCCTCAGAAGAGGAGCAAGCCTGAGGTGGAGAAGCTAAGTGACCTTGAGCAAGTGAGTGAGCCTCGATCTTCTCCAGCAAAACCAGCACATTGCTTTGGAGGATTAGGTCCTTTGTGTGCAGAGCATCATTCAGAAATAAGAAAACAAAGAAAACCCAGCCATCTTACTTCAATGCATCTACCAACTTCTTGGGGGAAGGCTTTGCAGATAGAGATTGATTATGGAAACCTGACATTTTAGAGGCTGTTCGTCTGAGACCAGGGGACATTTGGATGAAATTTAGAAAACAAATGATTAAATATGTTTTATTTTCATTCAAGTGATGGGCTAAATCAGTAGAATGATTAGGGTCAGGGATGGGTGGGAATCAGGGGAGAGGTTGGCTCAGGAATAAGGTGAGACAGGGCTGTGTATTACACACAGCATGCTGAAATAACATGTATTATTGCACAATTTGAACATGCTCTTTTTTTTCTTTTTTCTTTTTTTTCTGTTTTTTTGAGATGGAGTTTTGCTCTGTTGCCCAGGCTGGAGTGCAGTGGTACAATCTCAGCTCACTGCAATGTCTACCTCCCGGGTTCAGGTGATTCTCCTGCCTTAGCCTCCTGAGTAGTTGGGAATACAGGTGCATGCCACTGCACCCGGCTAATGTTTGTATTTTTGGTGAGATGGGGTTTCACCATGTCTCAAACTCCTGACCTCGGGTGATCTGCCAGCCTTGGCCTCCCAAAGTGCTGGGATTATAGGCATGAGCCACTGCTCCTGGCTTGAGCATGCTCTTTTGATGGGGCTGTGTTCCATCGCCTGGGTCAAAATGTCCCTTTTATCTAAACAGTTGCACAGTGCACAATCACTCAGGCCAGTTGTGGACAGAAACCTGCCGTGTTTTGTTTCCTGCTTTTGGGGAATGGTCTTCTTCAATGAAGCAGTGACAGCAAGATGCAGACAGCAGCAGGCTGAGGTTCAGTCCCCGGAGTTTGAGTTATGACTCTGCCCCCTGGTGGCTGGGTGACCTTGGGCAGGCTGCATGACTTCTCTGTGTCTTGCAACCAGGGCTCTTCCTCTGCCTCTCAGCTGCTCTTCCCTGGAGGGTTGTGGGAGAGGCAAGGAAAGGGGCCCTTGAGGTAGTTCAGCTACTGAATCACAAGGCAGCCCTTCCAGCCTGGCAGAGCAGATGGAAAACTAGCCTGTGTTCCTCTGTTCAGGGTGTCCTATGGAGTCAACCCTTAGGGGCTGGCAGGACCTAATAGATAGCCTGAGCCCCAGAAGCCTGGGGGAAACGTTTCTCTCTCCAGGTACCCAAAGTACATCATAAGGCCAGCTACAGAAGGGATGCAGGTCAGGTGCCCTCCCAATCCAGGGGCCGAGGTGCGCATGTGACCCTGGTGGAGTGCTGGCCAAGATGGCTGGCATCCTTGGCTTAGCATCTCCGAAAGAGCTCGCCCTAAATTGTGCTCATTTGCATAACCTAGTTGTGGGCTTGGTTGACAGGGACAGCAAGCATACTGGGAGTGGCGTAACGAGACTGTGGAAGGCTGCAGGGGAAATCAAGTCCCAGTTGCTATTTTCAGACTTAACTCTCTCCTGAGGGCCAATCTTGCCAGTTGGACATCTTCACTGGGATGTCCTGCGCTGTTGCTCTTGGCTCCATAAAGTTGTTATCGTATAGTTCTGTAGTTACGACCCAGAACCACCTCCCCTTTACCCACCTGCCACTATCACAGGACTACCCTACCAATCCCTTCTTCTCCTCAACAGGCTTCAGTGTGGCTCTGCCCCTCACTGACTGGGTAGCCTGACACAAATCATTCATCCCTTTGAACCTCCGCTTGCTCATTTGCAAAATGGGGATACTAAGTAACTACCTCATGGGATGATGATGAGGACTTAGAGGAATTAATATACATAAAGCACTTAGAAGAGTGTCAGGTTGCTAGTCAGCACTATGTAAATATCCCTCTACCAGCTTTCCATCTGAACTTACCTTGTATTGGGAACCATACTAGATCCTGCAAGTTCAAACTCTTAGCACCACATTTCCCAGAATATGCTTGATGGAACAGGGTGGGGAACACCCCAGTGATGCTCAGCCTTTTGGGAAACACTCTATGTCATGGTCCCCTCTGCGATACTCTCACTGCATTTGAAAAAGGAACATCTTCCTTTTGCTTCCTTTCAAGGTTGGCCCATGCTCGTTTCTGTACAGACATAAATAAGAATGGTTTCTACTTTTTTTTAATGGTAGGAAACAAAACGATTAAAATCATGACACATGAAAATCATGTGACATTGGGATTTCAGCGAATGTACAGTTCTACGAGAACACAGCAGTGCCTGTTCATTTACACACTGTCTATGGCTACCTTTGCACTATGACAGGCAGAATTGAGTAGTTGGGACAGACACTATCTAGTTTTGCAGTCATGGTAATGCATAATGATGTTTCCATCAACCACGGTGGTACTGTAAGATTATGATGGAGCTGAGCCAGGCGCGGTGGCTCACACCTATAATCCCAGCACTTTGGGAGACTGAGGTGGGTGGATCACCTGAGGTCAGGAGTTTGAGACCAGCCCGGGCAACATGGTGGAACCCCCATCTCTGCTAAACATATAAATATTAGCCAGGCGTGGTGGTGTGCACCTGTAGTCCCAGCTACTCAGGAGGCTGAGACAGGAAAATTACTTGAACTCAGGAGGCAGAGTTTGCAGTGAGCGGATATCGTGCCACTGCACTCCAGTCTGGGTAATATAGCTGGATTCTGTCTCAAAAAAAAAAAAACAAAAACAAAAACCCAAAGATTATAATGTAGCTGAAAAATTTCTATCACTTAGTGGCATGGTAGCCCTGTTAACATGATAGTGCAATGCATTACTCACGTGTTTGTGGCACTGTTGGTGTCAACAAACCCACAGCACTGTCAGTTATATAAAAGCATCACACTTAAAATTGTGTCTAGTACATATACAAAAATGTTACTGGTTTATGTATTTGGTATACTATTTATTGTTGTTTAAGAGGATACTCCTTCTGCTTGTTAAGAAAATAGTTAATTATACAACAGCCTCAGGCAGGTCCTTCTGGAAGTATTCCAGAAGCAGGCATTGTTATCTTAGGAGATGACAGCTCCATGTGTGTTACTGCCCCTGAAGACCTTCCAGTGGGACAGGATAAATGAAAGAAAGATATGTTGATGCTCCTGACCCTGTAGGCCCAGGCTCATGTGAGTGTTTGTGTCTTAGTTTTTAACAAAAAAATTAACGGTTATAAAGCAAAAGTACAAAATTTTAAGTAGAAAACACCTTAGAGAATAAGACTATAAGAAAGAAAATATTTTTGTACAATATTTTGCATAATATGTTTGTGTTTCAAGTTAATATTATTACAAAACAGTAAAAAAGTTAAAACAGGCTGGGCGCAGTGGCTCATGCCTGTAATCCCAGCACTTTGGGAGGCTGAGGCAGGAGAATCGCTTGAACCCGGGAGGTGGATGTTACAGTGAGCTGAGATTGCGCCACCGCATTCAAGCCTGGGAGACAGAGTGAGACGCCATCTCAAAAAAAAAAAAAAAAAAAAGAAAAATTTAAAACAATTTAAGTTTATAAAACAAAACACTACAGTAAGCTGTTAATTTATTATGGAAGAAACAAAAATTTTAAAATAAACTTAGTGTAGCCTAAGTGTACAGTGTTTATAAAGCCTGTACCAGTGCACAGTAATGTCCTAGGCCAAATTCACTCACCACTCACTCAGTGATTCACCCAGAGCAACTTCCAGTCCTGCAAGTTCCATTTATGGTAAGTATCCTGCACAGCTGTACCACTTCTTTTCTTTTATACCATATTTTTGCTGTACCTTTTCTATGTTTAGATATGTTCAGATATATAAATACTTAACATTGTGTTACAGTTGTGTCATGATTTCTATGTGTCATGACTTCGATCTTTTATTGTTTTCAACCATTTAAACATGTAGAAACCATTCTTATTTCATGGGCTGTACAATAACAAGCAGCAGGCAGACTTTGCCCAACCGTGTTAAACCCAGTGAACAAGTTCTACCATTGCCTACAGTATTCAGTACAGTAACATAATGCACAGGCCTGTAGTCTAGGAGCAATGGGCTATACCGTATAGCCTAGGTGTGTAGTAGGCTCTACCATCTAGGTCTGTGTAAGTACATGCTATGATGTTCACATAACGACGACATCCCCTGAGAATGCATTTCTCAGAACGGATCCCCGTTGTTAAGCACCACATGACTGAATTGAACTGAATCTTCCATTTTCTTTCAAGTCACACCTGGTGGCATCCCGAGCAGAGTCAGCGACAGAGCAGTGGAGTGTCAGAGCTCTCCTTGACCTCTTGATTTTTGCTAACACCTATGCCCGTGCCAGTCCTGAAGGCTCTGCCATCTGAAGCCCTTCCCACCAGCTCTGGCTTTCCAGGTCCTCCCTGAGCCCCACAGTCCTCTGTGCCTGGGTCCCTTGTATGGTCTCTTGCTCCCCACCTCTCCACTCTACGCCCTCTGGCGACCACCCACCCCAAATTGCTGCATTAATCACTGTGATGGTTAATGCTGAGTGTCAACTTGATTGGATTGAAGGATACAAAGTATTGATCCTGGGTGTGTCTGTGAGGGTGTTGCCAAAAGAGATTAACATTTGAGTCAGTGGGCTGGAAAAGGCAGACCCACCCTTAATCTGGTGGGCACAATCTAATGAGCTGCGGGTGATTATAAAGCAGGCAGAAAAATGTGAAAAGGAGAGATGGGTGTAGCTTCCCAGCCTACATCTTTCTCCCATGTTGGGTGCCTCCTGCCCTCTAACATTGGATTCCAAGTTCTTCATTTTTGGGACTTACACTGGCTCTCCTTGCTCCTCAGCTTGCAGTTAACCTATTGTGGGACCTTATGATTGTGTAAGTTAATACTTAAAAAACTCATTCATATATATATATATATATTTCCTATTAGTTCTGTCCCTCTAAGAGAACCCAGACTAATACAATCACCAACTTGCTACAGCTCCCCATCATCCACAGAGTCCAGTTCCTTTGGGCAAGCATTCAAGGAACACCATGCTCTGGCTCCACCCAAGCCTCCCTGTCTCCTTGTGATGTCTATTGTATTTTTATCTTGTTTGGCAGTTAAAAAAATTAAATCTTTTTTATTATTGATAATTTGCTGTTATTTTCTCATCCCAAATATTCACTTTTGTGCTTACTTTTGTTTTCATAATTTTATATTACTTTATTTACTTATTTATTTTTGAGATAGAGTTTTGCTCTTGTTGCCCAGGCTGGAATGCAATGGCACGATCTCGGCTCACCGCAACCTCTGCCTCCCAGGTTCAAACAATTCTCCTGCCTCAGCCTCCTGAGTAGCTGGGATTACAGGCACGCACCAACAGGCCTAGCTAATTTTGTATTTTCAGTAGAGACGGGGTTTCACCACATTGGTCAGGCTGGTCTCAAACTCCTGACCTCAGGTGATCTGCCTGCCTCGGCCTCCCAAAGTGCTGGGATTACAGGCAGGAGCCACCGCGCCTGGACTGTATTACTTTATTAAAGGGGGCTCCCTGCCCATAAAACCTGAATTTGCCCCGTCCCTCATCTCCAAGTAGGACCAAGGTCTCCCTCTTTCTACTACTATGTTTTCCTGTTCTGTCAGGTATCCTAGATTGGAACATGGCCTAGGTCCCCTAGCAGGTACACAAGCCTGCACTATTTGTTAAATTGAATTGCATGCTTGACTTACTGTTGTGTGCCTGCCAACAACCCCCACCACCGACCAAATAAAAAGCTCTTAGCAATGGAATCAGTTCCTAATCACTGTGTAGACTGGAAAGTCTCTCCCGAAGACTCTTCTGGAAGTCCTGAGAACTTTCCAGACATCTGTTAAGGGGAAGCTAATTTGGAATTTGGAAGCTAATTTGTTTAACTGATTCATTGATAAGAGCTCTTGAAAATGCATCTGCTTATTGGAGACACTTTGTACAAGATATAAAAATCAGTGGCAAATGTCACATTCAAGGGAAGATAAATCCAGTGAATAAAGACTTCAGTAGCTGTTAATGAGGGATGTTATTTCCTAATAACCAGACAGCCATATGAATCTCAGTCAGAGCACCCAGATATCCTGGTACCTAGAGAATCCCCAGGACAAAGCTGGCTTCCTTTGCCTTTTCATCCTGCTCTGTGCCAGGCTGTGAGGGGAACCCCCAAGGGAGACAAGTTCTACAGAGATAAGCTCTACTGCAGAGAAAGTGCGGAAATGCTGCTGCTCATGGAATCCTTAAACTGGCATGTGATACACATTTTGTTGATCCTCCTTGCACCCTCACCATCCCTTGTGAGGGAAGTCTGTTATCCCTGTGTTATAAACAAAGAGATGGGGGCAATTACCAGCCAACAAGAGTTAAGAGATGGAGATGAGAGCTGTGCGTGCATCTGTGGGCAGAAAACAGAAAAGCCCAGTGTGTGACTCCCTAGACCACTCTCCAGGGTCAGGATTCAGGAGCTAAGTGAAAAAGGGGCCCCGCAGCACCATTGTCTGAAAAGGATTCTCTTCCTTTCCTGCCTCCTGTTCCTTCTTTTCTCATATATTATTCTCCAAACACTGGGCTTCTCAAACGAAATAGGAACTTTTTCCCTTTTCTTTTCTTTGTTCAACAGACCTTTCTACGTAGAGGCCCCTAGGAAATCTTTCAGGACCACCTTCAAGAATCACCTGCTCTGATCTGAACTGAGGACCCCCTTTTGGGTTTCTGATGCCTCTTGGTTTTACATGCTCAGACATGTAAGGGCTTCAGCTGCCATGAGGGCAGGGGCCCCCCATTCTCCTTTGCTTCTCTGCTCTGCAGGGCAAGGTGGGTAGTCAGTGACCATGCACAGTGAGGACAGCAAGCACAGCTCTGTGTCCTACCCTCCCCCACAGAGCTGGGATGATGGAATAGGGCTTCATGACTGGAGAGACCCCAGGTGCCCACGGAGTTCAGGTGCACTGGCCCTTGGGGGAAACAGCTGCTTGTTGGCCTACCCTCCCTTCCACCCACAGCACCGTTTCCTGGAAACCTGCCTAGTGCAGATTGAACAAAGAGAAGCAGAAACACCAAAGTCCAATTCTTCCCATCCCACCCATAGAAAAACCCACATATGCAAAACGATAAGCCCTTTCCCCTGCCTGGCTTCACCTTCCAAAACACTTTCACATCCATATCCCACTTTTTCATTCCAATAACACCCTTGTGAGGTAGGCAGAGCAGTGAGCATTCCTGTTTTATAGACAAGGAAACCGAGGCTCAGAGAGGCTACCTAGTCTGGACAGGACATTCCTGTTTTATGGATGAGAAACTGAGTGCCTTTATTCTGTTATGTAGGTTGAGAAGACTTGGGGACACCCTAAGAGAGACAGAGAGGCTGCACGAGTGACTATCCCCTATGCTGAAAGGCAGGAAGGAGAGGGGAGGTCTGAAAATAAGTTCCTGCGCCGCAGGTGTCCTCTCTGCTTTCAGGACTTGATGGCAAGTTAGATGTCTTTGAAATGGGCAGAAACTCTCCTGGCCCACAAGGGGGCTCCTGTGAGCCCGGGCAAGAAGTTAAACAATGTGGAAGCCTTACCATTGAGATCTCAGGGTTTAGGCACGCTGGGCAGGAAGGGGAGGCAGAGATATGGCCCCATCTGGCTCCTCCTCAACCAGAACTGCTCCGAATTGTCTGTTTTCTAGATTGGGGTATCACAGGGGACTGTGTTTGAAACAAGTTCCACCTCCCCTGGAGTTTGCAAATTTGCATAAACAATGCCTCACTAGTCAATGCCGAGGGAGGAGCGTGTAAACCCTAGGTCACAACACAGGGCCCTCTGGTAGAGCGGGGCAAAGCTATGCTATGTTTGGCTGCAGACTGGCTTTACGTTTAATTTTGTTTTACCTTGAAAGAGATGGCCCTTGGCGAATTTCACATAAAATTCAGGATTTCTGCTATTGGAAAATTTTCTGGCTACACTGGGGTTGCCTTTCTGTCCCACAATGCGCAGGTAGAGCTGAGCTGCCAGAGTCCCCTTCACACTACTCATGGAGTTGGCTTTTCACAGTCCCCACCACTCCCTATGGCTCAGACCCAGCCAGCGTTGGTCATTTATGTCATCTGCCCAGCCTCTGTAGGCATCTGATTTCATCATCTCATGCATGTGTGGCTTTAAAGAAGTAGGCTGTGAGTTAGAACTTCCAATCTTTGTTGCACAGGGAGGTCAGGAGCCTTGGACTTGTGAAAGACTTGATCTGTGACCACATGAGCTGCAGCTTCCGTCTGCCAACCCTCTGATTCCTTTGAACTACCTCCTCTTCACTCAGGAAGGAAGCCATGCCAAGTGCATCTGCCCGTTTCCCTTGACCCTCCCCCAGAACAGATGCCAGTCAGTGCTGCCAGCCGGGCCCAGCTTTGGGAGTCTCAGGGTCTCCTACAGGGCCTAGTTGTTGAGGGCTGTGTTAAGCCATCCCAGGCTGGTGAACACAAAGTTACATTCCCAAGTTATACCTACCAAGCCTGGGGTATGGTGTAAGCTGGACATTAGGCAGTGGCTACTCTAATGGGCATTAAGACACTTCCCTGCACAGGGAACTCCCTTTGCCAATTGTCACCTTAGCATATTCTCTGGGTCAGGCCCCAAGAGCCCTAAAAGGGAAGGCATGATGGCCACTCTTGGGGTGAGTGGTGAGAGGTGGGGGCAGGTAGACTCTGCAATGGCAGAGTCTTCACAGGGTGGTGCCCCAGTAGCTATAGCAGATGCCTTGGACAAGGAGTCAGAGTTATTTCCGAGGGCTAGGCAGGTAGTAACACACTAAGAGAATCCAGACTATTTACCATCATCATCTTCTCTCCTTTCTTCCTGCAAAATTCAGACGCAAAGGCATCTTTCTCCTTGCACCCCAGGGTAAATGATGCTTCCCAGCTGAGAGCCAGAGAGATGAGGCAGACAGAGTGTGCAGATGTGGCTATCTCACATTGGACTTAGTCCACCAGTCACCAGTGAGATAAATCCCTTCAGTCGTTGAGTCTCTGTGCCCTTCTAATAATAATAGAGCAATGACACCCTTTCTTTTGGGGCTACCAGCTTAGATGGTGTAGTCAACATGGAAGAGCATTTTGAATAAGTGGAAAGAGCTGTGTTAATGGCTCCTGGGAGGAGAGCAGTGGATGTTGGAGGAGTCTGATGCTCTGGGCCGTCTGGAAGGCAACGAGCAGTCAGGCTCTGCTGAAGTTCACTGCAGAGCCCAGGGCTCAGTCATCCTGCCCATCTCCTCCATCTCCTGCATCTCTGCATTCGTGGAGGGAAGATTGACTTTTCCAGTCCTGCTCACCAAGTAGGTGGGAAATGGGAAGATCAATACAGCCATTGTTATTAATTACCTTTCTCTCTTTAGAGTCCTTGAAACTGTCTGCTTGTGTGCTGCTGAACGTAAGTAATCCTACTCATACTCTGCTAATGCCTTCTTTCCTCTGAGCCTAGCAAGTGCGATTTAAATGAACAGATGAGGTCTGAAAATTTATGTTCTAAGCCCATGTTCAGGACAGTGAGGTATATGCTGTCAAAGGATGTATCAAAGTCAGCTGAAGCTGTAATGATCCTTACATTATTCTTTTTTTTTTTTTTGAGATGGAGTCTTGCTCTGTCGCCCAGGCTGGAGTGCAGTGGCGCGATCTCGGCTCACTGCAAGCTCCGCCTCCTGGGTTCACGCCATTCTCCTGCCTCAGCCTCTTGAGTAGTTGGGACTACAGGTGCCTGCCACCATGCCCGGCTAATTTTTTGTATTTTTAGTGGAGATGGGGTTTCACCATGTTAGCCAAGATGGTCTCGATCTCCTGACCTCGTGATCTGCCCGCCTCGGCCTCCCAAAGTGCTAGGATTACAGGCATAAGCCACCTCGCCCGGCCTACATTATTCTTGAAAAATTGAATCACGAGGAGGCACAGCCCAACACAGGGCTGGCCATGGGAGGCTGGGCTGGAAACCACCTGTTCCTCAGGTGTGTCACTGGCTGGACCCCCTTCTTCCAGGGGGATGTGCAGCATGTGATGAGATCTCTAGTACGGAAAAAGTAAAGGAGTACTCTGATTGAAGATCAGGCAGAATCTCCTTTGAGTCTGTGCAGAAGGCCTCACACTGGAGGGGTGCAAGGTGAACCCATCAGCAAGGACTTGGGTGGCTTTGGATAGTTCTGGCTGCAAGAAAGAGTGAATCAGTCCCAGACACTGCCCTCTGTGGTTGAGGCAAAGGAGACACAAATGACTAGGAATTGTGTTTCTAATAAGTTTCCTGTGGATGCTGCTGCTGCTGGTCTATGACCCTGTGGGCTAGATCTTTCCCACAGGGAAGGGCAAGTTCAGCCTCCTAACACCATCAGGCACCTTAAACCGTATAAAGCACTATCAGGTACACAATCTCATCATCTCATCTGCATTCCAACAGCCTCCACTGAGCTGGAACCGAGTGTTAAGGGTTGAGAGTCAGGCCTGGAGCTAGTCTTTGGGTTTTGAATCCCAGCCCAAATCCCATTTATCAGTAACATGACTTGGGTGAATTCATTCACCTCTTTGTGCCTCAGACTTCTCATGGGTAAAATAGGGATGAGGATTAGGGTACCAGCCTCACAGAGTTGGTGTGAGGGTCAGAGGCATGACTTCGTGGAATGCACTGAGGACAGTACCTACACAGAGGGATGGTAAGATTAACACCAGCGGCTATCATGATCATGCAATCCCTCTATGGGCAACAGCTCATAGCTGAACAGTTTGGGGCCTCTGATACCTCTCAGTGCTGCAGGCATCAAGACCTCTAGGTTCTGCCCCAACCAGCTTCACTGGGCACATTGCCAGTAGCAGGCTTGCATTTACATCAAGACTGATGTAAACATTGTTCTCGAAGACAGAATTCTGGTTCTTTATTCATAAATCACTAACAATCATTTATTTTGCTTAGAAATCTGGAGGGTGACTGGGTTCAGCTGGGCAGCTCTTGCGTGGAGCTCTGTCATGCAGTTACTTTCAGATCCTGGTTGGGACAGCTGGCTCCTGATATGGCGGCCCAAGGCTCCCAGAACATGTGTCCCAAGAAAGCCTGGCAGAAGCCATGTGGCCTTTTCTATCCCAGCCCTGAAATCATACAACATCACTTCCACCTCATTTTATACATTGAGGCAGCCACAGAGGCCCAGCCAGGTTCAAGGATGGGGGCATAGACTCCACCTCTTCGTTGATGGATTGTCAGGGAACTTATGGATGTATCCTAAAACCACTCTGAGGCTCTCACCCTTCCCACCCCTTTCTGCCACCACCCTCTCCCTGTGAAACGCCACCTGCCTACCTCTGCTGCCCAAATCTGTCCATCGTTCAAAGCCTCATCTAACTCCATGCTCTCCAGGATCTTTACTGGCCAGCCCCCTTGCTACTGATGGACAACCCCCAACCCCGCAAGCCTCACGAACACAATTTATTAGGTGTCATTCTCACAGATTCCACTTTTGTAATGAAAAATAAACAACACCACCAGAAAAACACCAGGGAGACAAAACTGGAGGAAATGCTAACATGGTAGTTATGCGTCTGAGATCATAGGTAGTTTTTATTTTCTTCTTTTATAATTTTCAGTATTCCAAAACTTCCACCTAGCACATCTATAACTTGTATAACGAGAAAAAAATTTTTTCCCCCAAAAAGTACACTTAAAAAATAAATGGTAAACATTTCTTGCTCTACATTCAAATGACTCAACTGTTAAGCTACTAAAGTCTTTGTCCTCCAAAGAAGCAAATTTTCTGAAATTCCGAAGTTCAATTTGCATAAAGGTGGAAAAAATACTATGAGATCAAATAAGAATAGAGAGAAACTTCCTAGTGTATAGATTGAAATTGGTGTAATTATAGACTTTTGTTGTGGAAGAGTCATGGTTAAAAGGCACCCTGGCATCAGATCTGGGCTTTGTTGTTTATCCTCTTGTGATTTTCCAGGGCTGGTATGATGAAGATCGGAGCCACATGAGCCTGGACAGGGAAGCTTTGGCTACCGGCAGTGCTGACAGCCGACCACGTCATGCCATTGGTGGAAGCAGGCAATTATGAAGTGCCCTTGTGTGAAACCCGTTGTGGGAGTTAATGTGTGTCTCTCTGTGTTTAGAAGGAGAAAGAGGGCATTCACTTTTCTGCCTGGGCAGAATGAGCTGTGGACTTTGGGGGATTTGGAGTTTGAGTCAAGCAAGTATGCAAAGTGTGCTAATTTGCCCAAGCTGGGTCGGTGATTCTCAGATTTTAGACTCTAATGTTTATCATGCCTAATAATCTCTCACAGAGTTTGTTTAAAAATATCTGTTACCAGCTCTGTGCCAGGAAGTTCCGGTTCAGGGATCTGAGGTTGGGTCCCTGAATCTGCATTTTACAATGAGCCTTACAGTTGATTCTTTGGGTGTTTCTCTGCTGCCCACTTACACGGAAAGGTTTGTCCTCACAGTCGGATTCAGATGTCACATACATTTTCCCAGGCCTGCTGGTTAATTTCACATAGTCTCCTCTGTCAGCCTGTCTTAAAACTTAGGAGGTCATTATTCCTCTTTCCATTTTACCCATGAGAAAATCGAGGCTCAAAGCAGTGGGGTGATGTGTCTGTGGTCTCGCAACTGGAAGTGGTGGAGTTAAGATTTGAAGCCAGGTCAGGTGAATCTGACACCAGGAGGTCCCCATGCTCCCCTAGGAGAATATCTCCAGGGTTCCACAATTTGTGAATCCAACTGCTAAGGTATTGATGACTAGATCTCTCCCCCATTCTTCCACCACCTTAGCAACATTCCACGTGTAGGAGCTTCCTTAAATTGTCCCTCATCCCCATCACCTATGCTTCTGAGGTGCCTCTAAGAGGGGTGCCTTTTGTCTTGTGTGAATAGTCAAAGAGTTAAAGTAAAAGGCTTTATTGCTGGTCTCCAGTGGAGACAGAAGTCCCCTCCTTGGAATCACAGATGAAGAACGCCTCTTCCAAATTGCAGGGGTTGGATGCTCCTGGGGAAGGTGGGGAGTGGGAGTGGTAGGGGAGGAATTCAGTCATAGGTCGAGATCTTACCCTTGGAACACTCAAATCCACCCTCCCCACACTAACATAGAAACCCATTATGTTTTTGAGGAGTATCCTCAGAAACCAGAAAAACTGCTGAACAAGAAGACACATTTTGGGAGAGTTAGATTTCACTGGGCATGCATATTGATTAACAATAATTTCCTTGTTCACATGGAAATGTGGTCACCAGGGAGAGGCAGGATTTCCCAGTTTAGTTTCCTAAAGGTAGCAACTTTTCTCTATTCTTCTGCAGACACTGAGAATGAATATATTAACATTTTAACTGGGGCCCAGGGAAAGGGAGCATGCTTTGACTATCACCACACAATTCTGCCGTACTGTTGATGCGGATGGAACCCAGGTCACTTCTTGGGAGCTGAATCTAGAATGGCAATTTGTCAAGTCAATTGACCTAGTGAAAAAGTGCAAACCTCTGAAACATCAGCTATTGTAGAGGGCACCAGACTTATCTTCCAAGAGGAGGGTCATCTTGGGAGCTGAACAGCCTACTCTTGATGGAGAGGATGCCCTCCCATGCCCTCCAGGGACCTGAGGCTTATGGCTGTTCCCATGCATGGAACCTCATTGCGGTGCCAGCCTAGACTATGCCCTCTCACACACAAATGAACCAACTCTAAAGTCTAATTGTCTTTGATGTCCTGGTCTTGCAAGTCATACCTGATTCGATGCAGGCAGCCCAACCTGGGCACAGACGTGTTCTCTCAGGCCTAGCATCAAGAGAGCCTGCATCTGATGTGGGGAATCTTGGGGCAGGTTTGCCTGCACAGGGGTCATTTCTATAGATGTTCCTATGGCTTATAGGAGAGGCAGTGGAAAGGGTAAGGAGAGAAAGAAAGGTCCATTAGGGAAACACTTTCAGGAGTTTTGCCACCACATTACTCTCTTGGCTTAAAACTCCTCAATGTCGCCCCATTGTCTGCAGTACCTAACTAGATACCATTTCCTAAGCCAACTCCAGGCAGTTGTAGAAAAGGATTCTGAGGCCTCATTCTGGCTCCAGGGGAAAGAATATCATGATTGATTAGCAATGTCTGCTCTAGGCAAGAGAGGGAGGTGTGACAAATGTATGCCATTTATTTGCAGTTTTCTAGAACACAGGGAGCTTCGTCTGAGCCAAGAAGTCAGGGTAGCCGGTGGGAACTGGATGTGATGATAAAGGCCATGCAGTGTCAGGCCACTTGTCAGCTATTAATATCAGCCTCTAAATAACAGGTGTCAGTATGCCTGCCACCTCTGGTCAACTCATGGTAACCACCTGGGCATGGAGATTCATGTCTATGGAAAGAACATTGTATTTCAATTACCCATGTCTGCCACCAGCCCAGGTTGCAGGAGTGGCAGCACAATTCCCTGTCTTTCTTTCCTTTTTTGATTTTTTTTTTTAATTTGGTAGAAACAGGGTCTCACTATGTTGCCCAGGCTGGAGTGTAGTAGTGCAATCACAGTTCGCTGCAGCCTTGAACTCCTGGGCTCAAGTGATCCTCCTGCCTCAGCTTCCCAAGTAGCTGGGACTACAGGCATACCACCACGGCTGGCTAATTTTTAAAAAATTTTTTGTGGAGATAAAGTCTCACTCTGTTGCCCAGGCTGGTCTCAAATTCCTGGCTTCAAGCGATTCTCCTGCTTTGGCCTCCAAAAGTGCTGAGCCACTGTGCCCAGCCTCGATTCTCTGTCTTTTTGACCCTGCTCCAGTCTCGGGGGAACTCAGCTCTTTTCTATCACGCCATCCTAAGGACAGGGATAGAACGCCATTTTGGAGTCTGCAGGATTCTAATGGGACAAGGGCACTAGGAGTCAGATCTTTTAGAGGAAGGATACAAAATTCCCATAAAGACAGAGCATAAACTCTGTACCGAATATGAAATCTGTGCTGCCTTGAAGTCATTTACTGAGACCCCAGGGTCACATTTTCTGTCAACGGGAAAATCTGACGCCTCTGGTTTAAATGAGAAAGGTCCCTTTCTTTTTATTCCCCTGTCTGGGCCTGTCCTTGCCACATGAGTAGTAACAACTTGAGGGCCAGGGTGATGATGTGGCCCTGAGGAGAGGATCAGGGAGGCACTTGTTCTGCTTTCAGACTAGATCTTGAGTGAGGGCTAAAAGCAGAACTGGGCTGGTAAGCGGGGAGGGCACCAGCAAAGGGGCCTGAGGCCACAGCCACAGAAACACCAGTGGATGCTCATATGTGTAGAAGCCTCTGTGCTGCAGGGGCCTCTTAGAAGCCTGTGGCTCTAGGGATGAGTGATGGGCTGGGGATTCTGGGGTTAGGGATCCCAACCTAATCCTTCCCATCTATGATACTGTTTTCCTACGTTTCCCTCTGAATGTGTTTTCCCAGGGGCCTCCACCTTGGGGGGACTTGAAGCATCACAGTCACTGGGGCACAGCAGGGACCCTTCTGGGAATGTCCAGCCCTAGAGGTACGTGTTTGAGGACATGTAGATTAAAGAAATCTACAGAGCACTGAGGTCCATAACGAAGCAAAAGGAACAGACGATGGAAGGGAACGGTTTACAAGGACAGTTTGTAAAACACCTATTAGGTGCCAGGCTCTCCCATACATCAACTACAAGTCCCATAACAACTCAGCAAGGAAGGCAATGCTTCCCTAAGTCATAAACGGGGAAGCTGAGTCTCAGAGGCATGGAAGTTCCAGGGGATAACTGAGGCAGCCGTGATAACTTCCAGAGGGGCCACACTGCAGGCCCAAAACATGAATTATCTCACTTCATCCTCACTCAGTGCAACTGGTCATCAAAAGTTAAGTGTAGCTACATTTTTTTGAGTGCTCACTTTATATCAAAGATATTTTTCTCTGAGCAACCCCATACCATAGGTTCAACATAGGTGAGAAGAACACAGGCTTCAAAACCAGGTGACCCCTGCTCAGAATCCCAGTTTTCCTACCTCAGTTAACCTTGGGTAATTCAAGTTGCTTCTCTGATCATTAGTTTCCTTATCAGGAAAATGGGAATAATAATTCTGAGAATTAAATGATGGAATATATAAAATGCTTAGTATACACTAAGTGCTTAATAAATGGAACTGACTTGTAGGTATTGATGATTCTGGGGTTTTACAAATAAGATAACTGAAGATAAAAAAAGGTGGCTTGCTTAAGATCATCTGACTAGTGGCAGAGCCAGGACTAAACTCTGATCTGTCCCCACAAATGCCAGTGTTCCTTCTCCCCTGATGTCCACAAGGCAACTGACATTCACAGCGCTGATCTTGAGTTGTCAGGAAACACACAAATTCCCATTCGCTGACTTGCTGATTGTAGGAAGCGTGTAATGTGCTTTAGAAATATTTCCGTCCAAAACTGTTCTAAATGTTGTCACTTTTAATAGCAAACTTAACGTATCTAAAAAATTTATGGACACGAACCAGTTCCAGAGCCTTCAATGCCAAAATTCAGAGTCATTATGGTTTTCTTCTACATCAGAACTTATTAGAAGCATTAACCTCAGTCTTGGAACCATGTCAGTTTTATAAACACTGTTCTATTATGGCAAGACAGGATACTTTAAGGACATTTTCCTTGATATCATTTCATTTTCTATTTAAGTCATGAAAATAGTATTGAATTTGGGCAGTGCTACACACAAACTACCTTAAGGTTGCAGATTTTGAGTCTGTGCTATAATAGTGTGCTCTGGTAGTGTAAATATTTGCTGGACAAAGATTAACTAGCAAGGCAGTATATTCAGAATGGCTGCCTCTTTCATTAACCCTGTGAGGAAAGAAACTGGAAAGATAACACGCAATTCTGTAAATCACAATTTATAAGCAAGCAGCAATTGAACTTCTAGTTGAACTAGTTTTTTTTTTTTTTTAGGCCAATTAAAGTTCATATTATTTTTAAAACAACTCCTTTTCCACCATAACTTTATTTTAAATCTGCATCTTAAACATATAATGGCCAGAAATTTGCTATAATTTTCCATAAGTATTTAGGGTAGAGACACATTATGCTCTATGCATTCATTACCTGCATGCTGTTAAAAAATCAGAAACAGTATTACTGGGAAAACTGGGAAATTAATCCTTTGAAACAAGGATATATGAATGCAATGATTACACAGAATAAATAAACAGCTTACCCACAATTTCTGTTTTGGATAAATGTAAAGTCATTAGTTTCAGAACAGTTTTCCCAAGGAGGTAAGATTTTGCTTTTCCTCCCTAATGCCTCCTCAAAGCTGGTATGTATCTTATGCTGAGCCATCCCTGAAAAGGTAGCCTTAATCAAAATCTAATCTATAAGTTACTTTTAAGGCCTTGAATGTTTGGCTTTATGAGGTCTTAAACACACTTTGCAGGTTTGCAAAGACCACAAATCAGATTATTACAGTTCCTTTCAAGAGGTGGCTTAATGAGGGTGAGGGAAGAATAGAAGACTTCAACTCCAGACCCCGGGAAATAGACCCCTTATTTCACTGGATATATATTTTATGGAAAAGGGTAAGATTGTATCACAGTGTTCATCCAGAAACTCGAATCCTCTGATTAGAATCAGGGAAGGACTGAGAAGAACCTGCTGGCGGATGCACGAGTGGGTTAGAATGGAACTTCTCCCGACGAAGGCAGCACAGGCTTGGATGGAGCTTTTTTCCTGTGTCCTGAGCCACATCCTGACAGGCCACTGTGGCCCTATTGCACACCTGGTGAGGAGATGCCTCAGCTTGGACTTTCTAACAGGTTTCTTTCCAGAACTTTCCCTGCGGGCATGGAGACTCTTATCAAATTGGGCTCCATAATACATTCCCCAAAACATTAGAACCCAAGATCATTCTCCACGTCTCCACTGATACGGAAAAATATATGAAAGCGCGGATTAGGGTTTTTGCCATAGATGAGAACAAAATCCAACGAAGACTTGACATTTCTTTAGAAAGGCTGCCACCAACAGAACTTTTCCCAGAAGTTACATCCGTGCTGACCTTCATCAGTTACACTGAGAAAAAAAATCTGTTCTATGTGACTATCAGCCACAGGAGACGGAATTTTAGGCACTGAACTCGACGAGAAGGACTTTCTAACTTTGATTCAGTTTCAACTCACACTCCCCAAACCCTTCAATAGCAGAGAGGCCAAAGACCCCCGAATGGGGAGGCGAGGCTCAGAACAGCGAGGGTGCCTGAACACAGCACCACACTCTCCCGGTTTCCGAGCCCCGAGCCCCGCAGTGGAATTCGGGCCGCTGCGACGCGGCGCCCGTGCGGCTCCCACCGAGGCTGCTGTCACCTGCCGCGCGGGTCCGGCCCTCCCCGCCAACCGAGGCGCGCCCCGGGCGCAGTGCCGCCCTGGAGGGGATCGGTCCCGGTGTCCACGCGGGTCCCCTCGCGGCCGCGCAGGACTCGGCCCGACTTCAGCGAGCAGATCCTCCGCCTGTGGCCGGTGACACGCGCGAAGCCCCGGCGGCACCGACGATGCTGCGCTCCAGCCCCGCAGGCGCCGCGGCGGCGGGTCCCGGGATGCTCCAGCGGTCCTTACCTGGCGAGGCCCGTCCCGTGCGCTCCCGGGGTCTTGGCTGGGCCGGTGCCGAGCCCAGGGCGACCACGGATCGCTGGCTACGGCGTTTTCCGGTGCCGGGGGCGCGGGCGCGCGAGGCGCGGGGGGCGCTGCCCAGGCCCGGCTCGGCGGGAGCGGCCGGGCTGCGGCTGAGTCAGAGCCCCGGCGGCGCGGGCGAGCCCGGGCCAGCAGCCGAGAGGGGGCTCTGAGCGGAGCCGCGGCTGCCCTGTCATTTTAAAGGCGAGGCAGCTGGACGCTGTTCAAGCGGAAACGCAGAGAGAAACTTCAGCCCCCGGGGCAGAGCGTTGGCAGCGAGGGGAGGGGGCTCAAGGGCTCCTTGCAGGCGCACAAACCAATCTGGTCTATTCTAATATGCTCTTCAAATGCATTTTCTTCAGCTATTCCCTTTACAGTAAAAAAAAAAAATCACCCCAAACAACAACGGCAACAAAACCCTCTCAAAGCCTTCTCCTGCAGTATGTTTAACAGCAAGCCAAACATATCCATTAAAGTTAGGGGCAAGAGCAGGGGGCCGGTTTGGGACGTCTGGTCAATGCAATTAGACAAGAGAAGGAAATAAGATGTAAAAACACTGAAGTTGTGCTTTTGTTAAAAAATATATATTCTATATGTGTGTATATATGTATATATATTATATGTATGTGAAGCGGGAGAAAAATGATTACTATTTGCAGAGGATGTGATTGTGTAGTTGGAAAGTGCAAACTGAAGATTGTTGAAATAATAGCTTTTCCAAGGAACTGGCAGGCTACAAAATAAACATACCAAATTAACAATGTTCTTGTGCACTTACTAACCAGTTTGAAAGGCAAATAAAAAATCCCATTCTCACTAATAGCCAAGACACAGTAGCTAGGAAAATAAACTTATCATGAAGTGTGAAAAAAACCCAAAACAAACAACCTTCTGTACTGGGAGACTACAGAAGACTTGAATCTATTATGACACACACCTTATTCTTGGACAAGAAGAAGTAAACAGTGTAATCCTATCATGTCCTCTTTATCTGTCAATTCAATGCCATCTCTATCAAATTCCAAGTAGAATTTTCTTTTTAACTTGACATGATTCTTAGTGTCATGTGGAAGAATAAAGAGAACAGGCAACAAAATGTTGATAAAGAAGAGCATAAGGGAAGCTAGCCCTGCTGGATATTAAAATGAAGAAATGCTTGCATGCATAAATGAATAAATGAATAAATAAAATACATTGACTGAGTGCTTACTATTTAAGGAAGTGCTCTATATGGATTAATACATTTTATTCATCACAACAACTGTATGATGCAGGTACTGATACTGCTGCCATTTTCAGATAGGAAATGGAAGCCCAAAAGTGTAAGTATCACACCCAAGGTCACACAGGTAGGAATACGGGAACAGGGGTTTGATGCAGGCGTTCGGCCTGTAAAAACTATGTACCTATATGCTTCAACCCCATCACACGACACTGCCTCTGTCACAAAGCAAAAGCCAGCACATTACTGGCCCGGACATGACTGTTCAATGGAATGGGATGAAGAGCCCAGAATTAGAAGTACATGAGAAACTGTGGTGTTTAAGGTGGCACTTCATGTTAATCAGATAGATAGTTTTTATTTTATTTTATTTTATTTTATTTTATTTTATTTTATTTTATTTTATTTTATTTTATGATGGAGTTTCGCTCTTGTTGCCCAGGCTGGAGTGCAATGGCATGATCTTGGCTCACTGCAACCCTCTGCCTCCTGTGTTCAAGCAATTCTCCTTCCTCAGCCTCCCAAGTAGTTGGGATTACAGACGCGTGCCACCACTCCTGGCAAATTTTTGTTAGATACAGGGTTTCACCATGTTGGCCAGTCTGGTCTCGAACTCCTGATCTCAGGTGATCTACCCACCTCTGCCTCCCAAAGTGCTGGGATTACAGGTGTGAGTCACCGCGCCTGGCCCAGATAGATAGATTTTTAAATAAATGATATTGGAATAACTAGATAGTCATTAGTGAAAGTGTGGGGAGCTAATTTTCTACCTAGTTCCCCAGACCAAAACAAATTCCAGATCCATCATAAATTGAACATAAAAAACCGAAGTCAAAAAATAATTAGATGAATATGTACATAAAAATTCAACATAAACCTAGAATTCTGAAAACCTTTCTAAATATATCATAAAACCATAAAGGAAAAGACTGATATATATGATTATAAAAGATCCAAATAAACATCTTCATGGAAAAAGACACCATAAACAGAATTCAAAAATAAACAACAAACTGGAAAAATATTTGCTATCCATAAGAGATGGGGTTGCTAAGTTTAACAAATAGAAATATAAACCTGGTTGAATTTGAATTTCAGATAGACTATGAATAATTTTTTAGTATGATTATGTCCCATTCATCATTTGTCTGAAAGTCAAATTTAACCTGATGTCCTGCATTTTAATCTGGCAGCCCTAACATAACAGCAACATTTTAATGTAGATATCTTACAAAGAACTCTTATAATCATTTTTTAAAAAATATGATCACCACAATAGAACAAAGAATAAAAGAGATGAGCAGGCAGTTCACAAAAAAAGAAATATAAAGGTCCCAAACAGGAGAAAATAACCGTCCTCTCTAGCAGTGAAATAAATGCAAATAAAAAATTCAGGAAGTTGTACTTTTTACCTATTAGCTGGCAAATTTTAAAATATTGAACAAATTCAGTGCTACTGAAGGGTCTGGAAAAATGGGCATTCTCTCTCACTGTTTATGAGAATGTGATTTAGTACAATATTTCTAGAAAGCAGTTTGAGGACAAACATCAAGTTGAATGCTTTATATACAAACAAATTCATTTTCAAGAACTTATCTAAAGACATCATCTGACAAGTGGACAAAATATATATAGCAGATGTTTGTTGCTTTGCAGAAATATAGTAGAAAATTGGAAACAACCCAAATATCTGTCAATAGGGGATTAGTTATTGAAATATAATTAAATCATAGTACTATGCAATGAGACTTACTGTGATGTGTGATGCAGGCATTATTCTTTTTTATTCTTTGTTTTTGAGACAGGGTCTCCCTCTGTCATCCAGGCTGGAGTGCAGTGGTGTGATCTCAGTTCACTGCAGTCTGGACCTCTTGGACTCAAGCGATCCTTCCACCTCAACTTTCCAAGTAGCTGAGACTACAGGTGCACGCAACCACATCTGGCTAATTTTTGTTTTGTTTTGTTCTATTTTGTTTGTTTGTTTGTTTTTGGTAGAGACAGGGTTTTGCCATGTTGCCCGGGCTGGTCTCAAACTCTTAAGCTCAAGTGATCCTCCTGGCTCGGCCTCCCAAAGGGCTGGGATTACTGGCATGAGCCACAGAGCTGGGCCAATGCAGGGATTATTCTAAGCACTTCCTGTGTATTAACTTGTTTAATCATCAGAATAAAACACAATAGAAACACTGTGAGTAAGAAGGTACTATTAGCATCTCCATTCTGCAGAAGACAAAACACACAGAGAGGAAAGCAACTTTCTCAAGGTCTTACAGCTGGAAAATTGAGGACTAGGATTTAAAGCAAGGTGTTGTCGCTCCAGAGACCACAATCTCAGCTATTATGCAGTGTTGTGTACTGAATGGAATCCCATGATAGCATGCCAGAATAAATGCATCCATAGGGTGGAATACCAAGTAGGTGTTAAAAATGACAATATAATTCTGTACTTACTGACATAGAAGATATTTATGATGTATTGCTAAGTGAAAAAAGAAAATTTCAAAACCACATACATGTATGATTCCATCTGCATAACGTTGAATCTATTTATATGTGGCTATACATATAGACCGAGAGAAATATCTGGATGAATAATCACTGGCATATTAACAGCCTTTCTTTCTGAGTGATGGGATTTCAGGAGAGTTTTTGCTTTCTTCATTGTACTTTTCTAAGTGACTTAGGTTTTAGTATTAAGAATATATGTTTTTTAAATATTTAGAAAAACAGGAAAATAAAATCCTGGGGGAAATTCCCATTTCATGATTCCATGCTTTAGTGTCTTGATAGTCTAGGCTTTCTGCAAACTTGTTATTTCTCCCTTCAAATTCTGACAGCTGAGATACCTGGCTAGGACTCAGCCTGGAGGATCATGGGAGTTCCCAGCAGCAGGTGAACCCCAAGTATCCCCCATGCCGCTCCTGCTGCCTCTGACTGGCTGAAGAAGATCATGCACTGGACTATGTCAAGTGAATCTTGCTGCTATCAAAAAGGGTGCTGAGAACACAGGCAGGTCCCACCCATTCTCTATGACTAGTGTTTAATCTGTAAAGTTAGATATATAGGTTAGGGTTCTAATTGCAAAATACAGAAATTACTTAATACAACTTACACTGGTTTAAAAAATAAGGCATATTCTCCGGAAGGTTTAGAGAATCCAGAGAGAGTAAGACAACCAAGGCACAGTAAGAACCAAGATGCAATTTATTCTAGAGAACTGCTGTCATCATTGCCTCTAAGGTTTCTCCCTCTACTCCCTGTTTCTGCTTCTGTCTGGGCATCAGTTTCATCTGTTTAATTCTACACTGGTGTCCTCTCCTCCTCAATCCATGAAAATATGGCAGTCACCTGAGTTTTATGTAACATCTTCAGTCACCCAAAGAAATTAATTTTCTTGGTCCTTAGGTTTAAAATTTCCAGACCAGGGCTTCTTTAACCCAACTTGGGAGAATATCTATTCCCTGGGGCATCAGTCAGGATAGGCTGGGTTATGCTGTAGTAACAAACAGTTCCTAAATCTCAGTGCCTTAGGACGACAGAGTTTACCTCTTGCATGTGCTTCATGTCCATTGTGGGTTGGCTGTGGCTTGGCTCCATGTTGGGAACTTTACTTGGGAAGAAGTAATTTACAACTGGAGCATTTTGGTCTCATGGCAGAGGAAAAGAGAAGACACAGGAAACCTTGGGCTAACTCTTAAAGCTGCTGTCAGAGTAATTCACATGACCAAGTCTAATACCAGTGGGATAGGGAAGTCTACAGCTCTGTCAGAGTAACAATACAGCCAACAATATAGCTTCACACACCTGTAAACTGTGGCCAAGGGAAGGGGATGGGATCCTAATAGAATATGACCTTTATCACCACAACCACTGGATGGGACAGACAAGGATGCCATGTTATGATACAGCTCTGTGCAGAAAAAGGGGGCAGGAACACTGGGGAGACAATTGCATCAATCTTGACCAGAGTGATCATTCAGTTAACAGACTGTGAAACTGCAAGTAGGCTAAGCAGTCCTTGGGGACAACTGGGAAGAAAGCTAGACTTGAAGTCAGACAGGTCTGGGTTCAAGTTCTGGCTCTGCAACTCACTACGTGTATACTCACAGCCAAGTCGTGGTACAGATTGAGTGACCCTCATCTAAAATGCTTGAGACCAGAAGTGTTTTGGATTTCAGATGTTTTGGATTTTGGAATATTTGCATATACATAATGAGATAACTTGGAGATGAGACTCAAGTGTAAACATGAAATTCATTTATATTTCATATACACCTTATACACAAAAGCTGAAGGTAATGTTATATAAATTTTAAAACAATTTTGTGCATCCAACAAAGATTTGGCTGTGTTTTGACTGAGACCCATCACATGAGATTAACAGTGGAATTTTGGTTTCAGATTTTGGATTTCAAATGTTTTTTGTTTTGTTTTGGTTTGGTTTTGCGGGGGACAGAGTCTCACTCTGTCACCCAGGCTGGAGTGCAGTGGCACAATGTCGGCTCACTGCAACCTCCGTCTCTCAGGTTCAAGCAATTCTCCTGCCTCAGCCTCCCGAGTAGTTGGAACTACACGCATGTGCCACTACACCCGGCTAATTTTTTATTTTTGTAGAGATGGGGTTTTGCCATGTTGGCCAGGCTAGTCTTGAATTCCTGATCTCAAGTGATCCACCTGCTTCAGCCTCCAAAAGTGCTGGGGTTACAGGCATGAGCCACTGTACCCGGCCAGATTTCAGATTTTTAGATTAGGATGCTCAACCCGTATTTAATGTCTTCTCAGTCATGAAACTGGGATAGCAATGTTTGCAGGACTGTTGTAGAGATCAAATGTAACTTTGAATGTAAGCCATCTAGGAGAATGTCATAGGTGAGCTCAGCCCTTATTATTAACCTTTAAAAAGAGATAAAGCTGCCTACCTGTTCCTATTTAGTGTCCACTGGGAGTAAACCAATGTAATCCCTCCAATTTATGTCTGAGTTATTAACTGTGGCACTGCCTTTGTCACTCCCAAAGTTCAAAACACAGGTCAACTTCAACAGAATTAGTTAAGTCTCACTCACTTGCACCTGGTTTCTGTGGGTGTTTCAGCCCCTGAGCCAGCTTATGTAGAAGCCTACTTTCTTTGTGGTAAGGACAAAAAGCCCTAGAATGACACCAACAGTAGCTTTCAGACCAATCTACTTGCTCTGTCCTGCACAGAAGTGTTGCCTTTGTCATGAGCTTGTACCCAGAGATACCATCAAAAGCCCAGAGTCTTTATCTGTGGGATCCTGATACATTCATAGGTATCAGCACCTTCTACACAGCAGGCGACTTGCATCTGTGACCACCATGTCACAAAGCAGACATGTCCTTCTAACTTATTTATGCCTAATTCCTGCCAAAGGCTCAGGGGTTTATTTCAACAGTGAAACTCACAAGAAGCCAGTTGGTAAAAAATTTTCCCAAGCACTTGGCTGGGATGGTAGGCTTTCTGTATGAGGAGACGTGTAGCAAGAGGACGAAGGGCACTAATGCCCTATGGCCAGCTTGTACTGGCTTGTAGAACACAGTTGTTAAGTTATCAGAAATTTTGCCAGGTGGTTTTTAAGCCATTGGTAGCTTGAAATCAGCTATAGTGGGAATATTTACACCTCAGAAATTGGTAAATGCTACAGGTCAGAGTCCCCCATCCCTAGCCCAAACCAGCTGTTAAACATTTCCCAGCACAGCCTTGGTGAATGGCCACTCTCTGGAGGGCTGCCAAGGGACTTCAGCTCTGGTACTGGGTGGGGAAAGTTGTCCCAGCAGATCTCTGACATTTCTTCTAGGCCCGAGGCTCCTGACTGCCCTGCAGAAAGGGGACTTGTTGCATGTGGTGGGCAGACTCGTGGTTCTGGCCAACCAGAGTCCTCTCTTGAGTCTCACAAGGGGAGGACATCTAGGCAGACCAGTTTTGCCACATGTAAGGAGGTTCGGGCAGCAAATTTCTTTCTGCCTCAACTCTATGTTTTGATGCTCTTTTTCTTACTCCCACTTACAATTACTAGTTAATTAAATTGGCTCTATAAAATACATTCTGAATGCCACCATTCTTCCAAACAGCAGCCAGCGTTATCCCTTTAAAATCTAAGTCAGAAAATACCACTGCTTTGCACAGAAAACAAACAAACAAACAAACAACAGTTTTTACTTTCACTCAGGTTGAAAATCAGTCTTTCAATATGACATATAACCCCAGAAAAGATCACTTCTATTCTTCTCTGACCTCCTTTGGCTCCCTTGTTCATGCTTCTTCAGCCAGGACAACCAATGAGTGATTCTCCTAGCATCCCTGGTTCATTCAGATCCTGGCTTTTACATGTATTGCTGCTTCTGTTTGCACTATTCTTTCTCCAGAGATCTGCAAGGACTGCTTTCTTCCTTCTTCTTGGGCTCCCCTGTCAAGTAATTTCCATGATTGTTCTGTACAAAACAATAACTCTTTCCTTTTCACTCTATCTCACTGGCCTTGCTTTATCTGTTTACTGCATTTATAGCCTCTCCCCTCCCCTGACCTGTGATGTACTTACTTGTAGAATCATTTGTGGTCTGTTTCTACCCACCAGATTGCATAATCATGAGGGCAGGGACTTTGTTTTCCTGGATTCTGTGTCATGGGGAGTTGACCCCAGTTGGGGGCATGGATGTTCAGATTGGGTGCCTGGCACAGCAGCCTCCTGAGGATGGACAGGCCCCTGCCTTGGCATCTTTGGCATGCTGGGTGGTGGGTGCTCGCTCCTAGGAGAGGGTCTCCCCATGAAAGCTCAGTCTTGGGCTCCTGCCCTGTTTGGCCAGTTCCTAACCTGATCCCAGCCTGAGAGCCTCATAGACCCAGTGAAAAGAGACCTAAAGACCTCAGAAAACATCTCAAAGGCTACTTCAAGAGGTGGCTTGGAAAGGGCACACTAGACAGAGTTCCTTTGGAGGTGACTTTGAGGCAGCCCCTTGCTCTCTCTCTCTCTCTCTCTCTCTCTAGCCTCCTTTTCTCCACTGGACCAGGGCATGCGGAGCCCTGAGCTTTCTGCCCACTTTGACATTTCTTAATCTATCCCTAGATGGGCCAAGGAGGCAGCTTTTGAGGGAAAGCTTTGGAAAATTCCCAGCTGTTGGCCGTTGTTTACATCTAAGGTGCTGTTTATGCTTCTCCTCTGGGCTCCCTGCCTCTGCAGATGACACAGCATGGCCACTGTGGGGTCAGCTTCTCCTCCCACCCCTTGCCCTGCACTTCAGGGTCACAGCCTGCAGGCTGATTCATGCCCTCAGGAGGCCAGAAAGGCAGTGGGGAAGCAGGCATTGGTGACAGCCGGTCCCTCCTCTTCGCATTTTGGGAGGGTTGATGGATGACCCCATCCTAAATGAAGATACTCAAGGAAAGGAGATGATTCCTGCCAGCTGGACCAGCCTCAGGGTTTGCAAAGCCCTTTCTCGTACATCGTCTGCATTTCCAACCACTGCTTTATAGGCAGGGCAGAGCAGGCAGTGCGTTATGCCTGCTTTGCAGATGAGGAAACTGAGGACAAAGACCAGTTGAGTAGCTGGTCCAAAGTCTCAGGACTTCAGCAGCAAATTCCAGAACTAGCATCCAAGTCTCTGGAGTCCATTTCTGGTGCAGTTTCTGCCACATCCAAGCACCTCCCATGGCACATTGTCAGATTGAACACCTGATATTGGAGTTGTTACTGTGTGGCTCAGTAGCATCATACCCCCTGCTTTAATGCCTGATATGGTTTGGATGTGTGTCCTCTCCAAATCTCATGTTGAAGTGTGATCCTCAGTGTTGGAGGTGGCCTCCTTCAGGAACAGCTTGGCATCCCATGAATAGCTTGGCATCCTCCCCACTGCAATGAGTTCACTTGAGATCTGGTTATTTAAGAGAATCTGGGACCTCCCTTCTCTCTCTTGATTCCTCTCTCACCATCTGAGACACTATGTTCCCCCTTTGCCTTCTGCCATGATTGAAAGCTACTTGAGGCCTCACCAGAAGCAAATGCTAGCACAATACTTCCTGTACAGTCTGCAGAACAGTGAGTCAAAATAAACCTCTTTTATTTGTAATTATCCAGCTTCAGGTATTTCTTTATAGCAATGCAAAAATGGACTGACATAGTGCCTCCCTAAGTTCTGCCATTCCAAGGGCTTAGGACATTTGGCTGGAAAGGAAAACTCAAGATTATCTCTGCTGTGGGTCCCTGAGGGCTTGTGGTGCAGAGAAGGGGGCTAGATCCAGCAAGAGGAGGTACCGGGAGGTGGATTTCAGCTCAGCCCAGGAATGCTCTCCCTCATACCTGCAGTCACCTGAAAAGGGATGTGCTGCTCTTCTGTGCCCTGTTTCCAGATAGGTGTGCTCTAAGGAAAAACACAAAGTATGAGGGAAAAGACATGACTGAAAAAATATCCGTTTAGCTTATAAACATGTGCACTGCCCTCTGTCACCTTCTAAAGAGGAAGGACTCTTAGCTGGCCTGCATTTTGGGTTTGCATCTAGGATCACATCATGCTGAGTGGAGCATGGAGAAGAGAGCTGGAAAGCCAAGACAGGCACAAGTTGTTCTGCTTCAGGAAAGAGATAGTCAGCAGAAACTCTCTGGGAGAGGAATGGGAAGCAGAGGAGAAGCTTGTCCCAGGGCAGGTGGCCCTGAAGGAGGTTTGTGAGCTGAGGCTGGAGCACGAAAAGAAGGGGGACTCTGGAGGGAGGCAGTGGGGGAGAGGGAGGCAGGGAGGGGTTAAAGGGACAGAGGGAAGAAGCTAGGTGGGAGAGAGGGAATTTTAAGTAGCTGTGTGTGTGTGTGTGTGTGTGTGTGTGTGTATGTGTGTATGTGTGACATTTTGTAAGAGAGGAAGACACAATTTTGTCAAGAGAGAAAGACACAATTAAAACATACTTTTAGGAAGTCCTGCTGAGTGGTACACAATGTCACCTTCTCTTGTCTACCCTCACAACCTTCAATAAAGAGCCACATTTGCTTTGGGAGCCTGTTTTAGGGAGGGTCTTACTGTGCCAGTGAGTTGGGTTGTGGGAATGCCAGGAAGGACAAGGGGTTTGGGAGGCATGAGGCCCTAGATAGCCTTCTGAAAGCAATGATGATCTACCATAGAGAAAACCTGGCTACCATCATGGGTTCAAAGTCTGTCTCCACTACCTATTGTCTAAGAAGGTCTGAGCTCTTCATTCACCATCTCTGAGTCCCTCATTTCTTGTAAATGGGGATACAATGGGGTCTGATTTTAGAGATGCTGTGAGGATTAAGCCAGATGACACATGAAAAGCTTCAGTGCTGAGCCTGGTGTTCAGTGAGAGCCCAGTGCCAACAGCGAGGGAGCCATTAAATCATGGAAGGTGGACCCACAAATGCAAAGAGTTGACTGTCATTAGAGAATGCTAATGGAGATCATAGAGCAATGTGGAAAAATGTTTGGCTTATAATATTGGGTAACACATGAAACAAACACTAAATCATGTAAAATTGTTTACACAGGTGGATAGAGCGTGGAAAAGAAGCAATGAACAACAAAAGCAGTTGGTTTGTTAGAGTGATGGAATTGTGGAGGGCTTCCTTTCTGTTTTTATTCCTTGTATTGTTATAATATTTTTGTATAGTAAATATGCAGGAAGAAATGAGTGGTCTCAGAAGGGGAGGAGGACTCACCCATAGCAGGAACTGTGGCAGAATCTTCTAGCACTCAGCTACAGCCAGCTCTTCCCTTTTTTTGGGGACCATCACGTTTGACTATTTCTGATTAGCAGATTGTGGGAGGAAATGAGTGTGTCCCTTCTAGGTTGCAGCATTTAATTGCCAGTGCAAAACCTCCTCATCTCCTTCTTGCCCTGCCAGGTGACCCAGGAGGCCATGGATTCCAGATGGTGCAGCCATGCTGTGGTAGAACCTCCATCAGCCTCCATCAGGGTCCTTGAAGGACGCGTGGAGAAGAGCCCCCTGCTGACCCCCTACTGGTCATGTAAGACTTGAGCAAGAAGTGGATTTTGTAGCATTCAGCCACCGACATGTGTTGGTTAAATTCTGCACAGTATAATCCAGCCCATCCCATGTCCAAACCTCTGCTTGCTGCAGCAATGTGTACTGAGTTTTCCTTAGATGGATGTGGACAGGCAGATGCCTGAGTCTCCTGTGTCTTAACAGCTCAGTTATGCTTGACTGAAAAACCTGGTCCTTGCTTCTCCCTGGAACAGCTTCTCAATGCTGCTCACAGAACTTTTGAAATCTGGTTTCTAGCTTTGGCTCAAGGTCTAAAGAAACCCCCACACCCCATGCACAGGATTTAGCTGAAATGCTACAAAACAGCAAGGGAGTGACTCAAACTACAGGTAAGCAGGAGAGCCCACTGAGACATCCAAGCCTTGCCCAGAGGCTCAGACATCACAGTGGGTTCTGAGGAAGTCAGAGTCTTCCTGGGATCAGAGAATTCAGAGTTATGGTGTGAATATTTGCTGTTGGCTCTGATGTGGGTCCAGTTACTTCCTGCTGCCCACAGTGCACTTTTCCCCCTAGTCTTGTCATCTTAGTACCTTGTCCTCGGTACCCTTCAACTCTCACTGGTTAATCTGAGCCAGGGGCACACTCTCCTTCTTTGAATTGAGATGACCTTGGTTAAAGAGAGATGTTAGGAATCAGTTAGCCCTAACCAGGCTTTCTCTCAAGTCAGTTCTACCAGGAGAGAATTAGGAGGCTGCTGTCCAAAGTTTTGGGTGCTGAAACCAAATATGCCTAGATCTTAGAAACCAAATATTTCTGAATCTCTCATCTTATAAATCTGAGATTCTCCTTCTCCTTCTCCTTCTCCTTCTCCTTCTCCTTCTCCTTCTCCTTCTCCTTCTCCTTCTCCTTCTCCTTCTCCTTCTTCTTCTTCTTCTTCTTCTTCCTCTTCCTCTTCCTCTTCCTCTTCTTCGATGAAGTCTCACTCTGTTGACCAGGCTGGAGTGGAGTGAAGCAGCTCAATTTCTGCTCACTGCAACCTCTGCCTCCCAGGTTCACGCGATTCTTGTGCCTCAGCCTCCCGAGCAGCTGGGATTATAGGCACACGCCACCACGCCTGGCTAATTTTTGTATTTTTGTAGAGACAGGGTTTCACCATGATGGCCAGACTGGTCCCAAACTCCTGACTTCAAGTAATCCACCCACCTTGACTTCCCAAAGTCCTGGGATTACAGTTGTGGGCCACTGCACCTGGCTGAGATTCTTTTTAAAGTATAATTTACTTCAAGTTATTTAAGTTATTATTTTACTTCACATCCAGACGGATGAGAAAGGAAAGAAATAACATGGTTCTAAGAACCCTAGAATCATTATTTTATTATGTCCGAAGGGCAACCCATGGTTTAGAATGAATAAAAACGAACTAAATTTATAAAAATTGTTTACAATGACTTATTTATTTTTTAACAATGAATTTTGTTAAAGCGATAGATTTTTGAAGAACTCAGTGAATCTGATGACTAGTGCAACGTTATAAATTGTGTTAAATGAAATGTTATGGCATTTATTCAGCAAGTCATGAGAGTTTCATATCAGATAAAGAAACCAAGACACGGGGAGTAAGTGACATCATCAGGTTACAGCAGTAACAGATGTGGAAACTTACCTAAGATCCAGGCTCTCCAGCAGGGGGGTGGCTTTGAAGGGGTAGCCCTGACTGGACTGAAAGCTCCTTGAGGGCAGGGGCCCTGTCCTGTTTATTGCTGGAGCAGTACTCACAACAGTGCCTGACACATAGAGGTAAGTGCTGACTGAGAGAATGAGTGAATGAAGGAGGATGTGGTCCCTTCCAGGTTCAGTGACTCAGTTAAGCCAGTGACTCAGTGCCCCTGGTGGGGGCAGGGATGAGAGTGAAGGGAAACCTGTGTTGTCTGTTGAATCCGCTCCAGGCTGCAGTGTCACTGATGATAGTGGCCATCTGCCCATCCTCCTACTGACTCCATACATCAGGCAGCATTGGTCCCTTCACGGCGCTGATCAGGAGCAAGCCTGCTGTTTGTAAGATAGGTTTGCTTTCAGCTTTAGAGGTTTGAGAGAAGGAGGTTTGCCTTCTCCTTCTGTATAATATGAGCTCTGTTACATGGGATGGAGGCAATCATTCTTCCTTCCCAAATGCTATATGAGTTGGAGCTACTGAGCCACAGTAAATGAATTCGAGGCTGTCATTCTGGGCCACTTCCCTCAAAGTGTCTGTTCTTTTCTGTGTGATTGCTCCTCAGTAAGTCCTGGATTCAAGCTTAGCCCTCCTGAATGGGATCTAGACAGAAGATGCAAGCAAATACTTAAAATATGTTTTTATCGAGGTAACATACACATAACATAAAATAACCATTTTAAGTATTTTGAAGTATACAATGCAGCGGCTTTTAGTAAATTTGCAATGATGTGCAACTATTGTCATTATCTAATTCAGAATATTTTCATCACCCTTCAACAAAACCCCATAACCATTAAACAATCACACCCTATTCCTTCCTCCCCAAGCCCTAGCTTCTGGAAACAACAACTCTGCATTTTGCCTCTATGCATTTGCCTGTTCTGGACATTTCATATAAATAGAATCATACAACATGTGGCCTTTTGTGTCTGGCTTCTTTCACTTAGTATTAATGTTTTCAAGATTGATGCATGTTCTAGCAGGCATCATTCCTCTTTGTGGATGAGTAATATTTCATTGTATGGATATGCCACATTTTGTTTATCCAGGCATCACTTGGTAGACATTTGGGTTGTTTCCCCTTTTTGACTATTATGAACAAAGCTGCTGTAAACATTCGTGTGCTAGTTTTTGTGTGGACACCTGTTGTCCATTCTTTTGAATCTATACCTATGCGTGGAATCTCTGAGTCATGTGGGAACTGTATCTTTAATTTTTGAGGAACAAAAGCAGGTTCTTAGGGAGCATAAAGGCGCTTCTGGCTGGTGGAGCCTCAGGGGCTATTTACAGCCTTCCAGAGAAAGGAACTTAATCTCCATCCGACCCCTTTCATTCATTCCTGCTTCAATATCTTTGCTAAGGCCTCTTCCCAGATGTCAGATGTCACTTTCCGTGACTCCTTTCTGTTCCAGGCTCTCCCAGGGCCACTCCCACAGTGATCTTCCTATAGACTTACCATAAAAGTCTCTGAGAACTCAAAGTGTGGGTCCTAAGACCTCAGCATCACCTTCAGCATCACCTGGAAATTTTCATTTTTGTCTGCAATGCCAGTTCATGAGCTGCACCCCAGATCTGCTGAATCAGAATCTCTGGGAGGGTTGGGCTTGGGCCATCTTTGTTCTAACACAATCTCAGAGGATTTGCATGCACCATGAAGTTTGAGAAGCTTGACTCTGAGGAGTCTGTGCTCTTTGGGATCTGTGCCACTTGAGGCAGAGAAATCTCAGATCACTGGGCTCTCATTTCCCGCTACAGCCCAGAATAGGTGACCATATTAGTGTGCATATTTGTGTGTGTGTGTATGCAGGGCATGGGGGGACTCTGTTGAGAGGTGGTGCTGAGATGCACCTGCTCCCAGGAGAGATGATGCGTGTTGCTGACACCACAGTAGCTCCGATGCTGCAGAGCCCTAGTCTACTGTGGACTCTTCTTCCTGCTGGAGTCTGCCGTTGCTCCTGCTTCTCTAGGAGCTTGGTACCATCACAACTCTGTCTCTTGGGGTTTCTCTTGGAGTGGGAGATCCCTTGGCTTCCCTCCTGCATTGCCTCCAGAGACAAACATGCTGACTGTTTGCTTTAACGAGCTTCTTTTGATCCTCTGGGTAAGCAGAAGGCTGTGACAAGTGGCAGGAGGTGAGTGGAGTGGTGATTTCCAGAGCTCATGGAGACCTTGCAGTCCAAGCCTTGGGACTGTGGTTCCTGACTGTCCTCCTTGTGTATGGGTCAGGATGGATGCTTCTGCCTGCCTGGAGCCCCGTGGTCCACTGAAAAGCACTGAGGGACCCCACTCTGAGAAGGAACTTTTTCCTATTCACTCCTCATTCATCCTCCTGATGGTCACAGTACAGCTCCAGGCACTGCTGGCATCTCCCCAAATCTTCTAACTCCAGGCTCTAGACCTCAGCTTTTCCTACCTGATGGGATGCACTTCAAATCCAAACAAGCTGTGTCCCATGAAGGAAAGGCCAGACAGAAGAGAGGAAAAACTGGGAGATGAGACATATAAAAAGCTTTGAACCTGAGACAGAAAGGGAGAGGAACTGAAATGAAATCTCAAGCCACTCAATCTCTGTCTGTGATCCATCCCTGTTTTCATCCCCATTTATTCGATGGTTAATGAATGCCATCAAAAAGGGTTAACCAGGCAGTGGGAGGGTGAGCCTCATAGATATTCTTTACTGTGCATCCCACCACCACTGCTGATGTCCTCAGGATGACCTGCCCCAGGGGCCCGGCTTTCCAGACTGTAGGATAACACCCTGCCATCTCCAGCCAGGGAAGAGGGCAGGACCCCTATTTGTGTGCATCTGCTATTTCCTGTCACTGTGCCCAGTAACGCTATATTCCCCACAAGCCTACAAAGGGATGGTAAAGATTTTCCTCACTCTCATTTTATCTTTTTCTTCCCTAGCCACAGACATATGTATCTGTTCCCCAACCCCCATTCAGTGAGTATCTACCGAGTTCCCATTGCATATCTGGCAAATAATGAAGGCGCTGTCTCTGCTCTCGTGGAACTTCCAACCCATTGGGTTAAAGTGATATTCAAGAAACATTTACACACTATCTGGTTACAATTGCATTAAGTGGGTGATGGAGAAGAACAGGGTGCTGGGGGAAGATATGTTAGGAGATCTGACCAAATTTGGGCATTCTTGGAAGCCTCCTGGAGGAAGCAACATTCATGCTGAGACTTGCAGCGTGAGCAGGAGCCAGGACAGCAATGGGAAAAAGGCAGACGCACAAAGGAGTATGTGCAAAGGGCAGATGCACATACGAGTGTGTGCAAAGGCCCCGAAGTAATCAGGAATTTGGGGTAAAGGAAGAACTGAAGGAGGGCTAGGCTGGGGTGGGTGTGGCAGGGAATAAAGCCAGAGTGGTGAGCAGGAGTCAAATGCCAATCACCATGGAGGCCTTGACCCTATTCTAAGAATAGTGGATGGCCTGAGAACGTTTCTAAGGAAGAAGTGACATCTTAAACTAGCATAGGGAGAACGTACTAGCTAGCATGATGGATGCAGAGGTCAATGCAGAGGCACAAGATGATGGACCTGAACTTGGGTGGTGATGGGGACAGATGACATAGAAGGAGGGATGTGTGGGAGTGGAGCCAACTTGCCAACAACTACTTGTAGGGGTCTCAGGAGAGGGGCCTCTCAGGGATAGTGCTCAGGTTTGTAGCTTGAACAATTGGGCAAGGGTGAGGCAAGGAGCAGAGGGACTCATTTGCCGACTTGGGAGCAGGTTTGAGGGGCATTGCACCATGAGTTTAGACTTAATATGTCAAGCTTGAGATGTCTGTGAGATGTTCAAGTGGAGATTCTATGGATATGATTAGATGCACAGAGCTAGAGCTCAAGAGAGAGAGAGAACTGGGGGATGCTGTGGGTAATTGAAGTCATGTACCAGGCTGAGATTGCAGGGAAGGGAGCAGAGTCTACAGGGAGGGGTGGCCAGAGGGCTAAATCTGGGACACCAGTGTTTAAATACTGGGTATACAGGGAAGAACTGGCTAAGAAGATGGGCTGGGAGTGGCATTGAGGAGCCAGGGGAACCCTGGCAGAAAAGCATTGCCCAGAACAATGGAGCCTCCTGCAAGAAGGAAGGTGTGGCTAATGCGATAGAAACCTGAGCAAATCTAGTATCAAGGGGACTGAAAAGCATCCCGGGAGTTAGCAACATTAAGATCAAGGATGACCTTCACAAGAATAGGTGCCTGCCATGGAGTGAGTGGAGGGAATCAGATAAAGGCAGGTTTGTGGATGATGTAGCACGATGCTAAAGGATGTCCTGTCTGGTGGCTTCTATCTTCTCTACGAAGAATGAGACAAGTTTATTCTCAAAGAGTGAGGGAGTCAGAGGAGAGGTCAGAGATTCAAAAGGGTGAAAAAGGTTTCAAGTATGTATCAGGGAGAGGTATTTGTCAGAGGTTAGCGTTTTTGGCAACAAGGTTTGAGGATAATGAAAAGATTCCCCATCAATGGCCTTCAGCCACCGTACACTACGCATACCAAAACCGAACAGACCCCTTTCTCTTTTCACCCACCCTTCCCAGTTTCTTATCTTGATCCTTGGCACCACCACCCAAACCATGTTTCTAAGGCATACACTGCAGAGTGAGCCTAGATTCATGCCTCTCTAACATCCTGATTGCAATCAGACCCAAAGGGCAGCTGACATGAATATTACCACTCACCATCCCAGCTCTCCCTCCAATACCATGCTGCATCCACCCACTTCCTTCTCCACTATATCAGGATGCTGAAAAAAAATCACGGGGAAGTACAGAGCTTTTTGTAACAGATACCCTTGTACCTGCCACTTATTTAATGACTACTAACATTTTGCCTTATTTCTCTTAATTTTTACTTTTTTTAAAAAAATGCAGTAAGTACACTGACATCCTTGCCTTCACAACGTTTGTGTTTCATCTGATTCATATTTTTAATAGATAAAAGTCATATTGTACAAGACTTAAAGTATGAGAATTTGCCCCTTTCTCATGTACCGACTGTGTCGTCTGGTGCTGTGAGCATAGTCCAGCTGGTCTGTAATGGGGAACAGGAAGAGGCAGTGAGATACCACACCGCCCAAAATCCCAATTCTTCATCCTTCCATGTGTCTCATCTAAAGAATCCACAGAACCAATCTTCTTTTGACAATTCAGTTCGGGTGTAATTTAGACTCAGAGTTGGGGCCTGCTTGGTTCCCAGACCCATGCTCTTTCCTGCCTCTACCAGACCACCCCGGAGAATGACATGGCAACACGTCACAGTCTCAACTGCCTTCAAGGTTGCAAAAATTATGAGTAGGGTATGCAAAGGTACCTGGGTGCCATTTTCACAGAGCTTCTGGGCCAGTGGAGCAGGGCCTTAGGTCCCACCACCCTGGTGAGCACAGAGGTCAATGTTTCCATATGACAATGGAAGCAGCCCGAGGGTCTATGGCTTTTGCTGCCATTGCAGGATGATTAGATATTTAGGATCTGGACTAGGCAAGATGCAAAGCCCCTTCCAGCTCTCACTGTGTTATAGCCCTCAGTTTGCACCTCTTCATGCATATTCTGCGGCTCGTGGGAGCTGGAAGCCTCAACCACCAGTCGTTTTCAGCACCAGACCATATGGTGGAAGGAACAACAAATTCCCAGCGTGGCTGAGCCAGCACAATATGCTTTTTGATCAAGTGGAGGAACTTCCATCAGTCCAAATTCCATAGAAGCAAGTCACGTAATACATATTTCACCCTGTAGGTAGGCACAGGATGGTCTAACCCAGATACTACCTGTCATTCAGAAAATAGAAACTAAAATCCCCAAACTTTTATTGAGTAGCTATTGTATGTTAGGTGCTTCTAGGGCCATAAATATGAATAATACTGGCCCTGGGTTTGAGGTGTTCAGGAGCCAGCTGGAGAGGCAGACACACAATCAAATAACATTTAGCAGCAGGGCATTAAATTCTGGACAATGCAGAAAACAGAGCACAAGACTGTATATTACCAGTCCCCTAGCTGCATCTCTTCAGCTGCCCCATCACTTTGCTCCCTTCCTTGCTAATGTTGTCTACATCTTCCACACACTACTCACTTTCCTAAAATCTTGCTTCCCACTCATACCACTTCAAAAAGCTAATTCCACCAAGGATATCAGTGACTCTAAATGTCTCTCAATCCAGTGGGCATCTCCCTCTCTCCTTTCCTTCCTTCTTTTCTTTCTTTGCCTCTTGTCAATATCTAGCCCAGTTTCCCTGTCCTCTTTCTTCCACTGATCTCATGCTGTCTCCTGTAGCTTGCTTGCTTTCCTCTCTGTTCTCTCTCTTAGCCTCCTTGGTTGTTGTGTCCTTTTCTGTAGGGCTCAATGGTCCCAGGGCTCTGTTCACTGCACACTCTTCCTGCCTCGTCAGCTCACTATCGCTTGGTCACTTCGTTCATTCTCAAGGCTCCAATGACCATCCTGTGCTGAGAATGCCCCAACCCCCAGCCTGAGACTCCCATCTGGTGAACATCAGGCCTGCATACCCAATGACCACTTGGATAAATGTGGGGCAGCTCTACCTCCACTTGTCTCAGACCCAACTCGTCATCTTTTCTACACCTGCTCCTCTTCCTATGTTTCTTATCTTTGTGGGTGGCATCGCTCCCCATCCATTTTCTCAATTCAGAAGTGTAGGAGTCATTCATGAGACCTATTTTGCGCTTACTGCACAAGCCCTCCAATTTATCCACTCCTCTCTGAACCATCAAGGTCCCTCACCTGCCTCATTGCCCCCAGCTGTTTACTTATTTGCAGGCTGGCCCCTCTCCATTCCTTTCTTCACTGGGCAGTTGAAGAAATTTTTAAAAATGGAAATTAGATCATATTATTCCCCTGCTTAAGGTCTTTAAATGGCTCCAATCTCCATTGCGGTAAAGTAAAATCAACTAATATAGAAGTATTTTAGGATCTTACTGAAATCAATGTTGAGTCCTTTTTTCATGCCTAATTTTGACTCTTTTATGATAAAGTCATAAGGAGGAAATTTCAATACATGGAGATACAGAGATGAATCCAAGGAGTTTTCTACCATCCTCTTTACCTTCTGCCATAAACAGCCTCAAATGACATTCAGATATTGCCCACCCTGGCTTTGGTCAGCTCTGCTAATTTGATTCAGTTGTTCTGAAATAATTCTTTTTTTAAGTCTGAGCAATTCTGGATACATATCTTTTGTTTCTGGAGGGAATGGTCATACCCAGAAGGTTTTGCCTGCAACTGGACAACTGCCTCAAAAATAGAAAGTATTTTAAGTCCTTCATTACCTTTCCAAGGCAAAAATGGTTGATAATCCTTGATGACATTTAATGATACCTTCATTACTTCATAGCAGGTGGGTTTGGTGGGAAGGATCTATTCCAGGGTTTATAATAGACAGAAAGCTAACATAATTTCTACACTAAAAGATTTCCTGCTGGTTTTATAAACATTGCATGTTATATTTGCTGCAATATGTGAAATATATCTTTCCTAAAAATGCGTACACATTATGTCATGTGATATGGTTTGGCTGTGTCCCCTCCCAAATCCCATCTTGAATTGTAGTTCTCATAATACCCACATGTCGTGAGAGGGACCTGGTGGCAGGTAATTGAATCATGGGGGCAGTTATCACTCACAGTGATAGTGAATGAGTTCTCACAAGATCTGATGGTTTTTTAAGGGACTTTTCCCCTCTTTGCTCATAATTCTCCTTGCTGCCACCAAGTGAAGAAAGACATGTTTGCTTCCCCTTCTGCCATGATTGTAAGTTTCCTGAGGCCTCCCCCACCCTGTAGAACTACGAGTCAATTAAACCTATTTTCTTTATAAATTAGCCAGCTTCAGGTATGTCTTTATTAGCACATGAGAACAAATGAATACACTATGCCTTAAGTTCAAAGACAAATCGATAATGTCTTTTCACAGGAGAGAGAAAACATTATTAACAGCATGGTGAGTGCTGGGGACACAGGCCCGTGGGAAGCTGATTGCTGGTGCCCCAGGAGGAGCTTCAGGCCTTTCCACAATCTGGTTGCTGCCATCTCTCTGACCCCATCTGCTGCCTCTTTTTCACTTCCACTCTCTGCTCTTGCCACAGCCATGTGGGCCTTCCTTCAATTCCCATGAGAGCAGCCGTGCTCTCTGCTCTCTTGATCCCTTTGCATGTGCTCACCAACTCTGCTCATCCCTTAGGTGTCAGCTGAAGTGCCTCTTCTTCAAGGAGACATATCTGAGCCCTGCTCCCATGGAGAACGAGAGAATGCCCAAGAGTCAAGCCCTCCCAGTCGGACCTGGCATAGAGTGAGCACTCACCATGTTATAATCACCATCGTAGCACTTGAGCCACTCACTTTAATTACGTGTCTAAATTTTGCTAGATGGGAAACTCCCAAAGGGCAAAATTCATGTTTCTCTTTTTCATGGCTACATCTTTCATGAAACCCAGCAATTAGAACATGGTAGGTGCTCAATGCATAGTTTTTGAATAAACATAATAAATACACAAGCAAATGAATGAATAAATAATTGAATAAATTATTGTGGGTATGCCAAAGTGTAGGAAAGGATCTGTGGTTACTCTGGTCAAAAAAGACATCTTGGAGAAGCTGAAATTCAGCTGAGTCTTAAAGGGTAAGCAGAATTCACACAAAGAGGAAGTGAAAAGATGCCTGCAGAATGGGAGAAAACGACCGCAAATTATACTTCAGATAAGGAACTTGTATCCAAAATACACAAAGAACTCACAACGCAACAATAAAAGGACAACCCAATTTAAAAATGGAGAAAGGATTTGAATAGACACTTCTCCAAAGATATATGTAGGTGTATATTCACACAAGCTAGACAAAATGAACAATAAGCACATGAAAAGATGCTTTCACCATTAGGCATTAGGGAAATCCAAATCAAAACCACAATGAGATGTCACTTATTTTGGCATCAATTGGATGCCAAAATAAGAAAAGACGGACAGTAAGTTTTGGCAAGAATGTGAATAAATTGAAACCCTCATGAACGATTGGTGGGAATGTACAATGGTGCATTCACTTCGATAAACAATTTTGCAGTTTCCCAAAATATTGAACATAAGAGTTAACATCTGATGAGAAATTCCACGCCTAGGAAAATACCCGAGATTGAAAACATATCTCTACACAAAAAAACATGTATAAGGATGTTCATAATAGCACTATTGATATGGTTTGGATGTGTGTCCCTTCTAAATCTCGCATTGAAAGGTGATCTCCAATGTTGGAAGTGGGGCCTGTTGGGAGGTGCTGGGTCATGGGGACAGTTCCCTTATGAATGGCTTGGTGCCTCCCTTCTGGTAATGAGTGAATTCTCTATTCATTCACACAAGATCTGGTTGTTTAAAAGAGCCTGGAACCTCTGCTCCCTGTCTTGTCATGTCACATCTGTTTCCTCTTTCGCCTTCTGCCATAATTGAAAGCTTCCTGAGGCCTCACTAGAAGCAAATGCCAGCACTATGCTTCCTGTACAGCCTGCATAACTGTGAGCCAATTAAACCTCTTTTTTTTTTTGTAAGTTACCCAGCCTCAGGTATTCCATTATAGCAACACAAAATGGACTAAGACAATTATAAACACTAGCCCACACAATGAAAACAACCCAAAGTCCATCAGCTGATGAATGGAAGAACGAATGTTGTGTATCCATACAATGGAATGTTTGGCCACAAAAAAGGCTTGAATTACCAATACATGCTACAACATGGATGAATGTTGAAAACATTCTCTGTTAAAGAAGCCAGTTGCAGAAGGCCACATATTGTGTGATCCAATTTATATGAATTGTCCAGAATAGGAAAATCTGTAGAGACAGAAAGCAGATCAGTGGGTTCCAGGAGCTGGGGAACTGGGGAGTGACTGTCAGTGGGTATAGGGTTACTTTTTGTGGTAATGAAAATAAACTGAAATTAAATAGTGGCAGCGAAACTGTCCCTAATAAAATTTTATAAAATCAACTAAGGAAAAAAATCCTACTAGGCTTGCAGCACAATCAGCAGTAATCAGCAATCCACCTTACCCTTTGGCCTGCTTCCTTGTAGCTAGCTGCTTCTTACTACCCCAGGATAACATAGCCCTGTCACAAGTCTGTTTGCTCCTTTTCTGTTATGTAAAGTCTAAGACATTATAAAATAATAAGCATTCTGTTTTGAGTTTCTGTTTGGGTCCTGCATACTGATAAAACTACCAGTGCCAACTGGGCTGAAGGGCCCAATAGGGAGCTGACTTATGGGAAAATGCAGTTTCCACATTCTAATAATTTTATTCCCTTTATCCCAACCAATCAATAACACCTATTTTCCAGACTCTTTCCCTCCATGATCCCCTTGTAAACCTTTGCGCAGAACTCCCTGGGGAGATGGATTTAAGGCTTGAGGATTCCTCCCATCTCCTCACTCAGTGGCCTGGAGATTATTCAACTCTTTTCTGCAAGCCCTGTTGTCTCAGTGTACTGGTCTGTTGCTGCACACTGGATGTTCAGACCACTCACTGGATGCAAACTGGATGCAGTGGAAAGATGAACTTCACATTCCTGTAACAGTGATGGCCGAAGAACTCTACGAATAGACTAAAAACCACTTAGCTGTATACTTTAAAAGGGCAGATTTCATGGTGTGTGAATTATATATCAACAAAGCTATTACACACAAAAAGAAACAGTGATTAGGACAGTGTGGCAGGTATGGGATGGGATGAGCTTCGAACCAACTCATAGTAGGTTGGGGTCTGTGAGGTCCCTTGAAGCATCTTATTATGACAGTGATAACAGTTGAGTGTGGCCTGGCAAGATACACTTGACACACTTGACCAGGATGCATAGGGAGGGTTTGGAATGGGAGGAAATGAGGACCATCTTTCAGTGACTAAGGATATCTATTTGTAATCAGCTGGGCTGGAGTTTGAGTGGCATCTTGTTTGCAGAATTGAATAACTTCCTGGTCTTGGCCTTAACACCATCTGCCATGTGCCAGACTGAAAAGGCCTCCCAGGCACTGAAAGATGATTCACCCCTCCCCAGTCCTCACGATCCTAGAGAAGCTCTATTATTTCTCAGCTACTTTCTCATCAACACCATCTGGGGACAGCCTGGCTTACAGCCGTTTTCCCTTGAGAAAGACCCTGGCAGTGTGTCGGTCCCATGGGACCTGGCCCCTGGCCACAGGCTGATTGGTCACTGCTAACCCCAGCTGGGGCACCTGATTCTCTGTGGTGGGACTCTGAGACACAGAGAGAGTCACAGGTCCAGTCTGTCTGTGGCAGTGGCATCGAAACCACCCTGCAGCTCCCAGGCCTCTGAAACCACCCTGGCTCCCCACTTCCTGAAGCTGGGTGTTCAGCTCTCCTTTGGATATCACGAGCTGCCTTCAATTCCTCCACTTTGGCTGCATGGGCTAGAGAGGTTTCTGAGGCTTCCAACAGGAGCCACTGTTGGAGCCCTGCGTGGACAGAGGGACAAGCTCAGTCACCAAGGAAGCCCAATCTCAGGGACTGAGGCTACTGAGGAGTCACCTCTGCCCTCAGTGAAGATAAAGGTGACAAATAGTATGTTTTTGGAAGATCCCTCAAGTTCTGTTTCTCTCTAAGGCGCTTTCTATCTCTGCATTGGTCACCAGGAGGGATAAGGGTCAGGGTGACACCACCTCAGGAAGGGGGTAGTTGGGAGTAGCTGTCCTTTCTGGCCGGGGCATTGTGGAAGGGACAAAGGGGATATGTGGTTGACTTACGGGTCATCATTTCCTTTCTCCAGGCTCAAATCCTGGATGTGGGGGAGGAAGGAGGTCCTGAAAGCTAAGGGGCTCCTGCTTCTCTTCCTGTCTGAGGGTCTGACAGGAGACTGTGCCCAAACATCTCCCATGCTGACATACAGGCCTCCTCTTGGCTCTTCATCGTGAGGGAAGTTTGCCCTAGCACTGGCATAGCAGGAATTTCACAGGCCAGTGTGCCAGATGCAGACACGGATGCTGGGATCCTTTTGGGGAGGGTCTGCTGCCCACCTCTGGAATGTGGCCACTGCTGTTGGCCCCTCAGGGATAGCCTCAGCCTCAGAGACCCATCTCACCAAGGGTACAAAGACCCAGCCATGTCAGCCTGATGCTGTACAACTCTGACGATACTTCTCACCCTGCAGTGACCAGCTTGGTTGGCAGGGGCAGTGCTGGGCCTCCAGCACAGGATGACTTCCCTAGGCCTGTGCCTGTGGCATCTTCCTTTCTCAGATGTAACCTCTCATCAGCATTGTGCGAACCCCAGCTCCATTTCAGCATCTGCTTCTGGAGAACTCACTGCCAGCATTAGAAGGTAGGCATGTGGTGTGGGTGCACGGATGCCTGGGCACAGAATGTGTGCCACACACGGGCATGAGCTGTTACTGGGGCTGACATGGATGGAGAAAGGGGACAAAATTACCACTCTTGTTCTTCTAACTCAGCACAGCATTCCCTCTGCTCAGGCTGCCAAGAACTCTGACCTCCAGTGTCCAGTAGAAGGAGGGCACAGGAGTGAGATCTGCAAGGCTGAGATTCACCTACCAGGCTCTGTTATAAGAGATGAATGGGGATTGCTTAAAGGGACGTCAATGTCACCGACATCACCCCCCGCCCCCCACGGGAGGCTCATAAGGAAGATTAAATCATAAAGTGTGAAGAGACAGATGTTCTTTGCACATCTGAGAGACCCCCACACATATTCAACATGTAAACTCATGTTTTGAGCCATGTTCATGAGATTTTAAATGATTTTATCTATGTAAAGTACACATGTGCTGTGGGGCATCTCTGGAATAATTTTCTTCCTGTTTCTCTAGGGAACGTGCAAATAGGTAAAAACTTTAGGCTTCATGTCCCTTGCCCACACTAGAGACCTGGGGCCTCTCAGACAGGTCATCTACAGTATTTCTGTTGACTCATTTCCATTACTTTGCTTTCAAAGAGAGAGAGAGAGAGAGAGATTGAGAGAGATTGAAAGAGAAGAAGGGGTAAAGTTATTCTCTAATGACATAAATTCTCTAATGATATATAAAGAGTGCTTAGAAGCAGGCAAGCATGTGGTTCTTGCAACCCATGGGAAGGGGACATGGAAGGATGCTACCAAGTCCAGCCTTGGCAGGCCCAATGCTCATTTCATGGTGACATTTTGCATATTTGTGACTTTCTTTTTTTGCAAATCTCCCAAGGCTAGGTCCCCTGGGAGGAAGGGCCATGGACTCATCATGATAAAGTATGATGGTGCTGCATGTGGCCTCCCTGCCATCCTTCTTGGGCACACATTTACACCTGTCTGGTGGAGTCTTTGCAGGAGGCTGGCCCACCCTGTCCCTCCCGTCTCACTCTCAGGAGGGGTGTCCCCCTCTGCACCACAAATCCAGTATCTGCAGGGAGCTGCCGTGACCCACAGCGGACTTGTTGCAGATGTGGTGAGAGTAAGAGGCAAAGCAAGGCTGTTCATGGGGGTGAGGGGGAGAAAATTTGGCCTAAGGCTTAGATTGACCTCAATAAAACCAGCTCTGTGGTGTGTGGGGAATTAAAATTTTTTGTGTGTGTGGTTTTTTTTTTTTTTTTTTTTTTGGTTGGAGGGACAGAGTCTCACTCTGTTGCCTAGGTTGGAGTGCAGTGGCGCGATCTCGGTTCACTGCAAGCCCTGCCTCCCCGGTTCTCGCCATTCTCGTGCCTCAGCCTCCCGAGTAGCTGGGACTACAGGCGCCTGCCACCATGCCTGGCTAAATTTTTGTAGTTTGAGTAGAGATGGGGTTTCACCGTGTTAGCCGGGATGGGCTCGGTCTCCTGACCTCGTGATCCACCTGCCTCGGCCTCCCAAAGTATTGGGATTACAGGCATGAGCCACTGCACCCAGCCGCTAGGGGAATTAAAATTCTTGATGAAGAAGCCAAATTAAATTTTTTGATGAAAAAGCTTATCAGGAGTCAAAAGTGAACTTAGTTACGTTGCTGGGGTTCATTGAAAGGCAATCTTTTCCTTTTCCAGGCCCAGGGAAGATGCTGCCCAAAGTGACACATTGAGGGAGGAACGAAGTTGGGAGTGGGGAGTCATGCTTGGTCGTCTGATGGCCGATCTGGTGAGAGTTTTAGCTGGAGGACTTGTAGCCAAATTGTACGATGTAAATAACAGACCCTGACATGTAGGGGAGGATGAATGTCAGGACCAGAGTCACCAAGCGTCTCACAGAGGACCTTGGACACTGTCTCCAAATGAGGCTTATACATAGATGTGTTGCATTTGTGTGTCATTTTGGTAAATGTAAACATTTAAGATGTAGTATAATTTTCCTAAACTCATTCTGAAACTTCTTTACTTTCTTCTATATATGGGGTAAGAAAAAAAAAAAGGCAGTTGGTTCAAACCCTTCTCAACAATGAGGGGTCCTGGCAAATTATATTCTATTAATCAGTCATCAAGTATTCAAATATTCATATAACCACCCACTGGGTGCAAATATGAACAAGAAACATAGATTATGTAAATTAGACATTTGAGTCCTTTTAAATTAATTTCCTATCCATATGGGTCCTGCTGTTTTAAGTTTCAACCAAATGATATAACTTGTCATTGGCCCACTGTGCTGTTTCCTTTCTCTGTGAGTTGCAGCAGCCCAGGAGTTGGTTAAAGGCCAAAAAAGCTTCAGGGTCTCCATGTGCAGGTGGCAGCTCTGTCCTGATGGGAGCTACCTGGTCCAGGCTAGACCCCCCAGCACACCTGTTTGTGACATTCAAGCAGGACCAGGCAATCTCTCTTCTTGGGAAGTGAGAGAAGAGGGTTTGGTAGACAGATGACCTTGCCTAACCTCATCCTTTAAGGAGTATGTTCAAGTGTCGACTGATGATAGATTTGGTGGCAAGAAAGGGACTCAAACTCAGGTTTCCTGATTCCTGTTCCCATGTACTTTCCAGGAAACACTGTGCAAGTTCTTATAGCTCTTATGAACTTCTCAGCTAAGAATGCATGTGCTATCCCCTGACTTCAGTTCTCTAAGCAGCAGAGCCCAAGTCTGTCATTTGTTAATGGTGTGCCCAAGGTGTTGTTACTCTAAAGGGATCACTTCCTTCCCTGGATGGAAATTACATTCCAATTCTGAGAGCATCCTCGCCTTTCAATCACCACCCCCGCGAGCTTGCCTGCTCTTGTTCCCACATGCTCTGCTCTCTGGCCTGGTAGAAGGAGGTGACCCTCGCCCCCTGAGGACTTTGCGTCTTCGGTCTCCTTTTCTTTCCTGCATTGTCACTCTTCCCCTCTTTATGGACGGTTACTGCCGGCATCAAGCTATCTTGATGCTTCCCGAGGGTGATAGCATGGGAGTGTGTATGGAAATGGTGGAGTGGGTTTCACAGGGGAGGGGCCGAGGCAGTCTGAGAGTCCAGGGAGCAGACGTTTCTATGTGTGGCAACCGAGTCTGCAGTCAGAGAGTCTCTTCTGCCTACCCAGTCCGTCCACGTGTCCTCCTCCCGTGGAGTCAGCTGGTATTTATCTCGTGCTTGTTATGTGCCAGGCTCCATTTTAGGGGCTGGGGATACAGCAGTGGACAAAAGCAATCAGTGTCCTACTGTCTTGGAACTTAGAGTTTATCAGGGGATAGAGGGCCGGCTAGGGGCAAATCAATAAAGAATGTTCGGGAAGTGACAAGTGATTTGAGAATAAACAGGACAAGGGGGATGGAGAATGATGGAACAAAGGGGTGAGAGTGGGGTTGCTGTTTATATGAACTCATCCGGGAAGGTCAGTGTCAGGGACTCTCTTCCCCAGATGCCGCATCATCATTAGATCTTGGCTCCGATATCCCCTCTCCAAGGAAGATTTGTTGACTTCCCCGACCAGGTCACCACCCTGCTGCCCCTACTGTAAGCTCTCATAGCACCCAGTTTCCTCTCTTAAGATGTATAAACTTTCAGTTTTGCATTTAGTTAAGTGGTTGTTTGTTTACAAGGCAGGTGAACTGAGTTCACTCACTAAGCGTCTCTACTGCCTAGAAATGGTGTTAATGGTGGTTCAGTGAATGAATGGACAGGTGGCGGTGGCATCTCTTCCCCAGACCTACTCTTCTGGTTGGGTTTGTTAACTTGGTATATGATGCTACTTACCTGGGGATCACTCTGAAGCTTTTCTTTTTCTCAGCCTTGGCCTCACAACACATTACTGGTCCTACTTCCCCTTCCTCCCTTTGTGAGACAAAGTAGCAAATGAAAGAAGCCACGCCTGCTCATTTCTGCTTGCCGGCATAATTCCACAAAGCCCCGACTTTGTGACAATGTGCAGCGCTCCGGAAAGATGCTTTGAAGACAAAGCAGGCCAGAGCACATAGCCCCCCCAGGTCTGTCTCTTGCCTGAGTCTCTGTTCTCCCTACAAGATAAATGACCCTTATCCTTGCCTTTCCCTACAGGTAAGACGATGTCTGCCGGGGTTAGTGAGGGAGGACGCCTCTGTCATCTCTAACCAGATGCACTCTCAGGCCCAAACCTTGATGTGATTCTGCTTCAATGTCACTTCTCAGCAAGTCTGGTGTGATTTTGCAGGTATCTGACCCCACCACCTGCATTTAAGCCGTCGCTAAAACACTGTACCGAAAACTGATAGGACCTCCCTGAAGGGTGGCTCCTGGGCTGCCGGCCTCTGTCTACAGTCCTCAGAAAGGCTTCTGAAGAAAACCAACTTGAATTCTTTAAAAGCTTGGCTTTTTTGCCTTTAGTCAACACCTTCTATCATTGTCTGAGTTAAAACCCTCATTTTTTTCAGAACCCCTCTTCTCTGTATACATTTTCCGGATATATATATATTTTGGCCCTTCCTATATGTGGAATCACCAGGGCATTTTACTTCTAGTTGTGTCCCTTGTTAATACGAGAATTTGATTTGTTGTTGTTTGTTTGTTGTTGTGCACAGTTTGCTTAGAATGTCTTTTAATAGGAGAGGAGAGCCGGGCGCGGTGGCTCATTCCTGTAATCCCAGCACTTTGGGAGGCTGAGGCAGGCGGATCGCAAGGTCAGGAGATTTAGACTATTCTGGCTAACACGGTGAAACCCCGTCTCTACTAGAAATACAAAAAATTAACTGAGCGAGGTGGCGGGCGCCTGTAATCCTACTCGGGAGGCTGAGGCAGGAACATGGCGTGAACCTGGGAGGCGGAGCTTGCAGTGAGCCGAGATCTCGCCACTGCACCCCAGCCTGGGCAACAGAGCGGTCTCAACAAAAAAAAAAAAAAAAAAAAAAGAAGGAGAGGAGAAGCGATTCAGACTTAATGTGATCATTGATAAGCTAAGGGAATAAAGGGTAAATTAATGTGATGACCAGCAAGTCAACAATTGGAATAGCGGATTTTAAGAGCTTGGGAGCTGGGCATGGTGGCTCATGCCTGTAATCCCAGCACCTCAGGAGGCTGATGCCAGCGGATCACTTGAGCCCACGAGTTCCAGACCAACATGGGCAACATGGTGAAACCCTGTTTCTACAAAAGATACAAAAACTAGCCAGGCGTGGTAGCATGCACCTGTAGTCCCAGCTACACTGAGCCTGGGAGATCGAGGCTACAGTAAGCCATGGTGGCACCACTGGTACTCCAACCTGGTCAACAGAGTCTCAAAACAAAACAAAACAAGAAAAGAAAAGAAAAAAACAGAAAACAGAAAAAATATACACCAGATGCAATGGCTCATGCCTATAGTTCTACCTACTCAGGAGGCTGAGGTGGTAGGATCGCTTGAGGGCAGGAGCTCAAGACCAGCCCGGGCAATGCAGAGAGACTCTGTCTCTTTAAAAAAAAAAGTAGCTGGGCAGGGTAGTGCATGCCTGTAGTCACAGCTACTTGGGAGGCTGAGGCAGGAGGATCACTTGACCTTGGAGTTGGAGGTGGCAGTGAACTACGATTGTGCCACAGCACTCTAGCCTGGGCAACAAAGTGAGACCTCATCTGTAAAATAAATAAATAAATAAATAAATAAATAAATAAATAACTCTCTGTAAGTAAAATAAGAAATTTAATACGCTTTTAAATATTCCATTTAACATTCATTCTCTCCTCCATTTAACACTCTATTTTGCTAAGTAATCTAGGCTTTTAGATCCAGACTATTATTAGCAGGCTTTTTTTCTATGACATTTTTTGAGGCTATAGTTAATGTCTACATTAAGCGAACATTCATGGTAGTAGACATTATTTCAACACTAACTATTCATTTTACAGGTTTAACTTTTATAATATGTCTCTGCCATTCTTGCAGTCTTTAATTTGATCATTTTTGGGGGTTGCATGGAGTGTGATGTGCATGGCAGCTTGGCCTCAGTTCTACCCTGGCCCATCCACACCTCTGTCACAGCTTCATTGGGAGCAGAGTGCATTTCCCCTTGACCTTGGCCTTGGCCATGGGACTTGTGTTGGCTGGCAGTACATTGGCAGAAATGCTGAGTTTGAACTACAAAAGCCCTTAGCTGTTTCTACTTGCCCACTTCCCCCATCTGCCCCCACTATCAGCAGGAGAGAAGCCCCTGCTCACCTGCTGGTCCCAGGTGGGAGATGAGACACATGGAACAGACCTCCCAGCCCACCTACAGACCACAGAGAAAAACTGTGCTGTCCTGCTCCATCCCTTCTATATCTGCCAGGCCCAGCACCCACATATGCATGAGTGCTAACAAGTGACTGTGTGTGATGGTCAGTTTTACGTGTCAACCTGAGTGCATTACGGAAGCCCAAATTAAACATAGTTTCTGGGCGTATCTGTGAGGGTGTTTCCAGATGAGATTTGCATTTTCATTGGTGGATCCAGTAAAGTAGACGGTCCTCCCCAGTGTGGATGGGCATCATCCAATCCATTGAGGGCCTGAATAGAACAAAAGATGGAGGAAGGAGGAACGAAATGTGCCCCTTCTTTTTGCCTCATTGCCCAAGCTGGGACATCTCACTGATCTTTTCCTGCCCTCAAGCTGGGATTTACACTATTGGCATCCCTGGTTCTCAGGCCTTTGGACTTGGACTGAATTACAGCACTAGCTTTCCTGGGTCTCCAACTTGCAGATGGCAGATCATGGGACTTCTCAGCCTCCATAATTGTGTTACCCAATTAACCGTAAACCTCATTTTATGTCTGCCTATATCTATCTGTCTATTTCTATATCTGTATCTCCTATTGGTTCTCTTTCTCTGGGGAACTCTAATGCACTGTGGGTGGGGGTAGTTTATTATGAACTAATAACAGGCTAACAATACAGAGGAATTCCTAAGTCACTTTTTTTCTAGGAAGGATAAATAAATGTCATATTTTCGGTGCTCTTTCACATTAGAAAAATCTCATGCTCTCGTCTTGCAGCATTTAGCACTGTGGAGCAATACCATGATTTTACCTGTCTTTCACCCTTGACAGTTAATTTTATCCCAGCTTCCCTCCCCTCCAAACTGAGTGCTTGTACATTTATTTTTTTCTTTTGGATATGTCTGGGTATTAGTCTATTTTCATTGTCTTTGTCTTTTCAGTCTTGCCTTTATTTATTTATTTTTTTCCAGTGCAGCAAATTGTGTGTGTGTGTTTTTTTTCTTTGTGTGTGAGTGTGTGTGTGTGTGTGTGTGTCTTGTTTTTTCTTTGACTATTGTTCCTTCCCCATCCCCTCTGTTCTCTATTTCTGGGATTACTTTTGTCCATTTGCTGGAGCTATAAATACCCAGTCTTATACCTTTATCTTTATACTCTTGCATCGGTTCTTTTCTCCTACATTGTGGGAAATGTGACTGTGTTCATCTTATTTTTCTGAGAACCCTATCTGTTCGCTCTCCCTATAGAATGTTTTCTCTAACTTTCTTTTCTTCTTCTTCTTCTTTTTTGTTTTTTTGTCTCCTTCTGTCTCCCATGCTGGAGTGCAGTGGCGCGATCTTGGCTCACTGCAACTTTGGCCTCCTGGGTTCAAGCAATTCTTCTGCCTCAGCCTCCTGAGTAGCTGGGATTAGAGGTGCATGCCCCCATGTCCAACTAATTTTTGTATTTTTAGTAGAGACGGGGTTTCACCATGTTGGCCAGGCTGAACTCAAACCCCTGACCTCAGGTGATCCACCCGCCGCGGCCTCTTAAAGTGTTGGGATTATAGGTGTGAGCCACAACGCCCGGCCTGTTTTCTCTAACTTTCCTCACCTCTGCATTTTAAAATTCAACCATGTATTTTGCATCTAAATCTTTCTTGTTGTCAGATTCTTTTTTCTGCATATTTACATATATATTTTTCTATTATGTATTATTAAAAAGAGAAATTAGAGACTTGGGGAAGATATTTTCCAATTTTTTAAAAAGTAAATCTGTTTTATGGGGGGGATTGTGCTTTTATCCATCAGATTGGCTCCTGCTTAGGGAAGCAGCATGTGTGAGGGTGAATGGCATAGATTCTGTGGTAAGACTAACTCCCTGGGCTTAAGGCCAAGTCCACCACGTGGAGCTGTGTGACCTTGGGCAAGTGACTTAACTGCTCTGAGCCTCAGCTACCACATCTGTAAAATGGGGACCATCGTACCACCTGCCTCACAGGGCTGTCATTGTAAATAGATGAGTTTAATATTCATGTAGACTTTAAAACAGTTCTGACTCTTGCATCACTACATCAGTATTTGATAAATGAAATGAAATGGTGGCATCTGTCCATTTTTCTCTTTGCTAATCTTCATTTTGCCCAGTACTGAGGGATCTCTCTGGCATAAAAGGGAAGGGGAAGCTCATGTTTTGTGTGCGTGTGTGTATTTAGGTTGCTTTTTAGAGGTCTGGTGGGCCAAGAGCAGGAGTAGGAATGCAGAACCTTGTGGCAGACAAGTGTCCTCAGCAGGCTGGGCAGTTGCTTTTCTGGTAGCTGTGGTGGCTCATGGTGAGGCGAATGGGACATCCTGCCTCAGCAGGGCCCGCTTTACCCAGCTCATGCCTGCACAAGGGGCAGGCTCCAGGGAGTCTCGTGGCCTTCACCACGAGAGCAGGCCCTGGGCTGTTCTGAAGACTTTGATCTGCCCCATGCCACCCTCACTCCAGTCTCCACTGTGCCCCCGTGGGAGGAGGAAGCTGTGGGTGGAGCATCCTGGACAGGTGGACACATTATTAGTCTCTAGCAACGCCTGAAGAAGTTTCCTTTCTTTCTGGCTTGTTGATGACACCTTTTCATTTTAATCTGGTATAAATGCAGAATTTGTTTTTTTCTTTTAAGAACTTTAAAAAATATATCTTAAAAAATTCAACAAGGATTTGGGAGGAAGCAGGGTTTACTCTCTGAATTCAATCACTAGGTTGAAATGGAGTCTCCTAACTGGTCCTCCTGGTTCCAGTCTCTCTGACCCCTCTGTCTGTCCTCCTACAGTTGGAAAGAACTTCTCAGTCAAGTCTGACATTGTGCCCCTTCTTTAGCAGCATCTACCACGTGGCTACCCAACACCCCTCAAGGACACCCACACTGCACTCTGACCTGCTGCAGCTCCTATCTTGCCATTTCTGTCTTGGTCCCTTCTCTCCAGGCACATGGTGTCGCTGTGCCTCTTCATGCCTTTTTGACGTCTTGTATACTCTCCCTTCTGTCGGAAATCCTTCCACCTATCCTGCCAAACTCCTACCCTGCCAGGGCCTCAGGCCAGGGAAGGAGTCTAGCCTGGGGCTTCCCATCCTGCAATGGCTCCTTCATGAGTAACACTTAGTGTCTTGCAGTTGTTTAGCTACAAGCCTTTTCCCTCCATGGACTGTTAGTTCTTTGGGAGCAGGAACAATGCCCTTTTTACTTTTGGGCTCTTAGTACCTGGCATAGGGCTTAATACCTAGTGGATGTTTTCTGAGTACTTTACTGTCCCCTAGAGTCTCCAGTGTGAGCCATGCTGTCTTGGTTGCACCATCTGGCTTTCACTATTCCTGGAAGTAGGGATGAGGTGATCTACTCCCTCTGACCACTGGGCCTGTCTCCCTGGTTAGTTCCCCCACTATTCTCTCTCTGGATCTAACAGAGCACCCCTCCCATGGAGGCTGGATAATGACCTAAGACCACAGGGATGCCCAATCACTAGAAGCCATTCCCCACAGAGAGTTTGGGAGAAGGCGGACTCATTTACAATTCCTGTGAAGGGCATCGGATGCACTGCTTTTCTGCAGCCCTGATGTCTGCATTTAACCCTCACCCTCACGATCTCTGAGGACACCCTCACCTGTCCATTTATGGAGCCCAAGCAAAATCAGAAAAGGAGAAGAATATTAGAGTATGATGTTGTCCTTCATTTTAAATGCAATTCATTGTTGCTTGTGTGTGGGGACAATCGCCCATCTCCCTGTGGAGGACCAAACAGAGGGTCATCATCCAGTGTGGGATGTGCAAATGGTCAGAGCTAGTTAATTGACATGGCTATGAGTTTAGGAATGAACGTTTGGGCTTAAGGTGCTGGTGCACAAGTGTATGTGAAAAGGTGAAGTCAGAGAAAAGAGAAGGCAGGCTGCATAGAAGCCAAGAGGTGGGAGCACCCATATGTCCTAGGGATGAATAGATAGACAAAATGTGGTAGATATTAATAGATACAATAGAATACCACTCAGCCTTAAAAAGAACATATGACATAAGCTACAATGTGGAAGAAACTTGAAGACATTATGTTAAGTGACATATGCAAGTCACAAAAGGGCAAATACTGTATGATTATATCACATGAGGCACCGAGAGTAGTTAAAGTCACAGAATGGTGGTTGTGAGGGCATGGGGGAAAGAGGGAATGAGGAGCTGTTGTTTAACAGGTACAGAGTTTCAGTTTTACAAGATGAAAAAGTTCTGGAGATAGGCTGTGCGACAATGGAAATCTACTAACCACTACTGAATGATATACTTAAACTGGTTAGGATGGCAAATTTTATGTTACCTTTTAAAAACAGAAGATAAAAAAAATCAAGTAGGCTGATTTAGAGAGTGGGGCATGGCATATGATCAAGGAGTAAACATTTGAGAACTAGGAGGAACCTGGGGAATTATGCTGGGTCTTCAGTTTGTCTAAGGATGCGGGAAACTATTATTATTAGAAGTAATGGCAACTTCTTACGGTAGCATGGTGCTGTAATGTTTACAAATGACTTTACTTCTAAGATCTAATTGTAAAATGTGCTTACCTCTCTCCACAAAAGGTTCAACTCGGCATACAAATATACCTATAAACTATATAATGTATAATAAATACATTTGTGTAAATATAAAATAAAACAGAGCTAAGGAAAAATGGAAATTCAAATAGAAGGATTTTCTACAGAGGGATTTTCTATTAGAACACATGCATATTACTTGGGAAATAAGCTCAACTGCATATAACAGATGCCCCAAACAACAGAGATGTAAAACAAAGACGCAGAATGACAGAGGCTTATTTTGCTCTCTATAAAGGTCTATTCCATTATGGTGGCTCTGGTCACAAAGCCATCATGCTAACAAGTCTCTCGTCAACACATTCTGTTGATGCTGTCCTGTGACTCGCTTTAACCAGTAAAATCAAGTGATGTTTCTAGACCTAGTCCTTAAGAGGCTTGGCAGCTTTCTTTGTCACTATTCTGGGATCCAGCTCCATATAAATAAGCTCAGACAAGATGATTGAATGATGAGAGACTGCCGAGAGAGAGAGAGAGAGAGAGAGAGAGAGAGAGAGACAGAGAGACAGAGAGAGAGTGAGAGAGACAGAGAGAGAGAGAGAGAGAGAGAGAGAGAGAGAGAGAGAGAGAAGGCCCAGAGAGCTCCGACCTATTCTAGCCACTCCAGCTAAGGCACCAGATTTACCTGCTAGATAATGTAAATGCATGAGTGTCTGCTGTCCATACCACATTCTGCAGAACAGCCTAGCTGAGCCCAGCCAATCCACTGAACTGTGAGAAATATTAAATTCTTGTTTTAAGCCACTAAGTTTTAGAGTGGGTTGTCACACAGCAATAGACAGTTGTTAAAGGAAGAACAAATAGTGGGGGACAATTAGCACTCTCGGCCATAACATTTCATGATTTTTTCTGCACTGAATAGCTGCCTGGGGTAGATAGTTCCTATAAGAGGCCACACACCTCAAGCTGATAGTTTACCACGACCCCGAGTCAGCTGCAGGTATGAAGTAGCCACCCTCACACAAAGTCCCTGGTACATCCCTCAGCAAACATGCATTTGAGGACTAGGAACAAGTCCCCGGATGTGTGAAGCAAAAAGGTGTCTGGTGAGCAGATTCTGACTTGCCTTGATGACTTTCCACTAAAATACTTGCAGACTAAACCAGAGAGATCAAGAGAACCAGCACTAACCACCCATTGAGAAAATAGGCCTGAAGGTCAACCTATTTCTAAAGTCTACAAGGAATCCCAATATTAATAAGTATAATTGGAAGGGGAAAATAAACTTGTTAAAAAAAAATCCTGGCCAGGCGTGGTGGCTCACGCCTGTAATCCCAGCACTTTGAGAGGCCAAGGTGGGTGGATCACGAAGTCATGAGATTGAGACTATTCTGGCCAACATGGTGAAACCCCCATCTCTACTAAAATACAAAAAATTAGATGGGTGTGGTGGTGTGCACTTGTAATTCCAGCTACTTAGGAGGCTGAGGCAGGAGAATTGCTCAAACCTGGGAGGCAGAGATTGCAGTGAGCCAAGATTGCACTACTGCACTCCAGCCTGGCAACAGAGCGAGACTCCACCAAAAAACAAAACAAAACAACCACAACAAAAAAACCCTTAAGCTGCTGCTGGGGGACACCTTCTAGGGCAGTGGGAAGATTCTTTGCTGAGGTTGAGAGTTCTTTTATTTAAGCCAAGATCTTGTGGGCTATGTTAGGTTTTGCAAAGCCTGGATGAGCCTGCCCTGTGACAGCAGAAATGAGGAGGACTATGGAGCCTGTGGGAAAGTCTTTGGGGAGAGAGGGATTTGAAAAACAGAGGGAAGTGGTGATGTCAAGACAGAGAAAAAGCAAGGTAGACAAGGCCCAAATTCTGGATAAGAAATGCCCTGTGTCAGGAGTCGCTGAAGAATCTTAGAGCAAGGATATAATATTCTGTTTGAGTTGTTCACTTTTGCAGGAAGCAATCTTCCCTTCCACACCCCAAGCCTACAGGGAAAGCCTACTGAATATGGACTAGGTTCAGGTCAACTACACATTAGGGAAGAGAAGCAGGAGCGGGTAATCTCTCACTGAAATCAGAGCAGCTTGGAGGGAGAGGACCGCTGCAGCAGGTAAGGAGCAAATGTCAGGTCAGTTCATTAAGGAGCAGCAGATTCAGTCAAAAAAGGCTCAACCAGTCAAAAAAGAAATAGGCAAGAAAGTGGAGACTCTAGGTGACCTGAGGCAGATGCAGTGGGACTGAGGAAACGCCCATCCAGGGCTTCCTTCCAGTAAGCTGAGAGCTCCTAAAGAGGCGAGCACTTTCCACTTCTCCCTGTCTCTGTGGCATGTGACCAGAGCCTCTATCCAACCAGCCATACCCTCTGGCAGGCTTTCCTTTGTCCACAGGTGCTGTCAGGGAGGTGGCCTGGGTTCCAGCCTAATTTTTGCCATAATTCTACATCCAGTATCTTCAGAGCACTGAAGGAGGTGCAGGAAGTGCAGAAAATGCAGAAAACAAAGGAAATGCAGTGAGGAGGGGCCCGGCATCTGCACATTGCATTCACTGCTGTCTCCCCAAGGAAAGCTCTGAGAGCTGGACTGGAGATTGGAAGCATCTGGAAAGAAAAGGATTCTTGGATCCTGGAGCAAGATGGCCGAATAAGAGCAGCTCCAGCCTCTAGCTCCCAGTGCGAGTAACACAGAGGACGGGTGATTTCTGCATTTTCAACTGAGGTACCGGGTTCATCTCACTGAGGAGTGCTGCACAATTGGTGCTGGTCAGCTGGTGCAGCCCGGCCAGCGAGAGCTGAAGCAGGGCGAGCCATCACCTCACCTGGGAAGTGCAAGGGGGAAGGGAATCCTTTTCCTAGCCAAGGGAAACTGAGACACACAACACCTGGAAAATCGGGTAACTCTCACCCTAATACTGCACTTTACCAAGGGTCTTAGCAAATGGCACACCAGGAGATTATATCCCACACCTGGATGGGAGGGTCCCACGCCCATGGAGCCTCCCTTGTTGCTAGCACAGCAGTCTGAGATCTAACTGCAAGGCAGCAGTGAGGTGGGGGGAGGGGTGCCCACCATTGCTGAGGCTTACGTAAACAAAGCCGCAGGGAAGCTCAAACTGGGTGGAGCCCACTGCAGCTCAAGGGGACCTGCCTGTCTCTGTAGACTCCATCTCTGGGGACAGGGCATAGCTAAACAAAAAGCAGCAGAAACCTCGGCAGAGGTAAATGACCCTGTCTGACAGCTTTGAAGAGAGCAGTGGATCTCCCAACATGGAGGTTGAGATCTGAGAATGGACAGACTGCCTGCTCAAGTGGGTCCCTGACCCTTGAGTAGCCTAACTGGGAGACATCCCCCACTAGGTGCAGACCGACACCTCACACCTCACACGGCAGGGTACACCCTGAGATGAAGCTTCCAGAGCAAGAATCAGAGAGCAACACTCGCTGTTCAGCAACATTCTATCTTCTGCAGCCTCTGCTGCTGATACCCAGGCAAACAGGGTCTGGAGGGGACCTCAAGCAATCTCCAACAGACCTACAGCTGAGAGTCCTGACTGTTAGTAGGAAAACTAACAAACAGAAAGGACAACCACACCAAAACCCATCAATTCGTCACTGTCATCAAAGACCAAAGGCAGATAAAACCACAAAGATGGGAAAAAAGCAGGGCAGAAAAGCTGGAAATTCAAAAAATCAGAGCGCATCTCCCCCTCCATAGGAACGCAGCTCATCACCAGCAACAGATCAAAGCTGGACGGAGAATGACTTTGACGCATTGAGAGAAGAAGGCTTCAATTGATCAAACTTCTCAGAGCTAAAGGAGGAACTACATAACCAGTGCAAAGAAACTAAAAATCTTGAAAAAAGAATGGAAGAATGGATAACTAGAATAATCAATGCAGAGAAGGCCATAAACGAACTGACAGAGATAAAAACCATGACACGAGAAATATGTGACAAATGCACAAGCTTCAGTAACTGACTTGATCAACTGGAAGAAAAAGTATCAATGAATGAAGATCAAATGAATGAAACGAAGTGAGAAGAGAAGTCTAGAGAAAAAAGAGGAAAAAGAAATGAACAAAGCCTCCAAGAAATATAGGATTATGTGAAAAGACCAAATCTACGTCTGATTGGTGTGCCTGAAAGTGAGGGGGAAAATGGAAGCAAGTTGGAAAACACTCTTCAGGATATCATCCAGGAGAACTTCCCCAACCTAGTAAGGCTGGCCAACATTCAAATTCAGGAAATACAGAGAACGCCACAAAGATACTCCTCGAGAAGAGCAACTCCAAGACACATAATTGTCAGATTCACCAACGTTGAAATGAAGGAAAAAATGTTCAGGGCAGCCAGAGAGAAAGGTCGGGTTACCCACAAAGGGAAGCCCATCAGACTAACAGAAGATCTCTCAGCAGAAACTCTACAAGCCAGGAGAGAGTGGGGGCCAATATTCAACATTCTTAAAGAAAAGAATTTTAAACCCAGAATTTCATGTCCAGCCAAACTAAGTTTCATAAGTGAAGGAGAAATAAAATCCTTTACAGACAAGCAAATGCTTAGAGATTTTGTCACCACCAGGCCTGCCCTACAAGAGACCCTGAAGGAAGCACTAAACATGGAAAGGAACAACCGGTACCAGCCATTGCAAAAACATGCCAAAATGTAAAGACCATTTAGGCTAGGAAAAAACTGCATCAACTAATGAGCAAAATAACCAGCTAATATCATAATGGCAGGATCAAGTTCACACATAACAATATTAACCTTAAATGTAATGGACTAAATGGTCCAATTAAAAGACACAGACTGGCAAACTGGATAGAGTCAAGACCCATCAGTTTGCTGTATTCAGGAGACCCATCTCATGTGCAGAGACACACATAGGCTCAAAATAAAGGGATGGAGGAAGATCTACCAAGCAAATGGAGAACAAAAAAAAAGCAGGGGTTGCAATCCTAGTCTGTGATAAAACAGACTTTAAACCATCAAAGATCAAAAGAGACAAAGAAGGCCATTACATAATGGTAAAGGGATCAATTCAACAGGAAGAGTTAACTATCCTAAATATATATGCAACCAATACAGGAGCACCCAGATGCATAAAGGAAGTCCTTAGAGACTTCTAAAGAGACTTAGACTCCCATACAATAATAATGGGAGACTTCAACACCCCACTGTCAACATTAGACAGACCAACGAGACAGAAAGTTAACAAGGATATTCAGAAATTGAACTCAACTCTGCACCAAGTGGACCTAATAGACATCTACAGAACTTTCCACCCCAAATGAACAGAATATACATTCTTCTTAGCACCACATCACACTTATTCCAAAATTGACCACATACTTGGGAGTAAAGCACTCCTCAGCAAATGTAAAAGAACAGAAATTATAACAAACTGTCTCTCAGACCACAGTGCAATCAAACTAGAACTCAGGACTAAGAAACTCAATCAAAATCACTCAACTACATGGAAACTGAACAACCTGCTCCTGAATGACTACTGGGTACATAACAAAGTGAAGGCAGAAATAAAGAAGTTCTTTGAAACCAATGAGAACAAAGATACAACATACCAGAATCTCTGGGACATGTTTAAAGTAATGTGTAGAGGGAAATTTATAGCACTAAATGCCCACAGGAGAAAGCAGGAAAGATTTAAAATTGACATCCTAACATCACAATTAAAAGAACCAGAGAAGCAAGAGCAAACACATTCAAAAGCTAGCAGAAGGCAAGAAATAACTAGGATCAGAGCAGAACTGAAGGAGATAGAGACACAAAAAACCCTCCAAAAAATCAATGAATCCAAGAGTTGGTTTTTTGAAAAGATCAACAAAATTGACAGACCACTAGCAAGACTAATAAAGAAGAAAAGAGAGAAGAATCAAATAGACGCAATAAAATATGATAAAGGGGATATCACCACCGACCCCACAGAAATACAAACTACCATCGGAGAATACTATAAACACCTCTACGCAAATAAACTAGAAAACCTAGAAGAAATAGCTAATTTCCTGGACACATACATTCTCCCAAGACTAAAACAGGAAGAAGTTGAATCCCTGAATAGACCAATAGCAGGCTCTGAAATTGAGGCAATAATTAATAGCCTACCAACCAAAAAAAGTCCAGGACCAGACAGATTCACAGCCGAATTCTACCAGAGGTACAAGGAGGAGCTGGTACCATTCCTTCTGAAACTATTCCAATCAATAGAAAAAGAAGGAATCCTCCCTAACTCATTTTATGAGGCCAACATCATCCTGATACCAAAACCTGGCAGAGACACAACAATGAAAGAGAATTTAGACCAATATCCCTGATGAACATCGATGCAAAAATCCTCAATAAAATACCGGCAAACCGAATCCAGCAGCACATCAAAAAGCTTTTCTACCATGATCAAGTGGGCTTCATCCCTGGGATGCAAGGCTGGTTCAACATATGCAAATCAATAAATGTAATCCAGCATATAAACAGAACCAAAGACAAAAACCACATGATTAACTCAATAGATGCAGAAAAGGCCTTTGACAAAATTCAACAGCCCTTCATGCTAAAAACTCTCAATAAATTCGGTATTGATGGAACGTATCTCAAAATAATAAGAGCTATTTATGAAAAACTCACAGCCAATATCATATTGAATGGGCAAAAACTGGAAGCATTCCCTTTGAAAACTGGCACAAGACAGGGATGCCTTCTCTCACCGCTCCTATTCAACATAGTGTTGGAAGTTCTGGCTAGGGCAATCAGGCAAGAGAAAGAAATCAAGGGTATTCAGTTAGGAAAAGAGGAAGTCGCATTGTCCCTGTTTGCAGATGACATGATTGTATATTTAGAAAACCCCATCATCTCAGCCCAAAACCTCCTTAAACTGATAAGCAACTTCAGCAAAGTCTCAGGATACAAAATTAATGTGCAAAAATCACAAGCATTCTTATACACCAGTAATAGACAAACAGAGAGCCAAATCATGAATGAACTTCCATTCACAATTGCTTCAAAGAGAATAAAATACCTAGGAATCCAACTTACAAGGGATGTAAAGGACCTCTTCAAGGAGAACTACAAACCAATGCTCAGTGAAATAAAAGAGGACACAAACAAATGGAAGAACACACCATGCTCATGGATAGGAAGAATCGATATTGTGAAAATGGCCATACTGCCCAAGGTAATTTATAGATTCAGCGCCATCCCCATCAAGCTACCAATAACTTTCTTCACAGAATTGGAAAAAACTGCTTTAAAGTTCATATGGAACCAAAAAAGAGCCCGCATTGCCAAGACAATCCTAAGTCAAAAGAACAAAGCGGGAGGCATCACGCTACCTGACTTCAAACTATACTACAAGGCTACAGTAACCAAAACAGCAATGATACTGGTACCAAAACAGAGATATAGACCAATGGAACAGAACAGAGCCCTCAGAAATAATACCACACATCTACAGCCATCTGATCTTTGACAAACCTTAGAAAAACAAGAAATGGGGAAAGGATTCCTGATTTAATAAATGGTGCTGGGAAAATTGGCTAGCCATAAGTAGAAAGTTGAAAGTGGATCCTTTCCTTACTCCTTATATGAAAATTAATTCAAGATAGATTAGAGACTTAAATGTTAGACCTAATACCATAAAAACCCTAGAAGAAAACCTAGGTAATACCATTCAAGTCATAGGCATGGGTAAGGACTTCATATCTAAAACACCAAAAGCAATGGCAACAAAAGCCAAAATTGACAAATGGGATCTAATTAAAGTAAAGAGCTTCTGCACAGCAAAAGAAACTACATCAGAGTGAACAGGCAACCTACAGAATGGGAGAAAATTTTTGCAATCTACTCATCTGACATAGGGCTAATATCCAGAACCTACAAAGAACTCAAACAAATTTACAAGGAAAAAACAAACAACCCCATCAAAAAGTGGGCAAAGGATATGAACAGACATTTCTCAAAAGAAGACATTCATACAGCCAACAGACACATGAAAAAATGCTCATCATCACTGGCCATCAGAGAAATGCAAATCAAAACCACAATGAGATACCATCTCACACCAGTTAGAATGGCGATCATTAAAAAGTCAGGAAACAACAGGTGCTGGAGAGGATGTGGAGAAATAGGAACACTTTTACACTGTTGGTGGGATTGTAAACTAGTTCAACCATTATGGAAAACAGTATGGCGATTCCTCAAGGATCTAGAACTAGAAATACCATATGACCCAGCCATCGCATTACTGGGTGTATATCCAAAGGATTATAAATCATGCTGCTATAAAGACACATGCACACGTATGTTTATTGCAGCACTATTCACAATAGCAAAGACTTGGAATCAACCCAAATGTCCATCAGTGACAGACTGGATTAAGAAAATGTGGCACATATACACCATGGAATACTATGCAGCCATAAAAAAGGATGATTTCGTGTCCTTTGTAGGGATATGGGTGCAGCTGGAAACCATCATTCTCAGCAAACTTTCACAAGAACAGAAAACCAAACACCGCATGTTCTCACTCATGGGTGGGAATTGAACAATGAGATCACCTGGACATGGGAAAAGGAACATGACACACTGGGGCCTATGATGGGGAGCGGGGAGGAGGGAGGGATGGCATTAGGAGTTATACCTGATGTAAATGACGAGTTGATGGGTGCTGACGAGTTGGTGGGTGCAGCACACCAACATGGCACATGTAACAAACCTGCACGTTGTGCACATGTACCCTAGAACTTAAAGTATAAAAAAAAAAAAAAAAGGATTCTTCAGCACAAGGGACAGTAACTCTCAAAACCAAAATGAATGTATGATGGCTTTCTCCTTAAAGCCAGAAACAAAAGAAAGATGACTGTTATCAATACTTTGTTTTGAAAGTTCTCTATCAATCAGCTAAGAAAGTGAAAGAAGTGTGATCATGGAGAACGAGTACGAAAAAGTACCAAGACTTGCTGACAGGTAATTTAATTGCCTACCTAGAAAATTGAGAGAAGTAGAAAAACCAGAAGAGTTAATATGAAGTGACTGGTTACAAAATAAACATTCAAAAATCCATAGTTGTTCTAGGAATAACTAGATAGAAAATGTAGTAGACTCTATGAACAGATAGCAATGCAATTTAGAAAATACATAGGAGTAAATTTAACATGAAATTAGCTGGGTATTTTTAACAGTGGTTTTTTTTTTTTTTTTTAAAGAGGGACATAAAAATATACTTGAATAATTAAAGAGATAAACATAGGCAATGGAACAGTTATTGCCAAGATAATCAATTCCCCCAAAACTAATTTACAAATTGAATGTAATTCTGATGAAAACACAAGATTATTTTTTGAACTTGTGAAAGAGACCCTAAGTCCATTTGAAAGAATAAGTGCCCAAAGAGAGCCAAGAAATTTTTGAGGAAACAGAAATAATAATGCCAGTGTGTCCAGTGTGTCTGGAGTTGGTTCCTTCTGGTGGGTTTGTGGTCTCGCTGACTTCAAGAATGAAGCCGCAGACCTTTGCTGTGAGTATTACAGCTCTTAAAGGTGGCATGGACCCAAAGAGTGTGCAGCAGCAAGATTTATTGTGAAGAGCAAAAGAACAAAGCTTCCACAGCATGGAAGTCGACTCAAGCAGGCTGCAGCTGCTGGCTGGGATGGTCAGCTTTTACTCCCTTAAGTGTCTCTGCCTATGTCCTGCTAATTGGTCCATTTTACAGAGTGCTGATTGGTCCATTTTGCAGAGTGCTGATTGGTCCATTTTACAAACCTCTAGCTAGCTAGAGAGCACTGATTGGTGCATTTATGCAGAGCACTGATTGGTGCATTTTACAAACAGCTAGCTACAGAGTGCCAATTGGTGCGTTTTTGCAGAACACTGATTCGTGCATTTTACAAGCCTCTTGTAAGACAGAAAAGTTCTCGGAATCCCCACTGGAACCAGGAAGTCCAGCTGGCTTCACCTCTCACCAGTACTTGTGTTAGGAATACTGATTCAAAGCTACAATAATTTGGTTATGGTTCAGGAATAGGCAGATAAACAGAAAAGAAACCAAATATTTTAAAGAAATTAGTGTACAATAAAGATGGCATTTCACAGCAGTAAGTAAAATAAGATGAATTTTTAAAAATCAAAAAGAAAAAGCTAGAGCCTCAGACTATATGTCAATATTAATTCCAGGTGGAGGGAATATTTATATGTTAAAATAAGTAAAAATGTTAAAAAGTAAACCACAGAAGCCCTAAGAGGAAACGTTGCTATTTGTATGAGTGATGTCGTCACTGAAGTGCAGCTTCCATGGTTTGCTGCTCCGTCTGGTCCAGTACCTACAGCGTTAACAGTACAGTATCTACTTTTCCAAGAATAAATGATTAAACTTCAGTACATATACTTTAAAAGCTTTTTCTGCTTTTGAAACAATTTTGTTATACACAACATTTTAGTCCCCACTGGAAAGGATATTTGCAGCATATATGATAAATAAATAATATCTTTAGTTTATAAAGAACACTTTCAAATCAACAAGGGAATGATAATCCCCAGTAAAAATAAGCAATTCACAAAGGGAAGTATTAAAATGGTTGATAATAGGAGAGTATGCTCAGACTTCTTGAATATTCAAATTTAAACAACAAAACAGCAGTGGGAAGGCGAAGTCATAGGAACGCAGGGCCTCTGAAATGCCGGGTGGAGATAGGAGACTCATTTTCTGGGAGGTAATCTGATATTTTTTGAAGTGTCACTGAAATGTGTGTATGTACACATCATTTGACTCAGTATTTCTTCTTTCGGGAATTTTATCTACCCTCATAGATGTGCCCAAAGATTTAACTACAAGCACATTCATGGGAATAAGCCACCTAAATGCCCAGCAATGAAATATTGACTATATACACGATGGCAGATTCGTTTAAGGAAAGAACATGCCATCATTAAAAATGGTAATGCAAAAGAAAACTTAATGTTCTCGAAAAAATGGTCAAGATAAATCTCCAAGTATAACAAGGGGCTCGGTGTGCATGTTGAACTTACCCCATTACTATAAAAATTACATTTTTACATACATAATATATATTTCAGTATATATATGTACATATTTTTTTTCTGTATGTATATATTTTATATATATATATACACACACACACACACACACACACACACCCCGAAATAGGGTGAATGGTTAGGAATGGTTAGGTGCCTTATCTATGCATAGTGGGATTATAGATGATTTTAAATTTCTTCTTTTTGCTCTTCTGTAAATTTCTTTTTTTTTTTTTTTTTGAGACGGAGTCTGGCTCTGTCACCCAGGCTGGAGTGCAGTGGCCGGATCTCAGCTCACTGCAAGCTCCGCCTCCCGGGTTTACGCCATTCTCCTGCCTCAGCCTCCCGAGTAGCTGGGACTACAGGCGCCCGCCACCTCGCCCGGCTAGTTTTTTTTGTATTTTTTAGTAGAGACGGGGTTTCACCGAGTTAGCCAGGATGGTCTCGATCTCCTGACCTCGTGATCCGCCCGTCTCGGCCTCCCAAAGTGCTGGGATTACAGGCTTGAGCCACCGCGCCCGGCCTCTTCTGTAAATTTCTAAATTTTCTACGATTTGTGCAACAAAATGTATGTGATTAGGAAAAAAAATTATGTGGTCAAAGGAGCTCCCCATGTAAGGACAAGCAGACTGTGGAGAGACACCACTGACATCTGGGAACAAGGCTGCATGGGAGGCAAAGTGTCCAACACCCAGTGGAAGGGCCCAGGCTTCCTAACCCTGGTCTCCCTCAGCAGTGGCGGGGGTCTGGCCCCCGTGCCCTCTTTAGCCTGGCCCTTGCCCCTGAGGCCTATTCACAAAACATCCAAGGACCTCATCAGGACAGTTTTCCAGAACTCTCCTAGTTCACCCGCACAACAGCCTCCTGCACGAGGACTTCTGGCCACCTGTGACTTTTTTTCTTTTTGAGACAGAGTCTTGCTCTGTTGCCCAGGCTGGAGTGCAGTGGTGTGATCTCAGCTAACTGCAAGCTCCACCTGCCAGGCTCAAGCAATTCTCATGCCTCAGCCTCCCCAGTAGCTAGGATTACAGGCATGTGCCACCATGCCTGGCTAATTTTTGTATTTTTAGTACGGATGGGGTTTCACTGTGTTGGCCAGGCTGGTCTCGAACTCCTGACCTCAAGTGATCTGCCCACCTCGGTCTCCCAAAGTGCTGGGATTACAGGTGTGAGCCACTGCACCCGGCCTACCTGAGACTGTTTAACCTTATGCCAAACTGAAGGTATTCTGTCATTTCCTACTTTTAAAATGAGAACGGATTTGTCATTTAACAGAAGAATTAAAGAATGTGCTACATGCCATATATTTTCTTCTCATTGCAGATTTAGTTATGCCTCTTTAAATACTCATTGCAGTTTCCAATGGCATCCCCCAAAATGTATTTCTGCCTTTGATAGTATTTGTCTCTAATAAACTTTGTTAATGCTCTTTTCTTTCGTTTATCCATTCTTTTTTTAAACAATGGGGAATGAGATTTCCAGGAATAGGATAGAGATCTGTGCACCTTGAGTGTTGCAGGAAGGGATCTGAAAGCTGCATGGTTCAAATTCCATCATTGGCACTGGACACTGAAGCCCAGACACTTTTGTTAATTTCTTATTGTCCCAGTTGATGGCTGAATGAGAGTGACCCCAGGCTAGCTAGGTTTTGCCTGTATTTCCTCTGAAGCAGGTGCTGCTTCTGTGCTCCTGTCCCTTTCTAACTCTCCCTTCCTTTTCCACCTTAAGTTGCTCCTTGACTATGATGTCCCATCAACTGTCTCCCTGACAGCTCTTCGTTTTTTTTATTTTTGAGACAGGGTTTCACTCTGTCTCCCAGACTGGAGTGCAGTGGCATGATTTTGGCTCACCGCAACTTCTGCCTCCCAGGCTCAAGCGATTCTCCTGCCTCAGCCTCCCCAGTAGCTGGGATTACAGGCAGGCGCCACCATGCCTGGCTAATTGTTGTATTTTTAGTAGAGACGGGGTTTCACCATATTGGCCAGCCTGGTCTCGAACTCCTGACCTCAAATGATCCACCTGCCTCGGCCTCCCAAAGTGCTGGGATTACAAGGGTGAGCCACCACCCCCAACCCTCACAGGTCTTCTAAACAGCCAGTATCCCAGGTACTTTATCTTTTCTCCTCCTTCCTCCTCCTTTTCCCTGACAGGAAACTAGATAAAAATGGTCACTGGTACTGAGCTTTAAAGGACTTTGAATCACAGCATGTAAGTTCACATTAACAGTCCAGCATCACATGCCCCAGCCCCTTCAAATACGTGTGTATACAGGGAAGAAGTGACTTGTTCAAAGCATCAGGGCTGGATGTGACCTCACATCTTGTTTTTAGTTAGGGTTCTCCAGAGAGAGTGAACAACATATATATGTGTGTGTGTTACGGGATCTCTGGGGTCTTGATTTTTCTGGCTGGAAACCTCTGTGGCGGATGCCTTTGGCTATGTCACCTTTACCTGAGTTCTTTGCCCAAGTTCTTGTCCTGTGTGCAGGAGGCACGCAAACAAGTGAAGGGCGGAGAAGAAGAGTTTCATTTAGTGTTAGAACAGCTCATAGGAGTGTGCAGCTCTGCTCTGTAAGCAAGTCGGCATGTCGAGTGTTCAGCACTCAGCAGAGAGGTGGCCCTGGAGAGGGTGGCTCCTCTCTGCAGGCAAGCCATTCAGTCTTCTCTGCAGATCTCTGAAGCGCTCAGTGGAGATGGTACTCCTCTCTGCACCTGGTCATCCTATTGTCTTTCTGCCTTCTTCATCCTCTGGCTAACTTCCGCCCTGCTCTGGCTGAGCCCAGGGTTGCATGGACCTCAGAGGGGAGGAAATATGTGCTGACTGGTCCATGGGCAGCCATGGGTAGCCCAGAAAAGGCACCATGAGTCCCCACTCTAGTCCGATTACTGGCACCCCATCCCCCAGCCTTCAGTCCCTCCTCGGTCTGAAAGTGGGGCCTTACTGAGGACCCACCCTCCTCAGCCAAGGGCTCTGCCTCCTGCTATTCAAGGCCCTGGTACTAGGCCCCAACCCTGCTACCAGATTGGAGTAGGTGTAGGTACACAGAAACCAGGCGGCGGAACACACATCCTGGAGCCAGGTAACATGGAGGGTGTAAGCGGGGGGGTGGGGGGGGGGCGGGGGCAGGGGAGGAACTCTTCCCGGCCAGAGGATGCAGAGATGCTTAGGTCCTGTGCCTGGGATGGCAGCTGCAGCTGCACTCAGGGAGCTCTGGCCACGACAACTCAGAAGGGGCAGGGTTCCTGCTTGTCCGGGCTCCTGCCTACTCCGTGGAGGGCCGATCTTGCCTGCTTCTGGCCCCCTCCAAGTGTGTCTGGAGTTGGTTCCTTCTGGTGGGTTCCTGGTATCCTTGATTTCCAGAATGAAGCCACGGACCTTAGCGGTATCATAGCTCTTAAACGGGCCACTGACCCCAAAACTGACCAGCAAGTTATCCTAAAGAGCAAAAAGAGTAAAACAACAAACCAACTACAGCAGGGAAAAAGACTGGAGAGGGTTGGAGCTGCAAGTGCGCACTGCCAGCTTTTATTCCCTTATTTGTCCCTGCCCATGTCCTGCTGATTGGTCTATTTTACAGAGTGCTGATTGGTCCATTTTACAGAGTGCTGATTGGTCCATTTTACAGAGTGCTGATTGGTCTATTTTACAGAGTGCTGATTGGTCCATTTTACAAACCTTTAGCTAGCTACAGAGCGCTGATTGGTGTGTTTTACAATCCTAGCTACAGAGTGCTGATTGGTGCATTTTACAATCCTCTTGTAAGACAGAAAAGTTCTGCAAGTACTCACTGGATGCAGGAAGTACAACTGGCTTCACCTCTCACAAGAGCACAGGGAGGCTGGGACCCACAGCCACAGTTTGGGCGGCTGTAGCCCTATCCAGGAGAGCGGGGCACCAGCTCCATGGAGTGTGCAGCCCCAGTTGCCTCTCCCTGCTGCAGCTGGCATGATGGCAGCAGCCACTGATATCATATGGAGAGAGCGCAGAGAGGGAGAGGGAGAGGGAGAGGGAGAGTGAGAGGGAGAGGGGGAGAAAGGGGGAGAGCGAGAGAGGGATGAGAAAGGATTTCATAGAGGAATTGGCTCACTCAATTATGGAATCTGAGAAGTCCCCACAAGGTGATTGGCAAGTTGGAGAACCAGGGATGCTGGTAGCATGGCTCAGGTCAAGTCTCAAGGCCTTGAACGAGGGAAACGGATGGTGTGTAACTGTCAGACTGAGGCAGAAGGCCTGAGAGCCTAGAGAGCTGCTGACATAACTTCCAGAGTGCAAAAATCAGAAAAGCTGGAGTTCTGATGTCCAAGCGCAGGAGAGGAAGGGCATCACAGCTCCCCTTCCTCCTCCTGTTTCATCTGGGCTCCTAGTTGACTGGATGATGCCTGCCCACCTTGAGGGTGGTCTTCCTCACTCAGTCTACCAACTCACCTGCCAGTCTCCTCTGCAAATACACTCAAAGACACACTGGGGCAGCCCAGTTATTTTAATCAAATGCCGAACCACCTGTGTTTCCTTTCAGCAGAAGAGGAATGGGCTCAGTACCTACTGAAGTATCGAGAATAAGTAATGCTTTACCAACTATCTGGATATCCTTTCATCCAGTCAAGTTGACACCCAAATCAACCATCACACCTCCTATTTCACTGATCTTTCATTTTATTTTTCTCTCTTAATGACACTATCCTGTAATTTCTAAAAACAAAAGAAAAATACTGCTTCTATGTCTCTTAAATGATTATTCATTGTCATTCTCAATGGAGTTATATATTTTGGAAAGTATTTGAATGTGTGCCACACCAAAAAAGGTATTTCTTTGCAGGCTTGTTGAATCCTTTTAATGTGCTATAAACTTGATCTAATTCTCGTGTGTTATTTGACAATCTCAATGTGTTCTAAAGTCCCTGTAACTCATGATAGGATTCTCATGGCTGCCATCTTCATAATTTTTATCTGTCGTCATTCTTTCATGTTCTGCACAAAACAAGTCCAAGAAGTCCAATAATTTGGATAGGGAATATGTAAGTTATGTATCTGCATTAAAGAATATGGCTCTCCATCCCTTTAGTGACTTTCAATTTTTCATTCAACAAATATTGATTAGGTTCCAGAAAATATAATAGAGGACTTGGTGAGTGGTTTGATGTGTGGTGTGGGATATGCCAAGAGTGAATGCTGGATCTCTGAAGCTTCTGGTGGTATGAAATACCGACACTGGAAAGACAGGTGGTGGAGCAGGTGGAGGTGTGGGGGATTTCAAGTTCAAGTTTAGTGGTGCTAAGCTTGAGGTACTTAGGGTATCTTCAGGGAGACACGTCAGATTGACAATTGCATAAGTAAGTTAGGAATTCAGAAGAGGGAAATTTTGGGGGTCACTGGCACATAGATGGCAGTGGAGGATGAGAAAAGAGGGGAAGGAGAAGAGGGGTGGGAGGGAAGACAGAGAGAGGGAGGAGAGATTCAGAGGAACTCTAGCCTTTAATGCCTCATCAGAAGGAACCATAAAAGAGTGTGCAGAAGGAATAGGAGAGAAACCAGCAGCGTGTGAAGGCAGAAGGACCAAGAAAGGAGATGGATTCAATGTGAGGTCGAGGTTGCTCAAGAGTTACTTAGCATGCTTAGTTAATAAGTATTAGAGGTAAACAGCTCCAGAGGAGTAATGGGGGTAGAAACCATGAGTCAAATCTGGTGGGCTGTTTTTGAAAATAAAGTTTCACTGGGACACAGCCACACTCATTCATTTCTGTGTTGTTTTTGGCTGCTGCTGTGGTGCAACAGCAGAACTGAGTAGACTACAGCCACAGAGACTGCATGGCCCACAAAACCTCAGCTATCAGCTATCTGGCCTTTATAGGAAGAGTTTCCCACCCCTGAGTTAGTAGTTTGAGAAGTGAATGAATGGAAAGGGAGAAAGGGAGGCAGACTGTGAATGACAATCTTTTTTTTTTTTTTTTTTTTTTTTGAGATGGAGTCTTGCTCTGTCACCCAGGCTGGAGTGCAATGGCGTGATCTCAGCTCACTGCAACCTCCACCTCCCAAGTTTAAGTGATCCTCCTGCCTCAGCCTCCCAAGTAGCTGGGATTACAGGAGCACCCCAGCACACCCAGCTAATTTTTGTATTTTCAGTAGAGACGGGGTTTCTCCATGTTGGCCAGGCTTGTCTTGAGCTCCTGAACTCAAGTGATCTGCCCACGTTGGCTTCCCAAAGTGCTGGGATCACAGCTGTAAGCCAGCTAACAATCTTTTAAAGAGATTCAAGAAGGAGAAGAGAGAAATTGGGTAGTAGTCCTAGAGGAATGACAGGAGATCAATAAGAGGATTTTGTTGTTTTCTCTTTGCTTTTTAGATGGGAAAAATTTGAATGAGCGTGCATACTTGTTAATCGAATGAGGCTAGAAGAGAGGGAGATATTGAAGACACATGAGAGGGTAAAGAAACTCAGTGGATGGTTTCCTAAGAAGGATGGGAGAAGGTCCCATGCAAGGTGGAAGGGAGTGGATGGAAGAGGAATGTCCCCCATGCAGCAGTGGGAAGTGGAGACAAGGCAGGTGCCATGGATGGGATGTTTAAAAATTTGGGAGCAAGATGTTGAGAAAATTTCTTTTGGAAAGGTTGCATTTTCTCTGTAAAGTAGGAGATGAGAGAGATGAGATCACGTGTTAACAATGAAGAGGTAAGAGGGGGTCAGGAGAGTTGAGCCCCTGTCCTTCCTTCATCATCTCCACCAAGGTCACCTCTGTTGACGTCAGTTAACCACCTACGGCCCCTGGTGAGAAGTGGTCCTTATCAGGAAAGGCAGAGGTGACCTTTGGGTTTGCCTGGAGTTCACCCATCCAGCAAGTAGCAAAAGTGAGACTCAAATCCAGCACTGGGGAACAGACCTGTGCTCATAACATCTATGCCAAACTGCCTTGGTTGGTTATAAATTTCAGCGTATTATTTATTTCTTCTAATTTTATTTTAATCTCATAATATCCTCCCAGAAATTGTGAGTTTCTAATTTTGTTAGATTCTGAAAAGGAAAGCATGTGATTCTTCACAGTGTCCTCCATGAGGGTCTACCTCTTTTCTGATAACTTAGCCTGTTTTCATCTCTGTGCTCTCACTACCTCCCTCCTCCAGCCTTTTGGTAACAATACTCTTTGCAAATGTATATATATTTTTCTTAATGTGATCACTTTCTGTAATGCTTTTTTTTGGTAACAGCCCCATTCAGATTTTATATACCGTATAATACCATACAATACACCATTTTAAAGTGTTTAATTCAATGGTTTTTAGTACAGGCACAGTTATGCAATCATCACTACAATCAATTTTTATCACTCCCCTCTCAAACCCACCCACTTGTAGTCACTCTCCATTTTCCCTTCAAGTCCTAGACAATAAGTTAACCATGTTCTATTTCTGTAGATTTGCTTATTCTAGACATTTCACATAAGAGAAACCATACAATATGTGGTCTTTTGTGACCACCTTCTTTCATTTAGGATAATGCTTTCAAGATACATTCATGTTGTACCTTTGTGTATCTTGGTGTGTGTTAGTACTTCATTCCTTTTTGGTGCTAAGTAATATTCCACTGTAGTGATATACCACATTATATTTATTCATTCATTAGTTTATAGACATTTGTTTTTTTCCGATTTATTGGCTATCATGGAACAATACTACTATAAACACCTGCACCATTTTACATTCCCACTAGCAATATAGAATTGGGTTCCAATTTCTCCACATCCTTGCCAAAACTTGTTATCATCTGTCTTTTTTATTATGATCATCCAAATGGGTGTGAAGTGGCTAATGTTAAGACATCTTTTCATGTGCTTATTGGCTATTCATGTATTTCTTTGAAGGACTGTCTATCAGACTCTTTGCCCATTATTTGATGGGGTTATTTGTCTTTTGCTATTGGGTATTGAGTTTCTTTTTATATACTCTAGATATAAGTTCCTTATTAGATAAATGATTTGCAAATATATTATCCTATTCAGTGGATTGCCTTTTCACTTTGTGGATGGTGTCCTTTCAAGCATAAAATTTTTAAATTTTATGAAGTCTGATTTACCTGTTCTTTTCTTTTGATGCCTGTTATTTTAGTGCCACATCTAAGAAATCACTTCTAATCCAAGTCACAAAGATTAATGCATAGATTATCTTGTAAAAGTGTTGCAGGTGAGCTCCCATGTTTAGGCCTTCAATTCACTTTGAGTTATTTTTTGTATATGATGTAAGGTAGGGGGCCCAACTTCATTCTTTTGTTGTTTTTTATATCTAGAATTTAAAAAAATATTTTAACTTTTATTTTAGGTTCAGGGGTACATGTGTAGTTCTGTTGCATGCGTAAACTCATGACTCAGGGGTTTGTTGTACAGATTATTTCATCACTCAGTTACTAAGCATAGTGCTTGACACTTTTTTTTTTTTTCCTGAACCTCTTCCTTCTCCCAACCTCTTCCCTCAAGTAGGCCCCACTGTCTGTGGTTCTCCTCCTTCTGTCCATGTATTCTCATTAGTTATCTCCTACTTATAAGTGAGAACATGTGGGATTTGTTTTTCTGTTCTTGGGTTAGTTTGCTACTGATAATGGCCTCCGGTTCCCTCCATGTTCCTGTAAAGGACATGATCTTGTTTTTTTTTTAATGCTGCATAGTATTCCATGGTGTATATGTGTCACATTTTCTTTATTCACTTTGTCATTGATGGATATTTAATGTTAGTTTTTATATGTGGTGTAAGGAAGGCGTCTAGTTTCAATCTTCTACATATGGCTAGCCAGTCATCCCAACACCATTTGTCAAATAGGGAGTCCATTCACCATTGCTTGTTTTTGTCAGTTTTGTCAAAGATCCGATGCTTGTAGGTGTGTGGCTTTATTTCTGGGCTCTCTATTCTGTTTCATTGGTCTATGTGTCTTTTTTTGTACCAGTACTGTGCTTGTAGTACAGTTTGTAGCCTTGTAGTACAGTTTGAAGTCAGGCAATATGATTCCTCCAGTTTGTTCTTCTTGCTTAGGATTGCCTTGGCTATTTGGGCTCTTTTTTTGATTCACACAAATTTTAGAATAGTTCTGTGTTAGTTCTGTGAAGAACATCATTGTTAGTTTGATAGGAATCGCATTGAATCTGCAAATTGCTATGGACAGTATGGCCATTTTAATGATATGGATTCTTCCTATGAGCATGAAATGTTTTTCCACTTGTGTCATCTCTGATTTCTTTGAGCAGTGTTTTGTAATTTTCATTGTAGAGATCTTTCACCTCCCTGGTTAGCAGTATTCTTGGGTGTTTTATTCCTGAGTATTCTTTATTCTCCTGGCAGTTATGATGAATAGGACTGTGTTCCTGATTTGCCTGTCAGCTTGGGTGCTGTTAATGTACAGGAATGCTATTGATTTTTGTGCATTGATTTTATATCCTGAAACTTTGTTGAAGTTGCTTATCAGCTTCAAGGAGCTTTTGGGCAGATACTATGGGGTTTTGTAGATATAGAATCATGTCATTTATAAACAGAGACATTTTGACTTCCTCTCTTCCTATTTGGATGATAATTATTTCTCTTGCCTGATTGCTGTGGTCAGGTCTTCCAATACTATGTTGAATAGGAGTGGTGAGAATGGGCATCCTTGTCTTGTTCTAATTTTCAAGGAAAATGCTTTTAGCTTTTGCCTGTTCAGTATGATGTTGACTGTGGGTTTGTCATAGATGGCTCTTATTACTTTGAAGTATGTTCCTTCAATGCCTAGTTTATTGATGATTTTTAACATAAAGGGAAATTAAATTTTATTGAAAGTATTTTTTTGCATCTATTGAGATAGTCATGTGTTTTTTTTAGTTCTGTTTATGTGATGAATAATATTTATTGATTTGCATATATTGAGACAATCTTGTATCCCAGGGGTGAAGTCTACTTGATCATGATGGATTAGCTTTTTGATGTGCTACTGAATTCTGTTTGCTAGTATTTTGTTGAGGATTTCTGCATCTATGTTATTCAAGGATATTGGCCTGAAGTTTTCTTTTATTGTTGTGTCTCTGCCAGGTTTTGGTATCAGGATGATGCTGGCTTCATAGAATGAGTTGGGGGATGAGTCCCTGCTCCTCAGTTTTTTGGAACAGCTTCAATAGGAACAGTATCAACTCCTCTTTGTACATCTGGAAGAATTTGGCTGTGAATCCATCTAGTTCTGGGTTTTTTGCTTGGTGGGCTATTTATTACTGATTCCATTTCAGAGCTCATCATTGGCCTGTTCAGGGATTCAGTTTCTTCCTGGTTCAGTCTTGGGAGGATGTACATGTCTAGGAATTTATCTATTTCTTCTAGATTTTCTAGTTTGTGTGCATAGAGCTGTTCAGTTATTTGTATTTATGTGGGGTCAGTGGTAACATCCTCTTCATCATTCTAATTGTGTTTATTTGTATCTTCTCTCTTTTCTTCTTTACTAGTCTAGCTAGTAGTCTATATATCTTATTAATTTTTTCAAAAAAGCAACTCCTGGATTTGTTGACCTTTTTTGTTTTTTTGTGTCTCTATCTCCTTCAGTTCAGCTCTGATTTGGTTATTTCTTGTCTTCTGCCAACTTCATTCTCTCCAAGGTGAATATACAGTTCCCTCAACACTGCTTGCTGAAAGACTATCCTTTTTCCATTAAATTGTTTTGTCCAAAATTAATTGACCATAAATGTAAGGGTTTATTCATGGACTTATTTCACTTAACATAATACAAATGCTAAGTGAATAGATCAATTATATTCCACTGATCTATATAGCTGTTCTTGTGCCAGTACCACACTATCTTCTTTACTATAGTTTTGTAGTAAGTTTTGAAATCAGGAAGTCTGAGTCTTCCAACTTTATTCTTCATTTTCGAAATTGTTTTGCATATTCTGGATCCCTCGTGATTCCATATGAATTTTAAGATCAGCTTGTTAATTTCTGCAGATAAGCTAGCTAGCATTTTGGTAGAGATTTTATTGAAACTGCGGATGAATTTGGGGTGTATTGCCATCTTAACAATATTAAGCCTCCCAATCATGAACACGAATTGCATTTTCATTTATGCCTGCCTTCTTTAATTTACTTCAACAATGTTTCACAATTTTTAGAGTATGTTTTACACTTCTTTTGTCTAATTTATTCCAAGTATTTTATTCTTTTTAATGTTATTGTCAATGGAATTCTTTTCTTAATTTCATTTTCAGAGTGTTCATTCCAAGTGTATAGAAATGCAACTAAATTTTGTATATTGATATTGTACTGTGTAACTCTGCTGAACTTGTGTATTACTTCTTGTAATGCTTTTTTAAATTTATGTTTCCTGGTCTACTTCATCTACTATTATAAAAGCCTCTCTTCTATTCCTCTACTATTTCTCTAAGAAACGTATTATGTTGCAGCCAAATTCACCCCTTCTTTAACAGAAGACAAAGTCAAATAAGTGGCCAAATATTTCATTTCCCTTTGCAAATGAAACTAAAGGGGACTAAAGTATCGAGATCTTCACAGAGATAGAAATAGCTCAAATTGCAGTTATTTCTGGTTCAGTAAGGATTGTGGTTGCTTTAAAAATCCCTAAAATCACACTAATTTTTAATGAATGATATTTGAAAGAAATACAGAAATAAGAGCTGCAGTGCCTTTTATGCTAATGAAAATGTTTATTTCCCCAAAAAACATGCAGTTACAACAAAATAGTGGATACTATTGGAAATTGTTGCTTATTTTCATCCAAGATGATTTTTTTTCTACTTGCAGTGCCTGCCCTAATGGTGATACTTTCCAAGATTCTGTAACAAATTTGCAATCTTCTGAAATCATCCTCTCTAAAGGGCCCTCTGTGTCCTTTAGGCAAACATGAAACTGTGACCAATGTTATATTTACTTTCAGTCATATATGAACATAACCAAACACCTGAGTTAATATGATTTGATCTTTTTTAGCACTTGCTACTCTCATTTGCCTTACTTCTCTTTTTGGCAGCATTTGAAGTCCATGCCAATTCTCATCCTGCTCATACAGATGCACAGATAAAATGCAATTAGACTCAGCCAGCTAGAATAGCTGAGGACAATGAATTATCAATAATGGATAATTACATGTCCCACTGTTCTGAAGGGAATATGGATTCTGCTGTATCATGAGAAGCAATTTCTGGTGTCAAATGAGGTGGAGAATGTGAGCTTTCATCTATAATTTACACTTTTGTGCTGAGCCCGTCAGTGTTGATCGACGGGAAGTCATAGGGACATTTCCAAGTTTGTGAAAGGAGGGTTAAATTCATTTGTCAGAAAGACAAACCAGATGGGTTCCTAATTAAAAACACAAACTCAAAAGATAAAAATGTATGCCTGCTATTTATCTGTGTCATGTATTCAGTATGGCAAAGCAATCCTATGCTGAAAGTTGTTAAACTACTAATATACAGGTTGCTCATTTGATTTGGTAGAATTTGTGATGTTTTGCAAGAGAAAGCCTGAGATGCAAGATGGTACCTGAAAGAGACAGTGATGGTGGCTGCCCCTCTCAACATGGTCATCTTAGGTAGTTTCCAGCATGCTGCCGCTGGCCTCCTGAGTGGCCACTAAGAGTTTGCACAGTTCTGTGCTTGGGACCCAAGGCCCTGGCGGCATGGGCTCACAAGGGGATCTCTGATCAGTGGGTTCCACAGGTAGGTGGCAAAATGCGTGGTTTCCGTGGCAGGGTAGCTTAATCACTCACTGCCTCCCTTGGCTGGGGCTGGGAATTCCCCTTACCTCGTGCAGGCAGGTCCCGAGTGGGCTGTCACTCCACTCCGCTTTTCCTCACTCTCCATGGGTCGAGCCAACCTCCTGGTCCGTCCCAATGAGAGAACCTGGGCACCTCGGCTGGAGGTGCAGGATTCACTCACTGTTTTCGTTCTTCTTGTTGGGAGCCGCAGACCAGAGCTGCTTCTAATCGGCCATCTTGTCTCCTTGATTCTGCTAATCTTTCAAGGACAAGACTAGTAGTAGACTTCCTTTAGGAACCTCCAAGTTTGAGTAAAATCACTTGAGCTTCAAAATAGACCAAGCACTGAGTTGAGTTCATTCTCATTGTCGCTCCCTTCCTCTCTTTCTCTTTCTCCTCTGTTTCAGACATTGAAGTAAGTGTCAGCACTACTTGTTGCAACTTCAGCCTAAAGGTTCTACATTTATCCTTTGGAAACACATGGAACAAGTATGAAGTAAATAGCTTTGCATAGAAATGAAGATATCTCATACATCTCTTCTGATATTTCTTTCTTTTTGAATATCTATGTATCTTTATATGATCCATCCATCTCTTCATTCTTTCATCCATCCATTACTATTTCTATCTCCTCATCTCCACCATCACTCCGTTAATGTCTTACAAATCTCTCCAGAGTGCAGATAAAAACAAATATAAATGTAAGTTCATATTTTTCTTTTCTTTTATATAAAAGGTAGCTTATTAGTCACATTATTTTGCATGATTTTGTTGTTTTTAACTCTAATTTAGCAAGATTTATTTTCATCCTTCAGAGGCAGAATATTTCTTCATATGGACACAGCACATTTTCCATGTTTTATTTTTCAGAAAAAAAAAAAAACAAACTGTGTTGGATGGACTTTTGGGTCATTCCCAATCTTTTTGTGTTACAAACTTAATGCTACAGTGAATAACTTGGTGGATATGTTATTCTGTGCATGTGTATCTGCAGTATGACGTCTCACAAGTGAATTATTGGATGAAAGAGTGAATACATTTATAAGTTGGATAGATAGTGCCACATTCTTTTCCAGAGGAGCATTTTATGGATGTTTACTCCCTCCTGGCAGCATACAGAGGGCAGGGAGGCAGGGGAAGCCTGCCCCCTGGTGCATGTAACAAGGGATGCATTGTTTGTACAAAACTTAACATGGATGAAGCTGGAAACCACCATTCTCAGCAAACTAACACAAGAACAGACAACCAAACACCCCATATTCTCACTTATAAGTGGGTGTTGAACAATGAGAACACATGGACACAGGGAGGGGAATATCACACACCAGGACCTGTCGGGGGATGGGGGGCTAGGGGAGGGATAGCAATAGGAGAAATACCTAACGTAGATGACGGGTTGATGGGTACAGCAAACCACCATGGCACGTGTATACCTATATAATAAACCTGCACGTTCTGCACATGTTTCCCAGAACTTAAAGTGTGTGTGCGTGTACATATATTTATATACCCAATAACAAAACCAACTGAAAATTGGTGTGCTTGTTATTGATATCATGAATGGGAAATTCTACAGTCAATGATAAAATATTTCTTACCTGCCCCCAATGTATTTGATTGGTCTAAATTCTAGGTAATTGCTGCAGTCACTGTTGAGTTTCAATAATCTACATACAATCATTACATGGCAGTTAATTGGGAGAACCAATAGTCATACAGTTGGCCCCTTCAGACTGGGTTACATTTTTGTGTTGTGGAGCGAGAGAGAGAAGGCTCTGGAATCAGAGCAGACAGGTTCCTGGGGGCTCACTTCAAGTGCAGTTCATGTCTTCACGTAACCAGTTCAAAGTCAGCTGCGCACCGCTCAGAAGCCGAAAACAGGAGAAACAAGGTGTGGTGAAAGGAAAGCAACTTTATTCAAATGCTAGCACTTGAGGAAGGGCCAGGCTCATGCCTTTAACAGACTGTATTAGTACATTCTCACACTGCTATTAAGGACATACCTGAGACTGGCTGATTTATAAAGGAAAGAGATTTAACTGACTCACAGTTCTCTATGGCTGGGGAGGCCTTCAGGAAACTTACAATCACGGCGGAAGGGGAAGCAAACACAGTCCTTCTTCACAGAGCAGCAGGGAGAAGAAGAAGGAGTTCCCAGTGAAGGGGAAAGCCTTTTATAAAACCACCAGATCTTGTGAGAACTCACTCACTATCATGAGAACAGGATGCGGGAAACCGCCTCCACAATTCAAGTATCTCCACCTGGTCCTTCCCACAACACGTGGGGATTATGGGAACTATTAATACAATTCCTGATGAGATTTGGCTGGGGACACAGTCAAATCATATCACAGACCATCCCCACTTTTTGGGCCAAGTGAAAGGGTTTAAGAAGGAAGAAGGTGTGGGGGATAGGCAGGGGTGGTGCAGGAGGGTGTAGGCCTGTGTGTCATGTTCCCATAGCTATCTTGAGTAATCACCTGTCTGAAGGCCCTAATTACGTCATCCTGACTCTGCCCACTAGTGGTGGACTAACTTCGTCATTCCCCTGGAAGAGGAGGATTCAGCAATTGGGTCTCTCTGCCTAGTTTGTTTCAATGTTGGCCCCTGGAATTTCTAAGCAAGCCCATAATTAGATAAGAAAGCACTGTGAACCAAAGTGGCTGGTGGGAAAGGGAGAAACAAAGAGTTTCAAAGTCTGTTTCAAGGCTGAAAGCAAGAAAGGAAAGAAAAAGTTTTAAAATGCATTTTGAGGCTGAGACACTCAGTTATATTAATAACTTCTTCAACTATTGACTGATACTGAATTTTGAATTGGTCTAAACCCCTTTGAATGGTGACCTCGGTTGGCTATGACATCCACATTTTGCCACATGAAAAAATCAGATTTTTGTACTCAATTAAGAGTATATTGTTTCATGTGTACATTTTGTTTTACTAGATTTCCACCATCATTGTGGCTTGTTGAGATTATTTTGGCTTTTGTTTCTGGCACCTGCAGTGGCCTCTAGGGGTTTCAGCATCATATTAATGGCAAATTTGGATAATCAGAATCACCCATCCTCATTTTGATCACTGGAAAAAGAAAATTGAATGCCAAGGCCAGAATCTTGGGGTCAGATCAGGAGATATTTCCCAAAAGCTGGCATTATCCCATCAGTAAGCACTCTATGGGATGGGCCCTTAACACACTTTTTTAGTGCTTTATCATTATTTGGGAAGAAATACATGCTCATTATAGAAAATTTAGAAGATATAGGAAAATATGAAAGAGAAAATAAAATCCTGCCTCCAGAAGAGACACTGTTAACATTTTCCTTTTTTTTTCTTTTTCCCAGACAGAGTCTTGCTCCGTCGCCCAGGCTGGAGTGTAGTGGTACAATCTCAGCTCACTGCAACCTCTGCTTCCTGGGTTCAAGTAATTCTCATGCCTCAGCCTCTCAAGCACCTGGGATCATAGGTGCACACAACCATGCCCGGCTAATTTTTCCTATTTTTACTAGACATGGGGTTTTGCCATGTTGACCAGACTGGTCTTGAACTCCTGACCTAAAGTGATCCTCCTGCCTCGGCCTCCTAAAGTGCTTGGATTACAGGTATGAGCCACTGCACCCAGATGACACTATTATCATTTTAGTGTCTTCGTCATAATATGTACCAGCACTGTCTAATACACTAACTAGTGGCCACGTGTGGCTGTTAAGCTCTTGAAAACATGGCTTGTCAAAATTGAGGTATGCTATAAATGCAAAATACACACTGGAGTTTGAAGATTTAGCATACAAAAATGTAAAATAGCTTGAAAATATTATATTGATTGCATGTTGAAATAATAATAAATAATATTATTAAAATTAACCCGAGTTGTTTCTTTTTACTTTTTAAATGTGGCTGTTAGAAAAATTAAAATTACATATGTGGCTCATATTATATTTCCTGTGGACACACACTCATTCTATATTGTCTATACATTAGACCTTCAGGGTTTGTTTATATCTCAGTGATCCTGAAGGCCCTTGACATGGATGGGAGCATCTATGTGTTTATTTAGGTATGTGTCTGTGCCAGAGGGAGCAATGTAAAAAAGATAATCAAACCCCCCCAAAGGAAGAACTTCCCCACCATCGTAGTCTGTGTGACTCTGGTAGAGCTGAATTCACACCTGGCTCACAAGTCATCCATACCTGGCCAATTGGCATAGTCTACTCTCCAGTCAGCACTGGGCATGTGACCAAAGTGGGTTAATTATGGCCGGTTCTTGGACTTCACCAACTGCTAGAGGAGAGACATGCTTCTTCTACTGTGGTAGCCTACAGAATAAAAGTCTGCATCTGCTGCTGACCATTGCTAGCCACACATGGAGGGTGGCTGCCTAAGAAAGAAGCCAACAGAGAGGGAAGCAGGGCAAGAGATGAAAGGGGACAGACCACCTTTTTTGGGCACCTGGATACAGCTTTGCCTGAGTCTGGAAGTCTCTGGACTTTTCAGTTATAAGAATCAACATATTCTACTTTCTGGTATTTTCCACCCATAATTTAGTTTCTGTCATTTGCAACCGGAAGAGTCCTGACTAGTACATACACTATGAGGCATTTGCGTGAGACCAAATGTTTTAGCTGGTAAGAGAGCATGGCAATGGCCCAGCATCTGTAGCTCATTGACATTGACACTTTTTACTCATTTTGCCCATACTGCTAATTGCTCGGAAGTAATAAAGACGTTATTTCCTGGTAATTGTTCCCTCCCCATACACCTGACCCAAACCAACTGCTATACTGATGATGTGAGTGGGGAAAATGTAAAGTGTTCTAATGTTGTATTATATCTTTATGCAGTTGTTAAAAATTATCAGCAGAGATGGAAGCTGCTGAAGATATCAGGCCATGTCCCTCAACCAAGTCAAGGGTCCACTTTACCATTACTTGTTTCTATTTGTAACCATATGCATATTATATCTATATTACCCATGTCTAGATCTATTTGAGGCATGTTGTCTGTAAAGGGTATTTATGAATTTTTAATTCACAGTTGTATTATGAACATTTTCCCATATCAAAAACATTTGAAAATGTAATCTCTAATGACTGATGCTACTCAATTATGTTAACCTAGTAACATTTCTCCTCCTTCATCCAGTAGATTTTGGAAGAGTATTTCTTAACATCCAGTTGAATTTTTAATTGTACATTTTATAGTTTCACTGCATCAAGAGTGTTAAATGTGGCTCCTGTGATTCCTACTTTTTGAATCTTAAAGTTTAAGATGAATTTTTACAACTGATTGTAACTTGAAAATATGGATGTTATCCTGCAAAGTATAAAGTTTGATATGTATATTGTCTACTTGCACACACACATATAGTTCTGTTGATTCAATAATTATTTCAACTCCTTAAAGTCTCTTATTTAGTGGTTGTATCTGTAATGCATCGAGAGTGCTGCATTAAAATCTCACAGTAAGTGAGTAAAGGCAGTGCCGATGGGTAGCTTTGGGAAGGGTTTTTATTCCTTTCTATCCTCTATCAGCCACCAACTTCCGAAATTCCAAAGAAACATACCTAAATAAAAAACCTGCTCTGCTGTGCACGTACAGCTTCAAGATTAAGTCCCCCAGGCTGTTCTTCCAACTAGAATGCTACTGTCAAAACCCTTCTGTATGGATAGTCTGAAACCCATTGCAATTGTGATACTGCAAATTGTTTAAAAATCGTAGAAGAAATAGCTATTGAACACCTGCTGTATTTTAGCCAATGTACAAAATTTAATTCCTCTTTATTTGCCAGATAAATTTAACTTTATATATTTTTTACATTTTATATATAGTTTCATGACCATGTCCTTTGTTGTTCATTATACCTCTCAATTTAAATGACTTTCCACCTTCCCAATTAATTGTACCAGTTATCAATATTATTTATATTACTATTATTAAATATAAAATATTAAAATACTAGTTTTTTCCTCTGAACTCCCGATATATTCTTCATCATTCTGCTTTATGTTATGAGAAGGCCCTGTAAACATTGTAGGTAATATGTATTTGATGTTGCTGTTTTCATGAAAATATTTTCCATCTTTGTAATTTAAACATCCTGCTGCATACTCAGCAGTTTTCCTTTCATCAACACAGTCAATATGATCTGACTCCATTCAAAGCCCTTGCTGTCACTATAATACCCTTGGTATTCACTAACTGGAGCCTTCTACTGAATAAGTAACCAACAAATACTTATTGAGGACCTTACACGTGCAGAGCACTGTCTGGGGGAAACTCGGGACGTGATATAAACTCACTGATTCTCAAGGATTTACTATCTGCCAGCCTCTGAGCTTGGTGTTGTGGATACCAAGGTGAAGACAGGCATGCTACATTGAGGATCTGCGGGAAGGGTGAGGACAGGAACTAAACACCCCACAGGCTCTCTTGTCACCAGGAGAACAAAGAATGATGGGGATGGAAAGGGAAAAGGGAAGGCTTTCCTGTTGCAGGGAGCTTCTCAGCCTGCCTGTGGCCTTCGAGGGTGGGGATGGCTCCTCATCTCTGGGGTGTTGGTGGCCAGCACAGAGCTCAGCAGGAAGCAGATCCTTGATATTGTCACCATATCAGGCCAGAAATGAAAGTGTCACATGGTGAACTGAATGCCTTTTGCTGGGTAAGTGGGACTTGGACCCTTCTAAGAGGAGTACAAGGGACATTCGCGTGGAACACACCCCACTGCGTCCCCAGAGAGTACATTGCTCTGTGCCATTCTCTGGAAACTGACTGACCGAGCACTGTGACCAGACAGGCAGACTCGACAGGCATATGACGACAGATGATGACAGGTCAAAGGTAGTGGAATAATTTGAGTTTTACAGCCTTTTATTCCTTTAGATCAGTGATTTCAAAATCAGAGGGTCATGACTTGAAAAGCAATTGAGATAGAAAATGGAAAATGTAAAAGAAATGATTTGTGGCTGAATGAGAGTGATTCATGAGCTGCTATTTAGTTTTTGATTTCCAGCAAGCTTGCCTAATCTAACTTCCTCTGCCATCAACTGAAATATTAAGTGTAATTTCATCACATTTATTCCTAGAGATATTAAATAAAATGGAGAGCTCGACAGCACATTAATATGCACTCAGAGTGTGGTCTGCAGTTTAATAAGCCTAATTTAAAAGTACTCAGGCCGTGGCATTTATTTTTTAATTAAGTAAAAGAAGAACTTGGATGTATTCTCTTCAGCAAATGCATGTCCTTCTTCAAATAAACCTGTATGGTCCACTCCAGCTGTATGCTGTAAAAATGCATACCTCCTAACATTTAATACTTTAATTTCTAATTCTGTGATCAATAATACACAAAAATAAGGCTGAGAGATTATCTAGATGGAAAATCACAAAATCCCTAAATGTCAGAGCTGGAAGGGGCTGAGATACTATTTCCTCCCAACACCCCCACCCCCATTTCACAGATGAAGGGTTGAATCTGGATGTGAGAAGTAACTGACTCAAAGTGGACAGAACCCAGCTCTGCAAGGCCCATGCAAAATGAGAGGAAAAAAAAGGGATTTGGAGAACAACAAGACTCTCAGTTCAAACAAAAGCAAGAACAAAACAGGGCTTCTAATTCAAACCCTGAAATGTTTTGTTGAAGATTAGTTGTTAGAGCAACTCAAGAAGAATTTTCCTTTAGAAATAATTGATTTCGTTTGAGGCCATTTGTCTTCCTTCTTTAATGCTCTCAAGCATGAATTTAATATCTTTACTCTAAAACAAATAGCTCCTGTAAGGCTCAAAGGACAGGGAGATATTGCAATCCACCAAGTCCAATAAGATCATTAATTATTTTGCTGACCATTAAGCACTGGTCCTCTGAGTTGACTGACAAATTATGGGCAGCAGAACATAATATTCAGCATATCCTGTGTTATAGGAATCTGTTACCCATTTGCTGAATGGATCGCCAGTCTTCAGTAGACACTTCACTCACCTGTTCCTCAATGTCATTTCTGAGCACTCTTTGCAACTTCGTCTTTCCTTTGGCTTGTCCAGGTGCTTGACCTTCAGGATTTGTCAATATTTCCCAGGCTCTGGGTGTTTCTCCCTGGTCTTCACTTGGGCTCCTACCTCCTGGTCTGACATTCACTTCTGACTGTCCACACAATCCCAACAGCCCAGGCTTCAGAAGAACTTTCCTTAAAACCCTGCGAACACCCTAGAAGAGAAAGTCTGTCCCTCCAGGCTCTGTACCTGCCCTCCCTGACCCAGCTCTGTTCCCAAATGACTATTACAGACATATGTAGATGGTCACAGTGAATTAGCAGGTGGGGAGTTGAGAGCGTTCTTGTGAACTGGCTCTTATTTTTCATTTTTCTACAGTACAGATATTACAACCACACCCCAGGATGCCTGATCACTTTAGAATAGCCCACAGATAGTGGTTCCAACACTGAAAGTTTTGCAACAAGCCCTCAATCTTAAAGAAGCTCAGGGACTTTCCAGAGAGAAATAAGACAGAATCAGAGAAGAAGGAATGTCTGAGGAATCACAGGATTCTTCCAGGAAGCACTCAGCCCCAGATACACAATTTTTCCTTCTTTAAATCAAATGAGAGAAATGCCTTCCTCCATAGAAGTAGGAATTCTAGCACAATGCAAGTGAAGACAACCAAGACCCCATCGCACTGAGTCATGAACAGCTAAGAGCAAGAGAAATTCAGCTGGGGAAACCTACATGGCTGAGGCAGTTTCTGTTCTTGGGATCAGATCATACTTAGCTCATGTGCTGATCAAAAGGCTGAGAATGCTCTGGCACCAAATTGTCAGTTCTGATGCTGCCAGCCCATTGGACGAGCGAGCTTGGGAAGCAGGAGCAGATGACATGGGTGGAAGAAGAGTCATGCAGAACAAGGGTGACAGAATAAGCCAAGGGCCATGCACAGCCAGAACAGAGCTACTGCCTGAAACTCCCCTGGGTGAGAGAACAAGAATTCCCCAAGGAGGAGGGATTGCAAGACCAATGCTGCTGCTGTCTGGCAACAGGGCCTCCTCAAATAAATTCCACATCACCCAGCACAGGTTTAGGAATAGGCTTTATTTTGGAAAAGAGGAACTTACAAAGGTAGGATTAGTAAGAGAAGAGGATGGAGGTCCTCCCTCCTCCCAAGGCCCTCGCGGAGAGGGCTCTGGGCAGGGTGCTCTGCCGTGCACACACACACAGTGAGGTGGAGGGTGTTTTCCTCAGGCCTCTGCTGGCCTCTTGTGTAGGACATGGGCGAGCAGCCTTGGAGCAAAGGACTCACACATGCTTCAACCAGCAGCGTGGATTGGGTGCAGCTGTCAGAGGAGTTGTCTCAGTCCATTTGGGCTGCTATAACAAAATACCGTAGACTGGGTGGCTTATAAACAACTGAAATTTATTTTTCACAGTTCTGGAGGCCGGGAAGTCCTAGATCAAAGTACCAGCAGATTCTACGCCCAGTAGGGCCCCCTTCCGGGTTTGGCTGTCTTCTTGCTGTGCCCTCAGGTGGTAGAAGGGGCATGGCAGTTTTCTGAGGCTTCTTTAATAAGGACATTAATCCCATTCATGAGAGCTCTGCCTTCCAAAGGCCCCACCTTTAAATGCCATTGCCTAGAGAACTAGGATTTAGCATATGAAGAGGAGCATAAACATTTAGTCTGCAGCAGCAGTTGTCTGGAAATGTGACTCCTAGAGCCTGGGAATCTTAGGTTCCATGGAAGCTGAAGCCTCCTGTTCTGTGTACAGCTCCCAGTGGGCCCTGGTCCTAGTTCTGGGCAATCAGAGTGAGTCCTTGGATCACTTCCTGGCCCTCCCTGTCCCTATATCAGTAAGTCAGGGTAGCCACCTAGAGTGACGGCAGATGCTAGGCAGGTGATGTGACGAACAGCCCATGTAGGAAGCATGGGGATTGGAAAGCATGAGTTCTGGTCAAAGGGGACAGTCACAAAGAAGCTTGGGTTCATTTTGTCTTGTGGAAATGTGGGCCCAATGTCTCCAGAAAATTGGGTTTTATAAAATAAACCCTATTTCCAGATATTTTTTAAAAATGTAGACTCATTGAGACCATCCCGGTCAACATGGTGAAACCCCGTCTCTACTAAAAATACAAAAATTAGCTCGGTGTGGTGGCATGTGTCTGTAATCCCAGCTACTCAAGGGGCTGAGGCAGGAGAATCACTTGAACCCAGGAGGCGGAGGTTGCAGTGGGCCGAGTTCGCACCACTGCACTCCAGCCTGGTGATAGAGACTCTGTCTCAAAATGAAATGAAATAAAATAAAATAAAATACAAATAAAAAATAAAAACGTGGACTCTACTAACTTTGTATGTTGTTAACGAATTCATTTTTTATAGCTCAGTGTGGGCTTAACAGACTCATCTGTGAGCTGGATGCAGCCTCTGGCTGCCAGTTTCAGCCTGTCCTGTAAATTGTCATTTGCAATGTGTTTTAATAATTTAAATAATAATAATTTCTAACAATTAAATAATAATTTAATAATAAGCATTTGCTTATTATTCATTTCTGCAAATTTCATTTTTCTCCTACAAAGAGAGATACTATTCTGCAATTCCATAGGCTTGAGGGTGAGGGAGAAAGTTGGTATTGTCTAGAGCAGAGTTTGGCAAACATTTTTTTGTAGTATAACTCTTTTTTATTTTAAGTGAAATCTTCTTCACTTGAGACTCCAATATATAAAGCATATAAAAGTGACAAATGGGTTCTTTTATTTCCATAGTGGAAATTGACTTTTTTTTCTCTTCCCTGTTACATAAATAATACGTGTTTGTTGAGGGAAAAATAAAACAATACATAACAGTATAACGAAAAAAGGGGGATGGGGCAAGCCTGTGAAATCAGACCTCCTGGCAGGGTCACCATTAACCCTTCCAATCATCATCGTTTTGTGTATGTCCTTATGCACACACATATCTGTGTACACACACATATAACATTTACACAAGTGGGATCGTGCTGCATTTACTGTAGACTTCATTTTAAATGCTCATTTAGGTTCTCATTTTTTTTTTGCTTGTTTCTCCCCCTCCTCTCTTCTCTCTCTCACTCACTCTCCCCACTTTCTCTCTACACCTCATGCCCAATACATGTTAAGAATCTAATGGGTATTTTCCATTCTGATCTCTATGTCTATGTCTATGTCTATGTCTATGTCTATGTCTATGTCTATGCCTGTGTCTGTGTCTATGTCTATGTCTATGTCTATGTCTATGTCTATATCTATGCCTGTGTCTGTGTCTATGTCTATGTCTATCTCTACGTCTATGTCTATGTCTATGCCTATGCCTATGCCTGTGTCTATGTCTATGTCTGTGTCTATGTCTGTGTCTGTGTCTATGTCTATGTCTATGACTATGTCTATGCCTATGCCTGTGTCTGTGTCTGTGCCTGTGCCTGTGTCTGTGTCTGCGTCTGTGCTTGTGTCTGTGTCTGTGTCTATGTCTATGTCTGTGTCTGTGTCTGTGCCTATGTCTGTGTCTGTGTCTGTGCTTGTGTCTGTGTCTATGTCTATGTCTATGTCTATGCCTCTGTCTGTGTCTGTGTCTATGTCTGTGTCTGTGTCTATGTCTGTGTCTGTGTCTGTGTCTATATCTGTGTCTGTGTCTGTGCCTGTGTCTATGTCTATGTCTATGTCTATGCCTCTGTCTGTGTCTGTGTCTGTGTCTATGTCTATGTCTAAGCCTGTGTCTGTGTCTGTGTCTGTGTCTACGTCTATGTCTAAGCCTGTGACTGTGTCTGTGTCTGTGTCTGTGCCTGTGCCTGTGTCTGTGTCTATGTCTATGCCTCTGTCTATGTCTGTGTCTGTGTCTGTGTCTGTGTCTGTGTCTATGTCTATGCCTGTGTCTGTGTCTATGCCTCTGTCTATGTCTTTGTCTGTGTCTATGTTTTTATCTATGTCTATGTATCTATGCATCTCTCTGATCTATCTACATATACCATGTGTGTGAGTAAAATCAGATTTGAGGGATCATTGTTTTTGAGAAACAAATGAGATAGCCTCATGCGTGCTACCCTGAACATTGCTGTCCTCCGTCAACATGGAAACTTATGCATAAACTCATTTGCTGCTACACAGGATTTTGTATCCTGCATAGGATAATCATGCACCTTATTCAACTTCCCCTTTACTGACACACATGTACGTTGTTTCTGGTTTGGAGCCACTACAAATACACTGTAATAAACATTCTTGTCCATACAATTTTATGTTTTGGTGCATTTTGTTTTCTAAGGTTAGAATCCTAGGAGTGAGATTATAGCATCAAAGAGTGTGTTTTTAGTTTTAAAGTATATTGCCAGATTGTTTTCTAAGGATCTAAAACAATTTTCGGGCTTCCCTGAATGCTTACCAGAAAGATGGTTTACAATTCATTTTAATTTTCTCAGTCTGGTGGGCTGAAAATGATAATACACTATTTGTCGTACAGTTCTCTGACTTCAAAGGGTTTTGAATATCTCTTCATAGGCTGATTAGCCATTTGGCTATGCTTTTCTGTAACGGGTATTCTTAGCCTTTTAAAAATTAATTTGTATATTATAGATATTAATTCACTATCTACCATATGCATAGAATTTTCTCTAGTCTACCATTCATCTGCTGAACTTATATCCAGTTTCTCTGTGAAACTGCAAATAGAAATCAGTTGCTTTCAGTTTGATATATTTTACCATGAAAAATTAAAATGTATATTCAAAGGAATTTGCTTATCGTTTATTAGTTCTGATTCTTTGTCTCGTTTAAAGAGGTTTCCTCATGACTATATGTATATGTGGTGAGAAAAAGTAGAAGTGGCTATTGATAACTATATAAAAGTAGAAGTGGCTATTGATAACTAGCTGGCTATTGCTATACAACAAATTATGTCAAAACTCTGCAGCTGAAAAGCAACAGCACTAGTTGTCTCGAAGCTTCTGTGGGACAGAATTCTGGCTGTGGCTTAGTTGAGTCCTGCTTGTGGGTGTCTCACGATGCTGCAATGAAGGTGTAGGCTGGGGCTTTATTCATCTCCTGGCTTGACTGGGGAAGGATCTCCTTCCAAGCTCATGTGGCTGTTAACAGCATTTAGTTCCTTGCTGGCTATTGGCCACAGGTCCCCCCACCCAGGCCTACATGGGCCTCTTCATAGGGCAGCTCAGTGTAAGCAAGCAGGAAGAATTAGTGAGAATGCTGGCCAAGAGGGAAGTCATAGTCATAGTCTTCTATAGCTGAATCTTGGAGGTGACATTAATCACTTTTGCTATTCTATTCACTGAAAGCAAGTCACCAGGTCCAACCCACACGGGATGAGATTACATAGGATGTGAATACTAGGAGGTAGGACCCATTGGTGGCTGTCTTAGAAACCTGTCTGCCAGAGAGATAGAATTATGTCAGTATATGCGCTTCTATTTTTAGAGGAAGATAGTTTTGTCCTAAAGTAGTTGTTCATGTTTGGCTTTTTGTTTGTAGACCTCTAGACTTTAAATTGAGTCACTTTAAAAAAATTATTTATTTTTAGAAATAAGGTCTTGCTCTGTCACTCAGGCTAGAGTGCAGTGGTGCAACCATAGCTCACTGCAGCCTTGAACTCCTGGGCTCAAGAGATTCTCTTGCCCCAGCTTCCCTAGTAGCTGGGGCTACAGACACATGCCACTGCTCCCAGCTAATTTTTTAATTTTTTAGTAGAGATGGGGTCTTGCTATATTGCCCAAGCAGGTCTCAAACTCCCAGCCTCAAATGATCCTTCTGCCTTGTTAGGATTATAGGCAAGAGCCACCACACTTGGTCTCAATTTATTTTTATGATAAATTATTGCACTTTAAAAATCTATATTAATAAACATATCTTCAGGGACCAACATTAATCCAGGCTGAGTTTGAGAACCATTGGACTAGAAGTTTCTTTCTGGTTTTCAAACTCAGCAGCACTTTTCCAACCAGAAATTAACTTTCAGATGCAGCAGTGCCCAATAAAGTGCCCTTCGTCCATTACAAATGCGTCTTTATCATCTAATTAAGCTGCTTGGGATTTAGTGAACAGAAAACCCATAACTGTGCTTTATTCCCCCATTCATTACGCAGATGCTGCCTGATGTACTTTTTGAAGCTGATTCACTGACTCTATATTTTCATTAAAAAAGAAGACTTTAGCCTTGTGCAAACTACATCAAAATAAAAACTCAGCTTAGCAATAAGCACAGAAATGTGAGACTTAAAACTCCAATGAAATCAAAGATTGCACTTAACACAGATATTTTCTTGGGAATTAAATGTTTACTCAAAGCACAAAATTAACATGGAAGGGCATTATTATGTATTTATAATTGTGTTTATATGCATGCTTTTGTCTCTGTTTTACTTGATGAAAATACAAATAACCAATATAAAATGTTATTTGGAAGCTACCTAGAGTACCAAGAAGAGAAAAGAGAATTTCCTTTTAAGGGAGAAAAAGCATCCATATTTAGGATGGTTTATGCTATACTGGAAGGGAAAACAAAAGACTCATGAAACATATGGTGGGAAACGTTTTATCATAAAAAGCAGTCTTTGTTCATTGAAATCAATTATGCTACTTTAAATCATTTCAAGAATATATCATTTGCATAATTAAGCTAGTAATATAGACATCAGATAAACACAGAGGTGACAGATGTATTTCATAATTAATCAGAAGCTAAAAAGCCATGTTAGAAATTTTCATAAATGTGTGTTTTCTTGTTACTCACAGAATACCTGACCAATGAATGCTGCCAAATGCATATACTCAACATTCATTCATATTTAAAATTACAGCTTTATTGAACTACAACTGATGTACAATAAATTTTAAATTCTGAAGTGTACAATTAGATGAAATTTGACATACACACACAAGAAACCAACAGCACAATAAAAATAATACATTTTTATATCAACCCCCAAAATTTTTTTGTGCCCTTTGTATTTATCCTCCTTCAATTACCCTGGTCCTTCACCCCACTCTGTCTCCAGACAGCCGCTGATCTGATTTCTGACATCATAGATTGGTTTGCATTTTCCAGAATTTTCTAGGAATTATTCCATATATATTACTTTTAATGGCAAAACACGCAATTACTTCTGCACCAACCTAATATTTTGTTGTTGTTGTCTGGCTTATTTCACCAGCATAATTATTTTGAGATACAACCATGCTATTGTGTGTATCAGTAGCTTTGTTCCTATTTTATTTTTGAGGCTATAGTAAGAATATTCCAAAATTTATTTAGATATTTGCCTGTTGAACATTTGAGTTGTTTCCAGTTTTCAGCTATAAATAAATAGAACTGCCACTAACATTCATATACAAGTGTTTGGTGGACATATGCTTTCATTCCCTTTGGGTAAATATTTAACAGTGGGATGGGTGGATTGTATGGTGGGAACCGGTTTAACTTTTTACTAAGCTGTCAAACTCCATTTTCTAAAGTGGTTGCACCATTTTACATCCCTACCAGCAGGGTACGAGAGTTCTAGTTTCTCCATATCCCTGCCAACATTCATGGAATAAATTTCAGCAATGTATATTTCTTGGTGTATATGGAATATCTTACCAACTAATGGTGTCAAATACACCTTTTATTTTTAATTCAGTGAGGCTCAAAAGGGTCCTATTTTAATTTGAAAAGTTTGTTTTTCGCAAACCAGCACCACAGATTTAGTGAGTGTGAGTATGGGAGTTGCATTAAGAGTATGGGCTTTGAAATCAGATTGCCTGTTAAAATTCGAGTTCTGTTACTAATAATTGTCTCATCTCACTTTCCTCAGCTTTAAAACGTATTTAATAACAGTGTCTATCTTATGGGGTTTGGGAGAAGATAAATATTTTAATGCATGCAAGCCACTGTGCACTGGGCACATGGCAATTAATAAATGTTACATGTAATGCAAATGAACTATATATAGCCCTTTGTGGTTACTATGAAAAAAATAGTTCTCCAGCTCTCACCTTAGGGATTATGAGATTATTTGTAAAGTAATTTGATCTCAATTTTTATAAATAACTGTTTACTAACTTTAAATAATACATATTCATTGCAGAGAATTTGGAAAGCAGGGTTTTGGCAACACATCAGGCTGAGTAGACATGGAGATATTCCTCCTGTTACAACGACATACAAATGGTGGATAAAAGAGAACAAAACAACTTTGAAAAATGCATCGCTAAGCTCCTGCTAATGGTGAGCTAGGAGATTCTGATCAATATTCTTGTTGAGAACTATAAAAGCTGCACAAAATAGCAAAATCAAAACAGAAACGTCAACTTAAGGCTGCAGATTGCTAAGAAGATAAAGAATTTCTGGGCCATGATCTGGGAAGGATGAAACCCTGGTAAGCACCCCTTGTTTGGGATTGGGCCTTCGAGGACTGTGAGATGGAAGTGAGTGCTGGCAGCAGACAGGCTCTCATTAGGACTGAGCTCAGCTCCAAATCATGTCAGTGCTTATGCCTGTCTGAAGGGATCCTGGATTGATATTAATCCTAAGGAGCTGGCAGAAGCAAACAAGTCCTCTCTAGAGGAATGTAAGAACCCTTTAGACCCCAGATGATTTCTATAAACAATTTTACAAAGACAGCCATTGGCACCCAACAGTAACAAGCAGGCCAGGAGGGAGACACAGCAACATGAATAAAACACCACAGAAACAATAGACAGTGGAAACAGACTCAGAGGTTTCCTTACTGGTGTTATCAGAGATGGCTTTAAAATATCTATGCTTGTTATGTCCAAGGAGAAAAAAGAGCAAGATGGAGAAAATCTGCAGAGAACTTCAAACCGTGAAATAGAAAAAAAAAAAATTAAATTCTACCTCCATGGGTGGGTTTAACAGTGGACTAGACGCAACTGAAGAGAAAATTAGAGACTTACAAGAAAGTCGGAAAATAAGATTGAATAGACACAGATAAGACTTTGTCTGACACATTGTAGGTAAGGCCATGCCACGTACAGTCAAGGTTGTGCCCTGGGAGTGTCATTTGCACAGACTGTGACAAAATAACCTCTGGAGTCATGCAGCACCGTGGTCGTGGTCATAGGCATGTAGTTAATGACAGCAGAAAATCACTTCTGCCCTCTCTTTCACAATTTACAGATCTGCTCATTTTTCATAATGCTAAAACTGCCTCTTGGGCTCTCTTCTTTTCCAAAACTGGAAGTTAGAATATGTAGAGATTATACTGCTCTCAGATATTCTTTGTTTATCCGTTTAAAAAACTTCTTAGGGCCAACGTGTGAGCTGGAGAAGGATTTTTTTTTTTTTTTAAAATTGAATGACTTTGTGTATTTATATGCACAACCAAGCCAAGGGACCCTAGTGCTCAAACATCCTACAATGTGAGTGTAAGAAGCAGTGTGTCTCCCTCCAAAGAAAGCAAAGAGTGGCTGTCAATTAATGCAGACAGAAAATCTTAATTTTTTTCTACCTCTCCATCATAGAGGCCCTTTTCTCACTGTATTGAATCCTGAATTATGAGTTTTTGTCTCCCTTTCCTTATCTCTGTTTTTATGAATGTGAATAAAGAGCAGTGCAAAGTTAACAAACTCACCAACACTCATTCATTCAACAAATAGTTTTGAGCATTTCCTACCTGGGAGCCAGGCACTGTTCCACATATCAGGAAATACACTGAGAAACAGATCAGACAAGTCCCTGGCCTCATGGAGCTTCCATTTATGTGAAGGAGGTGGATGCTACCCAAGGAAAACACCAAACACGTAATATAACATCAGGGAAGGATACATATTGTTTTAGAGGTGTCCCAAGCTGTCTCTCCCTTACTAAGAGTCCTCTTTTTACCGTGAACCGGAATAAGCTATTCTAAACGGACTCTGTAAACTCAAAAACAGGAAAAAGAAATTTCATTTCAGTTTCAGTTTATTGATTTTACCTAGCCCCCTGTCAGATTTCTCTGGCTTTTAAAAAATATAATTATGCAGCTGATGCAGCTGGCAGTGAACGCAAAACAACTACTGTTTGAAGGAATCTGAAAAATGCTCTTTGTGGAAGTGTGAGGGACTAACTAATATTTCCAGTAGCTTCCAAGGGAGTAGAATGTGTTAGGGAAGATGCCAGGAGGGATGGATGGGGAGCTATTCTAGGAGCTTCACATGGAGCTGACTCTGTTCTTTGAATTCTTCCCCATAGATTACGACACAATTAAAAATTCTGTTTCCATCCTCTTGTAACTTGTAAGAGGCCTGAGGGGACTTTTCTACAGGGCACTTTGAACATGCATGGCAAGATAATTTATTGAAACATTAAACTTGCACATAAAATCTTTCTATGTTTTCTTTGTGCCCAATTTCATTTCAGGAAGGTAGTTGGGCTAGCAAGGCAGAAGCTGCCCAAGTGTATGACTCTCAGGGTGTCTTTTGTAAAAGTCTCAGCTCACTGACGTGATAGCACAGAGTGAATGGGAGGCTGAGGGGCATGGAGTAGTTGGGAGAGGGAGGAGAGTTCTAGACACTGGGAAGGGGTGGGCCCTGTCTCTGGGCAGTGCCCTGGCATAGGTGGCAGCACCTCATAGTGCAATGGCAGCACCCAGGTAGGCCAAACCCTGTGAGAGTGCTCTGACCCCTGCCACTGGGCTTGTGCCCAAGCAGGAAATGGAAGCTGCAGGACCAGCCCTTCTAGAGGCACCACAGGCTTGGGTAATGGCTGTGTTAAGGCCCTTCTCCAATGCCTGGGTCATTTGTCAGACCCTGGCAATCATTGCACAACACTATGGGGGTACCCTAAGAATAATGGACTTAAATTTCCTACCTACTGGGGAAGCAAGAAGATCTAAAATGGAATTATTTTATTTAATATCATAAAAAGTATACTTTTTGCACTACTGATTGTATGCATGAATTCTTATTTGCATATTCATATCATTCACTCATCCATTCTCTCAGGATAGAGTTATTCTATAATGGCTACATACTAGCCCCTACAACAGATGTCCTTGATTCAGAAATGACTAAGAGAAGGTTTCTTATTGTAAGTGAGAAACAGCCAAATTAACAAGTGTATCAGTTATCTAATGCTGTGTAATAAAGGACACCAAAATATAGTGGTTTTAAACAATAACCATTTAGAGATCACAGTTTTGGAGGTTGATATTTTGGGGTTCTTTAGGCCTGTGTCGTGCTCAGCTGCTATCAGCTGGACTTGCTCCTGTGTCTGCAGTCAGTTGCCAGGGCAGCTGGGGATAGGTCAGGTAGGAATTGGCTGTTCAAAAAATAACTCAGCTCCAACCACTGGATCCTGTTCCTACATGTTTTCTCATCAACAAAAGGGCTGCCCTGGGCTTGATTTTCCAGGTTTGAAGAACAGCAGAGGCGATCCCAATGGACAAACTAATTTGTAATCTCTGCTTGCATAAGACTTACTATACTGTCCCGGTAAACAAAGCAATCACAAGGCCGGCCACAACTCAGGAGGGAGAAAAAGACTCCAGTTCTTGAAAAGAGTTGAACAGGGATATTAGAAGGAAGAGGATACAAGACAAGAAGACTGTGTGGCCATTCTCGCAAACAATCACAAGAAGTGAATGAAATCAAAGATGTTCTCAGATAAGCAAAGTGTCATTTTAGTACAAGGGAGTACAGAGTAGCAGGTAGAAAATTTTACCTGGAGTAGGTTCAAGAAGGGCTTCCACCAGGAAGCGATGCTTGGCCCAGATTTGGAAATGCAAGTGGATGAGAGGAGAGGAAATGGCCTGGTGCATTCAGGAAGTGCCAAGAGTTCTCCTGACAGTGCAGAGCAAGGTGAGGGGTGCCGTGGGAGGGAAGAGCCCAAGGAGAAGGAGGGGCCACTGGGGCATTTCTCTGCATTTCTGACCAAGCCCAGATCTTCCCTGTTCTATCATGATTCCAACCACTTGTCCCTCTCCTGCCCTTTGGAGTCACACGAATCACGCCCCTCTCTTCCCTGGAGAGAGCATGCATTTTCCTCTATGTATTCAGCTTCTCCCTCCCACCACCTCACCATTATAAACTCTTTCTCAAAGGGTTCCCACAATTTGCTGCTTCCTGTTCTAAATGGCCTCCGAAACAGAAGCAGAGTCTGACTCAAGCAGAGCTCAGTGGGCTTTCCCCAAGTGTCTTCCTAACCCCTAAGACAGGTTGAGAACAGGGGTGCTGAGCTCCAGTGCTTTCTTTTGAGGCTGTGGTGCCTTCAATGTCCCAGTGGCCCCAAGGAAAAGCATGGGAGTGCTTATTGGAGCTTCACAGTGACCCTTTTTGGGGTTCAGGGATGGGGATGGGGAGGTGGAGGAACAGTGGCCCTGGGTCCATCCTTAAGGGACAGAAACTCAGGTAGCTGATCACACAGTCCCTTTCTGCACCAGTGCCCATAAGGGCAGGTCTTGTGTGGATTGCTATTCATTCACTTATTCAACAAATGCACACTGATACCTGCTCTGTGTTAGGCATTGCCCTACTGTCTGGGACTAAGGCATGAAGCAGACCTGGTCTCTGCCCCAAAGTTCATTCCAGTCCTTTAAGAGGAAGGGACAGGTTTGTAAAGGAGCCTCCCCACTGTGACGTCATGACCACTTATCAGGCTCTGAATCTATAGGGCAGGGACATCACCACATCTGGGCACCGTCAGTAAGCTGTGACCTTCAGGGTTAACAACGGTGAGTGTTCTCATGGATGCGTCCTGTAGCAGTCAATGTCTTAGATGCTTTCCATGGGTCCACTGATGCAGCCTCTTACAACCCTGCAAGGTGGGTGGAGTCCTCCCCATTGTATGGTGTGGGGAGGTAGCAGGGAGAGGACTCTTAGGGGTCTCAGACTTCCTGGGCATCAGGGTGCTGATGGGACGCAGGCAGGGGCCGGTGCAGGCAACTTTGCTCCACCTGCCAGCTTCTCTGAGGGAAGGAGGGACAGTGTTCTGGTCACAGGGAACAGTCTGTGTGGAGACTCAAAAACAGAGACCTCAGAGGGTTCAGTGGGACATTGTGTGACCAGGGTGGGAGGGAAGAGTTTTGATCAGAGGCAGAGGGAGTTTGGGGGAAGCCACACTCCACCACAGTCTGTCACCGTTCCCTTAAGCATCTTTCTCTCTGAGGGAAGGAAACTCCATGGGAGCAAAGAAAGGTTCAAGTCCATTTACATAAATAATTATCATAAAATTTCCCACCCACTTTTCCCTCTTGCCATCACCAGTTGCCAGGTGTGCCTGTCGCTGTGGCCCACCCCACTGGACTAGGTCCGCAATGAGGTCATGTAGGGCTCTGGAAGCCTGGCGCTCACTCAGCTCCCAGCAGCTCTCAGAGAGTGGGGGTCCCACATCTCCTGCAGGACAGGCCCTAGCTACTGAATTACAGAGACCCAGGACCAAAGCAGAGTCCCAGTGCCAGAGAGGCTGGGGCACACCTACAACTGAAAGGAGGCTTAGAAATCCTTCAGAGACTACCCAATGGGTTCTCCTCCACCTGGACAGGATGAACCAGTGACACAGAAAGAAGAGGCCTTCCTCTGATAGGTAGCAGATGAAGCTGCCTCTCAGGAATCAGAGCTGGGCCACAGGGCTCTGATGTCCCCTGGACACCTCATCAGAAGAGGAAGCATGAAGGGTTTGGAGTGTGAGATGAGGCTGGTTGAGGTTTCCCTGAGAAAGTTCTCACTACTGTCTAGCGGACAATTAGCAAAAAAGTGTAATGGGAAGGAATAAGTGAAGGAGTAAGTGAATGGGAGAACTAAAGAATTCTCCTGTGAGTTGGAGGGGCTTTCCTGAATAGACGACTGACTCAAGTGTTTCAACCTGGTCCTTATGTCCATGGAAAGGAAGTGGGCAAGTGGGACACAAGGTGTGACCAGAACAGGGCGGGAAGAACAGAACACTGACTCCCGACACTGACAGGGTGAGCTCTGCAGCCACCCCCAGCCTGGGTGAAGAGGAGGGCTGGGCAGACCCCAGTCCCCATGCTCCAGGGCCTTCCCTTCTCCTCTGTTTCCTGCCCACCTCTTCCTAGGGCTTCACAACCCCTCACAGTCAAGCCTCACTTTAGAATTGGATTTTAAATTCCTGCTCTAATAACTGAGCTTCTGCTATTATCCTAGTTCTGCACCCTTTCCCAGCCCAGTGTCTGCACCTCACACCTTCTCTGGCCAGCACCTGGGCTGCCCTCCCCTGGCACAGCCCTGAATCCTGTTCTCTCCCTGATCCTCTCGCCCCTCCCAAGAGCTTCCTCCTCTCCACCTTGCGTCTCTCCCTAGAGTTTTACCCAATCCCATACACCTGCCCTCATCTCTTTGTTGATCCTGAACCTCCAATCTACTGTCATACCTGGAAACTCACACAGACCCTTAGGCTGACATATCCAGACATATCCAGCTCCCAGGTTCACTCAGTGGAGGTTTTCATGTCTGGACTATCAGAGAAACGTGACATCTGTTTTCTGCCTTCTCCCTGATGGAGCTCATTTAACAAGGTATTAAGGGAATTTGTGTTCAGAGAAAAGCCTTTTTAACCTATTGTTGCTTGGTTAGGAAGGGCACAAGGAAGATTTATATGTGGAAGAAACTTAAAGTATATTCTGTAAGTACAATCCTTCTATGAATGCCTTTTCTAAAGAGTTTGAAGTGAGGTGAGCAATTCTCTTATTTGAATAGTAATACTCTACATTTACTAAGAAAACCACTTTCATAGGCATATCTCAGAGAATCACACACTACTGCCAAGATTTAGGGAAACAAAGTGATTTCTGTGTTCCAAAGGAACTATGTGTTTGGCACTCAACAAATACATGCTGCAATAAAGAAAACAGGGATGGACGTCAGCACTCATATCTCCACAGAAATATCAATACAAACAACTATTCATTCATGTTAATATTTTCATAAGAGCAAAGGAAATCAGGTGAGACGTTATAGTAACCAGTTATAGTATTTCTGTAGTACAGAAGTAAAAGCCCATTGAAGAGTATGGAAAAGACAACGCTGCGTTAACCATGTCACCCATACTCCAACCACAAGCAGCATAGTGTGTGAGAGATCTTCTCCACGTGGGGAAAGGAGAGGGAAGTGGGCACCAGACTTTGCCTTTTACCCAGACACTGAGGCTGCCCCACTGAAACTCAGCACCATGTAGGGCCCCACGACCCCAGACTTCAGGCTGATTATTACAGTCTGTGCCTTTAGGCCTGCCCCAGATCCAGGCTATATGCCACAGCCCCTCAGGCTCTAGACAGCCCCCAGAATCAGGCTGGCCCCCATGGCCCCAGTCTTCAGCCTGCCTCAGTACCAGGCTGACTTCCACAGCTCCAATCACCATGCTTGCACCCATGAACAGAGACTTCAGGCCTTCCCAGCGCCAAGCTGTCCCCTGTAGCCTCAGACCTCAGCTGAATTGGAGTTCAGGCCTGTCCCAGTGGGGTCCAATGCTGGATTGGCTCCCAGGGACCCAGGATCCATGATTACACCTGTGTACTAAGGTTCCAAGCTGGTTTCCAAAGTCACAGGACAGAGGCTAGCCCCTGCAGATCTAGCCTCTAAGCCTGCACCTGCACATTCAGCCTCCAGGCTCATCCCATGGGACACAGACCTCAGGTTGGTCCCCACATCCCCATGCTCCAGGCCAGGCCCAGAGGCTTTAGGCACCAGACCAACCTCTGAGGACCCAGGTTCCATTCTGGCCCCAGGACCAGGCCAGCTTCAGACTACTATTGACCTGGGGCTTTGGCCCACCCCAAAAGACCATCATGCAAGGCTGGACCTCTGTGGACTAAGACTCCAAAACCAACCCTGCAAAGCAATGCTCCAGGCCAGCCCCCATGTACTCAGGCTCCAGCCCCATCTCAGTGGACTCAGACTCATTCCAGTACCTGGTTAGCCATTGTGGACTTAGACTCAAGGATGACCTCAGCATTAGGTCAGCCCCTGCAGACCCAGACTTTAGGCTCGCCCCTTCAGATACAAGCTCCAGGCCTGTCCTTGTGGACTCAGGCTCTAGGTCCATCCTGGAAGACCTTTAACAGGTCCACTCCAGTGGATCCAGGCTTCAGGCCGAACTCTGTGGACCTAGGCACTAGGCCAGCCTGCCTTAGGACTCCAGCAACAAGCCTTCTCTTGCCAAAGAGTCTGCCCAAAATCTCTGGAAAGGCTGACTAGTAAAGGACTTTCCCAGAAAAAAGCCAGTCTGCAAAGATTAGAATAAATCTTCATTTCTTCAAGTGCACAGACATCAACACAAGGCTGCAAGAAACGTGAAAAACCAAGTAGGCATACCACCACTAAAAGAACTCAATAATCTCCCAGAAACTGACTGCAAAGAAATGGAAATATACAAACTGCCTGACAAAGAATGATAAATAATTGTATTAAGGAAGCTCAGCAAACTTCAAGAAAACACAGATAATTAATGAAATCAGAAAAACAATAAGTGACCCAATCAAAAGATTTAACAGAGAAATTATTTTAAAAATCAAATGAAAATTCTGGAGCTGAAAAATACAATGAATGAAGTGAAAAGTGCAATAGAGAAGACAAATAGCAGAAGTGATCAAGTAGAAGAAAAAAATCTGTGAACTTGAACATACGTTATTTGAAAATATACAGTGATAGGAGAAAAATGAATGAAAGCATATGAGATTTATGAAACAGTATTGAAAGAGCAAATTTTTGAGTTTTAGGAGTTAATAAAGGAGAATAAGAAGGCAAAAAGGTAGGAAGTTTATTTAAAGAAATAATAGCGGAAAACTTTCCAAATTTGGAAAAAGACATAAATATCTGGTACAAGAAGGTCAAAGGTCTCCAATCAGATTCAGTCCAAACGAGGTTACACTAAGACATTATAATTAACCTGTAAGTCAAGGACAAAGAGAGGATCCTGAAAACAGCAAGAAAAAAGAAGCAAATAACATATAAAGGAGTTCTGTTAAGGCTAGCAGCAGATTTCTCAGGACGATTAAGTGGAATTTATACCAAGGATTCAAGAATGGTTTAACATGTGCAAACCTAATAATGTGACACACCACATTAAAAGAATAAAGAACAAATGCCATATTTTTATCTCAGTAAATGTAGGGAAAGCATTTGACAAAATTTAACATCCTTTTATGACAGAATTTCTCAATAGATTAGGTACAGAAGGAACATATTTCAATACCACAAAAGGCATAAACCTAACATCATATTCAACCAGGAAAGCATGAAAGTTTTTCCTCTCAGATGAGGAGCAAGACAATGATGCTCATTCTCTGCCACTTTTATCCAACATAGTGCTAGAAGTCCTACTCACAGCAATTAGGCAAGAAAAAGACATAAAAGCCATCCAAATTTGAAAGGAAGAAGTTAAATTATTCCTGTTTGCAGATGACATAATCTTATATATAGAAAAATCTAGACTCCACCAAAAAACTGGTAGAACTAATAAATAAATTCAGTAAAGTTGCAGGATACAAAAGCAACGTACAAAAATCAGTAGTACTTCTATACACTAACAATGAACCAACTAAAAAAGAAATTAAGAAAATAATTCTGGCCAGGTGCGGTGGCTCACACCTGTAATCCCAGCACTTTGGGAGTCTGAGGCAGGCAGATCACCTGAGGTCAGGAGTTTGAGACTAACCTGGCTAACATGGTCTCTACTAAAAAATACTAAACCCCATCTCTACTAAAAAACACAAAAATTAGCCAGGCATGGTGGCTCATGCCTATAATCCCAGTTACTTGGGAGACTGAGGGAACCCAGGAGGGAGAGGTTGCAGTGAACCGAGATTATGCCACTGTACTCCAGCCTGGGGAACAGAGTGAGACTCATTCTCAAAAAACAAATCCACTTTCAATAGCATCAAAAATACTTAGGAATAAATTTAACAAAGGAGGAGACGGAAAACTGAAAACTAAAAACATTGATGAAATAAACTGAAGGTGATGCAAATAAATGGAAAGATATTCTATGTTCATGGATTGGAATAATTAATATTGTTTAAATGTCCATACTACCCAGTACAAATTCAGTGCAATCTCTATCAAAATTTCAAAAGCACTCTTCACAGAAAAATTAAAAACATCCTAAATTTTATGTAGAATTACAAAAGACTCTGAAAAGCCAAAGTAATCTTGAGTAAGAAGAATAAAGCTGGAAGGATCACACTACTGGATTTCAAAATATATTTCATATCTATAGAAATCAAAACAGCATGATACTGGCATAAAAATAGACACATTGACCAATAAAATATAAAGCCAAGAAATAAGCCCACACATCTATGGTCAATTGATTTTCAACAAAGTTGCCAAGAATGCCCAATAAGAAAAGGGTCGTCTATTCAATAAATTATGTTGGGAAACCTGGATATCCAAATAAAGAATAAAAATGAAGCATTTTACAAGAATCAATTAAAAATATATTAATGACTTAAGTATAAGACCTGAAACTGTAAAACTATTAGAAGAAAACATAGGGGAAAATCTCCATGCCGTTGGTCTGGGTAGTGATTTCTTGGATATGACCTCAAAGGCATAGGCAATGAAAGCAAAAAGAGAAAAGTAGGATTGCATCAAACTAAAAGCATGTGTGTGCACAGTCAAGCAAGCAATCAACAGAGTGGGAATGAGAGTAAGAGGAGTTTTAAAAAAAATGTAAAAAAAAGAGCAAAGAGACAACCCACAGATTAGGAGAAAGAAATGGATAAAGGGCTAATATCCAAAATATACAAGAAACTCAAACAATTCAATAAAAAAAAACCCTATTTAAAAATGAGCAAAAGACCTGAATAAACATTTCTGATAAGATGACATTATAAAATGACCAAAGGGTATATGAAAAAATGCTCAACATCTCTAATCATCAGAGAAATGCAAATCAAAACCCAATGAGCTATCACCTCACATTTGTTCGACTGGCTATTATTAAAAAGATGAAAATAACAAAGGTTGGTGTGGATGGGAAGAAAAGAGAACCCTTGTGAATTGTATCTTTTTTATCCTTACTTAACAATCAAACACATATATAAATAGACACATCTCATTTATGCATACATAGTATATATACATATATTCAAATAATTTCAGGTTTTATTATTGTTTTCACCCAGATTTACTCATTTTATATACTCTGCATCTTGATTTTATCCTTCAATAATACATATTTTATGGGGATTCTCTTATTCAACTTCTGTACCCCTGTTTATTTCTAATGACTACCAACTTTTATTACATGATGTAGCTGTACTGTAGATTATTCCATTATTCTATTAGTATGATCATCAAAGGGCACTCATTTTATTTTTCCTTTTTTGGGTCACATTAACAATACAACAGTAAACATGCTTGTGTGTATTAGAGTATTTATTTCTGTGAGATTGTTTCCCAGCAGTGAGGTTTTCAGTTAAAAGAGTGTTTTAAAATTTTAGAGCTATTTCAAGTTGCTCACCCTAAAAGGCTGTAATAATGCATATTTCTATTTCTAAGGATATTCTTTTCCCCACAATCCAGCCAACAATAGGTGTAATTAATTTTTAAATTTTGGCAATTTCATGGATACCGTTGCTGGATATTTTCATGACTACTGTGTTTGAATAATTTTGATTATGCTTCTTGGGCATTTGGATTTGCTTTGAATTGTCTGCTTAAATTCCTTGCTCATTTTTCAAGTGCTTAATGTTTGTCTTCTTCATATAAAATACAAATGATTATTAATCCTTTGCCATCTCCATTACAAACAATTTGCCAAATCTATTGTGTATATCACATTTTACAAGCTTTTTTCATTTCCTCTTCAACAGTTTAAATGTTTTATAGATAATTCTGTTTTCTCATAGTTTCTGGATTTTCTCTTATAAAAGTTACAGATTTTTAAGTCATTTGGTACAAAAAAATTGCTGAGTAAAAGGGATAATCTATATCTCTTACTCCCATTTCCATTTTTGAGTGCTTGGTTGTAGTTTAGAGGGAATTCATTTATTTGGTATATTTATCTTGTATCTAGCCACATTACTCAAATTTTCATTTTAGTTTTCTAAGTATGCCATTACATAATCATTAAACTTTTCAAAAAAACTCTTAATGCTTATACTTGATATGCAAATTTTCTAGCTTATTAATTCATGAAGATTATGTTGAGAGATAAACATAATCACATGTTTATCTAGTTGCAAATGTTATTTTAAAATGTTGAATACCTTGCAATTGACCCCATATCTCCTAAGTTTTGGGCTAATCTGTTATGTACCAATAGGTAACTAATTTATCTACTTATCTATTAACTAATGCACCAGTAGATAATACTAACCTTGCCAAACATGGTTAGCCTCATAGTACAAATTGGGGAGCATTTTGTTTGTTTGTTTGTGCCCTCGGATTGTATGTCCGGAGTAGAAGGCAAAGCCACAGAGGCCACACCGCAGCGTGGACCACTGTCTCCAGACTGCCTGCACGGTCCTCTGAGGGCACCTCCCAGGGTGCTCACCCATCACTGGGGACACTACGACTGGACAGCACTGATCTTGAGGCTCCCAGAGCTACTGCCTGTCCAAGGGGACAGTGTGAAGATGGGCCTGGTCATCTGCTTGCTGCAATTCTTGCTGTAAGTGGCTCATTTAGCCAAGATGGACTTTTTTGAGTGTTTTATGATCAGCCTAGCATTCTGGGAATGGCCACTCCAGGGAGAACAGGTTCAGGAAGCTCATACCACCAGCTGTTTTTGCCAGTGCCTGTCCAGGACAGCTCTTCCCAGCACTGTGAGCCACAGTTATCCTTTCACCTATCCTTTCCAGTGACACACTACCTTAGATCTTGCTTCTGATCCATTGCCTGGTTTTCTTGACCCCATGTTATTTCTTCAGGTGGAATCCACGGGTTCTCCTTTGTCCCCACTCTCACATGACTGCTCTGGATGCTCAGCCTGGAAGAGGCCCATGGAAGATGTTAGAAACTGGCCTATGTGCCAATAACTGTCCAGGACCTTGGAGCTGGGGGTTCTGTGGACCTGCACTTCTTAGAAGACTGCAGGGAATTCTGATGCTGCTAAAGTGGGAGATGCCCTAATTTTCAGGAGTGCTTGTGAGCAGGTCTTCCATGGTGCTCCCCTACTGTGCATAGTCCATGGGGGACTTAGGAGGAAGGTGGAACTAAACTGTGAGGATTCCTGCAGCAAAGCCTGGTCTGGCCTAAGGAGTTTCAGTTTCTTCCACTGTCATCTCCAGGTGTCAACAGACCATCAGAGGAAAGAGGAACTTGTCAAAATAAGTTCAAAACAGACTCTCCAGATTCGACATATGGGTTATGCAGTGACAAAGGGAATTTCAACATTAGCAGTAAATGCCTGTTTGGAGGCTTAGTTGTTTCAGGGCCCTAAGCAAAGCCCTAAACAAGACTTCTAGGAAGTGAAAGTGAAATTTGCTTCCTTTTTATCTGCCAGCCTCCTTGGCCTCCAGCTTTCTCATGAAACACCTCCCAATACTGTGTATGCTCCTTTTAGTTGCTTGGGATAAAGATTCCCAGGAATACCATTTTCTTCCCCTGCTGAGGACCTTCTCCAATGCTGGATGAGTGGAGAGTGGGAAAAGTCCTGCAGGGTCTGAGCTACCGGACTGCACATTCAACGCACAGAGTATCAGAGTCTCTTCAGTTTCCCAGCAGTTGGGGATAACTCTGGTGACTATGAGCCCTTGAGGGCTCTGAAACTTCTGGAAGCCAAAGACGTCCCCATCACAGCCCTCTTCTTGGATGTCTCCACATCAGGGCCTCAGGATGAGTGTTGTGGCCCTTCTGTCCTTCTTAGCAGGTTCTCTGTTATGAATATGTAACAGGCACTGTGGGGTTGTGCCCTATGCCACATCTCCAATGGTCAAAGAGCTATGTAAACCACACCTTTATTACTGGAAGCGATCGAGAACACAGTGCCAGAGGAATGCTGGGGAGGAGGGTGAGTGGATAAGGTAGAAAGGCAAGGTGTGAATGCAGCCAGGGACCAGTGTGACTTGAACCTGCAAAGTTGGCCCAAGGGGAAGCTCCTTAAACTTGTGGGTCCTGGCCCATTTCTCATTCCAAGGGAGAAAGTCTTTGTCTACAACTTATTTGACTGGGTTGAAAGTGCCATTTGACTCATGATACAAGGGAGCCTCCAAAGCCTCTCAGGTGGACGATGGGTCGAGAAGGCCTTGCCAGTCCACACCCCATACTTGCTGCAGGATGGAGTATCAGGGATTTCAGCTCCCTGGCTGATCTTAGGACTTGGATTTCACTGCACATGAAAGGTGCTCCACTTGCAAACATCTCCTGGGTTTGTCTTCTCACAGCTGGCTGCCAGTTCCTGATTTTATTATCTAATTGAGAAACTGGACAAGAAGTGGAGTTTGGGGGCAATGGGGCCTGACTTCTCGGCATCAGTCCCTGCTTCTTATGGAGAGTTAAAAAGAAGGCAGAATTTTCTGTATCCTTTTTCATGTGTGTCATGAAATCATCACAAAAGCTGTCTCAGATAAGGAGCTGATGGGAATTGCTTTGCTTTTCAATTCAACTTTGTCCTTGAGGTACTCTGCTGATGAAAATACATTCCACTCAAGGAAGCATTCTAATTCTCATCAAGACTATGCCGTTTGACTATATAAAGCACTAATCTTGTACTTAAGTGGCAGGTTACCCTTCTGAGAAGGCCCATGGGAAGTTTATTCACAAATCTTGTAATGCTGCTATGGCTTAGATGTTCCTGAGAGGCCTCTCTGGAAATGGCCTTTAAAGTTGGCTTATGGGCTGCATGGTATTCAGCTTCAATTTTTTTTTTTTGAAAGCACTCTCATTTGGGGCCTAAAATGTTATTCTTTAGTTTATATGCCTAAATTCACACATCTCTCAGATATTTTCCAAAATCAATTCCATTCTCTAATAACGAGTTGCCATTGAGAGCGTATTCCAAAATATTGCCCATAGGCTAGAAAAGCTTCCCAAAGGGCAGAGAGCACAGTGCTGTCCAGGGCTTTGTTGGCATCAGCATGGAGCTTTCTAGCACAGCTACTTAGGTACCAATACTTACCTGGAGAGATGAAGTAGTTGGATGTCCACAAATAGTCTGTCGCCTGACAGGCATAGTCCATGGCCATTGAAACTTGAAGTGTTCTTTACTTACTGAGTATAAGCCTTGGAATTTAAGGCTTTGTATTACAAAGTGAATCCAAGAAAAAATTGTGTTTGTGTGTGAGTTCAGCATGTGCATGTGAGATCAAAGTGCTGTTATGGAAGAGGTCCTGAAAGCATCAGGACAGGGAAGAACAGAGAACTGAGAGAAAGAGTCCTGGAGGAAGGGCTTTATGGTAGAAAATGGGCCTGGGACACCAAGAAGGGGACAGGGCAACATGAAGAGGCAATAGAGGTCTGTGGGGGCAGAGGACCATGAAGGGAAAGAGGCAGGGAAGCGAACCTCAAACCAGGGATGCACCAAAAACTGAGGTTGAGTGGTAAACAAAAATGAGATCATTTGGTGGATTTTTCCACATAGAGCTAGAAACAGTTGGAGGAAAGCGACCTAAGGAGAGAATGTAAAGTGAGTGACCTGGAGCCAGGATGGGAGGGGTCTCCTTAAGACCATCGCCTGCCATAGCAGCACTTGGATCCTTAGATGGGGATGTTAAAACTCCTGGAGTCTGCCTAAGGACCAGGATCTTCTTCTTCCACCTAATATAAAGGGTCATGATTAACTTTTCACATTGCACTTTGATTAGAAACCTGACCATCATGTCGGTCTCTTTACTCACACCCTGAATGTTGTAGCTGTCATGTATATTACATCTACATACACTGAAAACCCCGCTTCACAATGTTATCATCTTTGCTTTCAACCATAATTCATACCTTTAGAAACTTGGAAGAATGTAAATCTATTCTATTCACCCCAGTAGTTACAATTTCTATGTCTCTTTAATTCTCAGTTTCCCCAGTCATTGTTTTCCTTCTGCCTGAATAATTTCCTTCAGCACTCTGAAAGAGTAAGTCTAGTGGTGATGGATTCTCTTCATTATTTTTCGTCTGAGAATATAATTTTCTGATTATTTCTGTGGGATATTTTGTCGAGGCATAGAATTCTGAGTTGACAAGCTTTTTTTTTTTCTCTTTCAGCATTTAAGAAACATGGTTGCGCTGCCTCTGGCAGCCATGGTTTCTAATGATAAATCTGCTGTCATTTGAATTGTTGTTTCCATATGACAAATGTATCCTGTTTCTCTGGGTTTTCTCATGGCATTTTTCTTTTATTTAGTATTGGATAGAAGGTTAGGATGTGTTTGGACATGGGTTTCTTTGAGTTTATTCTCTTTGGAAGTGGCTGAGCTTCTGAAATCTGTAAGCTTGTCTTTTACCAAAGTTAGGAAATTTTCTCCAAAACATTTTTAAGTACCACTGCATTTTCTCCTCTCCTGTGGGACTCTATTGAATGAATGTTAGACTTTTTATACTGGTGCTTAGGCCCTTTAGGTCCTGTTCATTTTTAAAAATAATTTTTGCTTTCGTTATTCAGAATGGACAATTTCTATTGAACTAGCTTCGAGTTCAGTGAATTTTTCCTATGTCATCCTCATTCTGCTATCATCATGTGAAGTGGAGGGAGAGAGTGGATTGATGCAGCTGCAAGTCAGGAAATGCCAAGGATTGCTGGAAGTCACCAGAAACTAGGAGAGAGGCAAGGAAGCAGTCTCCTCTAGAACCTTCAAAGGGAATATGGCTGTTCAACACTTAATTTTAGATTCCTAGCCTATAGAACTGTGAGGGAATACATTTTTCTCATTTTAAGCCACCAAGTTTATGGTAATTTGTATGGCAGCCCTAAGAAAACTGCATCGGTGTTTACCCATGTCTCCTGTTCTGGTCCCCAGGCATGATTTGGATAAATATCAGATAACACAACTGAGAAAATACTGGTTCTACTAAGAGTAAAGAGGACTCAACAGTTAAGGAGCTGCAGGACCTGGTTAATGTGGCCAGCAAGACAGGAGAGTATGCTTAGGAATGGATCCTGAACTCACTGATTTGGGAGAGGGCTGAATATAAAGTTGGGAATGGAAGATCTGTCACTACAGGAGAAATCTCTTGTAACACTGTGTTTGTGTCCCTGGCAAAGATTCTAGAAACAATCCTACTATGCTGCTTAGATTCTTGAGAGGGAAGGGACTACATTTCTTAAGTGGAGATGCTAGAACTGCTGTGGTCGACAGAGGAAGAGGAATTGAAAGTCTCAGTAAGCGAGTATGTGGAATGGATCTTGTCTATAAGATCATTTCTTTGGAGGTCCTGAAGGCACTCCTTTTACCAGAACAGTGAGGAATGCACAGGGGAGGGGAACACCAGTACCACTGGAAAGCTCAGTGATATCTAACTGCCTCAGGCTGAGTTTTACATTAGGCAATGAGCTGTCCAGTAGCAGTGGGAATACTAGGATCCTAGATTAACAGAGACCAGGTAGAAGCATTTAAAAGTCAGAAGCAAACTTGGTATAAATACCAAAGTGGTCAATAAGGTTGACACATTTGTTACCTATTGGTGTATAACAAATTATCCCAAAACTTAGCATGTGAACTAAATTGAAAATATCTTTTTTTTTTAAAAAAAATGCAACTAGACAAAGATACATAATATTCCATATGCTTGTGAAAGGGAATGAATATAATAGAAAATTTACATAATAGGACAAATTTTAAGACACAAAATTTTATTTATAATGAAATATACTCGAATACTTATAAAACTAACATAAAAATTTTGACACAGTGGCTGGAGGCAAGACAAATATACTAAAATCAAAGCCATCTCACTCATCTAGAAATAAGCTCCTGCAAATGGAAATGCAGATGGGGGATAAACCATTCTCTTCCTTTGTACTTTATTATATCAATTAGTATCAAAAACTATAAAATATTTAGAAAAGGATTTAGAGCAGTATATACGTAAGGTTCCTATATGAAGAAGCCTAATCTATTGAAGTAAATAAACCAACACTTGAGTCAATGCAAAATATATGTGACATTCCTGAATGGAGAGACTCCCCAAATGAATGTCATCTCTTTAAAAGAATATATAAATGTAATGCAATTTCCGTTAAAACATTGGCATAGTTGTTGAATGATATGCAGTATTCTTAAGATCCAAAATATAATAAATACCAAAGAATAGACAAGAAAAACATAAAAAAGACTAGCAACAAGAGGCTTGCCTCATCAGATAGTAGAACAAATCAATATATTAGCATAGGATCTGGAAAAATTGATCTAAGGAACAAAATCAAGAGCTCAAAGAAGGTCCTAATAACCATAAATACAAAGGTGGAATATCAAGTCAAGAATATTGTAATTTATTTCATAAATTATGCTGACTCAACTGATTATTATTCTGGAAAAAATACCACTGTACCATATATATTTACAGAATTAAAGAAAAAACAAATTAACAATTTTAATAGAAAATTAGAAGGGAAATATAAGAATATACCTGGATAGGAAACCCAGAAACTATAAGAGAAAAGACAGATGTAATTGACCATAAAACATTTAAGCAATTCAAGTGGAGAAAAAAAGCTTGGAAAACAATGTAATACACAAACAATAGAATTGGAAGATTATTTTATATGTAGATGACAACAACATAACTTTCTATTTCATATGAAACGGGCAAAATTGGGCACTTGAAAAATAAACAAATGAAGCTAATCACTGGGAGCAAATCCAAATGCCCAGTAAACATAATTGGCGCTGTTCAAAAAACTGGTAGTGAAGAAAATATCCATCAAAGTGTCAGTGAAACTAGCAAAATTAAAAATCAGTGACCCCTGATGCTAGCTGGGCTGCGGAGGAGACGGATACTGTCAGACATAGCTGGAAATGGGTATTATTATAAGGCTTTAAGGGAAGCAACTTGGCAATGGCTTTACAATTTTCAAGCATTCTTTGAGCGGGAAATCTTACTCCTTGGAATATTTCCCACAGAAATAAATGCTATCGTATACAAAAGGATGTTTAGTACTAGTTTTAAAATAATAGCAAGAGATAATAAAATGACTGCCCATTGATGGTGGAATAAGAAAATAATTCATAGCTTTGGGAGGCCAAGGCAGGCAGATCACGATGTCAGGAGATCGAGAGCATCCTGGCTAACATGGTGAAACCCCGTCTTTACTAAAAAAATACAAAAAATTAGCCAGGCATGGTGGCAGGTGCCTGTAGTCCCAGCTATTCAGGAGGCTGAGGCAGCAGAATGGAGTGAACCCGGAGGAGGAGCTTGCAGTGAGCAGAGATGTGCCACTGCATTCCAGCCTGAGGGACACAGCGGGACTCCGTCTCAAAAAAAGAAAAAAGAAAAGAAAAGAAAAGAATACATAGCACAGCCACATCATTCAATAGTATTTGGTAGTCACTAGAGTGAAATAGAGCTACAGCAATTGAGCAACAGAAATCTCCTTGAACTAATACTTAAGGAAAAAATCAAGATATAGATTAGTATATATAAAATGTGGCCATTTGGGTAAAAGTAACAAATACTTGAACATATTTGAATACCTATATGTATTTATGTGTGCATAAAAGAGTAGATACACGTTTGTGTGTGTGTATGATTGTTCAAGCAAGGATAATAAGACAGACTGCTTACCAGATTACTGGTATGAATTATGGTGATTCACTTGTGGGACGGGGACATAAAGTGGAGCGTTAGATATGTATTTTCATTCTGTAGTTATATGTAAGTGTATATAAGGTATACTATATTTTTGTTATAGATGAAATTAATTTATGTTAAACGACTTAAGTTAGAACAAAGAAACACAGTGTAAGCCCTATATCTACTGACTTAACAGGAAAGCATGGTAGTCAATTGAAAAAATGTGCAGAGCAATGTGGGTAGAGTGTGACCTAGTTTCCAAAAGAGCAAAGCAAACAGCTGTACATGTGTGCCTGTGACTATATATATGTGTGTGTCTGAACAAAGAGAAATATATAGAAGGATATACAAGTGCTTTTTCACACTGGTACCTTCAAGGAGAGGTGCAATTTACATTTGAGGGACAGTTCTGATTATAACTTTGCCTTTATAAAGTTTTGTACTTTACACATGTTTAAATAGGAATATAAGACTATTCTAAGTTTTAAAAAGTACAGATATATATTTTTAATTTTGGATATATTTTTTGAATAAGGATAAAAGTATCTTTAAAGTTGGATTTAAAGATTCGAGCCACGGAATGAATACACCTACAGACTGCACAAAGTCAGAGACGTCTTGCTTGCTTTTTAGAGACAATGACCTCTTCTGGCCTCTATACCTATAAATGACCAAAAGAACTATGTAAAGGTTAATGCATTATTTTGCAAACAACTCTGGAGTGTACCTGTCTACTTGGAAGGAAGAAGACTGGACACGATGTGCAACTCACTATGTAGCCACTAGAAGAATCTAGAAGATTCTCTGATGTGCCACTCCCACCTTCCTCTCCTGACTGCTGTAAAGGAAAACCCAACCTGCTGCATCCAAGGCTACTTTCCAGGACTGCATTTGGAGGACATTAACTGGAAAGATGCGGATTTTAAGGAAAAAGATTTTGGCCAAATCACTTTGGTCAGTTGGAAAACCCCAGCCTGTACTCACCCTGGAGATGCCAGATTTCTTCAACTTCGGTGGCTCTAAGAATCAGAAATTATCCTTCCTCATCATCAGGAGAATGCAAGCCTGGGCTTTTGGATTTGGATGTTGAAGGCTGCGTGGCCCTCTGCCCTGGGGTGGAGGCCTCTGAGAATGGAGAGTAGCGCACATGAACTCGCTGGCCCTGTGTCCTTGTCTGTGAGTCCAGGGAAACTTGTCCGGTCTCAGGGATCCTGGGGACTTCTCCATCCCTACTGTTCTCCCCCTTTTTTGAAATCCCATGACATCTTTCATCTTTCCCGACATCTATCATTGGCCTGCAAATATTTGGGGGAACCACTGTGGGAGACAGAGTTCCTGTGCACAGTGGTAAAAGTGGTGGCAGTGCCTTGTAACGAGCTACACTGTTTGAAAACATTATCACACATACTGGGACTTTTTTGGTTTGTAATGGAAGATCTTCAAGATAATTTCTTTCCTGTATTGCAACATTTGTTTAATGCCAAATGAATTTGCTTCTTTGGGACTTGGAAACAATCTAATTTCTCCTGAACATACATAATATGTAATTCTCTGAGATGTGTTTATAAAAGTGATGTTTTTTTAGCAAATTTAGTGTTAGCATTCAAACAGGAGAATTGCTCACCTCACTTCAACCTCTATATAGAGGAGGCATTTATAGGAGGAATTATGCTCACAGAATACTTCTCTGACTTTAAGACTCTGCCATGTGTACGTCTTTCTTGTGCTTTTTCTAAGTAATGGTTAAAAGTTAAAATGGCCTTGCTCTGAACAGAAACTCCCTCACATGTCCTTGTTAGATGGATCCCATCAGGGAAAAGGCAGAAAACAGACACCTGTATCTGAGAGCCTTTTGATGCCGCAGGCGCCAATGGCCCAGACATAAAAACCTCCACCGAGTGGACCCAGGGGCTGGATACGTCAGCCTAAGGGTCTGTGCTAGTTTCTGGGTATGAGAGTAGATTGGAGGTTCAGGATCATCACAGATGAGAGCAGTTTGTGGATGGGACTGTGTAAACCTTCAAGGAGAGACACAGTTGAAGAGGAGCTCTTGGGAGGGGTGAGAGGATCAAATAAACAACAAGACACAGGGCTGTGCCAGAGAAAGGCAGCCCAGGTGCTGGCCAGAGAAGGTGTGGGGCACAGACACTGGCCTGGGAAAGGGTACGGAACTAGGATAATAGCAGAATCTCAGTTAATTAGAGCAGGAATTTAAAATCTGATTCTGAAGCGAGACTTGGCTGTGAGGGGTTGTGAAGCCCTAGGAAGAGGTGGGCAGGAAACAGAGGAGGAGAAGGGAAGGTTCTGCAGCATGGGGACTGGGGTCTGCCCAGCCCTCCTCCCCATCCAGGCTGGGGGTGGCTGCAGAACTCACCCTGTCAGTGTCGGGGGCCCGGGATCAGTGTGAGCTCCCTCCAGCTCCCACTTCCATACCTACTGCTGTCATTTCCTTAATTCCTCAAGTGACATATGAATTCTTTCTCATAAGAAATGAGGAACTGAAGGACTGGTCTCCCTACCCGCCCGTTCTGGCTACGCCCTCTGTCCCATTGCCCACTTCTTCCTTTCCATGGACATAAGGACCCAGGCTTAAACACCTGAGTCAGTTGTCTGCCCCTATTCAGGAAAGCCCTTCAGACTCACAGAAGTTTTTGGTTCTTCCATTCATTTATTCCTTCAGCTATTCCTTCCCATTACACACTTTTATTAATTGTCCACTAGACAACAGTGAGAACTTCCTCAGGGAAACCTCAGCCAGCCTCATCCCACACTCCAAACCCTACATGTTCCCTCTTCTGACGAGGGGTCCAGGGGACATCAGAGCTCTGTGGCCCAGCTCTGATCCCTGAGAGGCAGCTTCATCCGCTACCTTTTGGAGGAAGGCCTCTTCCTTGTAGCTGGCTCATCCTGTCCAGGTGGAGAAGAACCCATTGGGTAGTCTCTGAAGGATTTCTAAGCCTCCTTTCACTTGTAGGTGTGCCCCAGCCTCTCTGGGACTGGGACTCTGCTTCAGTCCTGGGTTTCCGTGACTCGGTAGCTAGGGCCTGTCCTGCAGGAGATGTGGGACCCCCACCCTCTGAGAGCTGCTGAGTGAGCACAAGCTTCCAGGGCCCGGAATGATGTCATTGCTGACCTAGTCCAGTGCCATGGGCCACAGCGACAGGCACACCTGGCAACTGGTGATGGGGGCTTGGGGCAAGGGGGGAAACGTGGGTGGGAAATTATGTAATTTTTTACCAAAATGGACTTGAACCTTTCCTTGCTCCCATAGAGCTTCCATTTCTCAAGGAGAGAGATGCCACAGGGAATGGTGACAGACTGTGGTGGGGTGTGACTTCCCCCAAACCTCCCCCTGCCTCTGTTTGAAACTGTTCTCATTAGTCTTAGTCACTCAAGGTCCCCCTGAATCCCTTCAGGTCTCCACGCCTGAGTCTTCTCACAGCTGGTTCCTGGACTGGAAAATTGTCCTTGCCTTCCCTCAGAGAACCTGGGGTGTAGCAGAGCTACCTGCACCGGCTGCTGCCTGTGTCCCAACCCCACCCCAGGCCAGGGGGTCTGGGACCCCTGAGTGTCCTCTCCCTGCTCCCTCCCCACATCTGTCCACCTCAAAGGGTTTCTGGTGGACCCACAGAAAACATCTAGACAGTGGCAGCCATAGGACATGGTCATGCAAATGCTCACTGTTTTTAACCCTGCAGGTCACAGCTTGCTGAGGGTACCCAGATGCGGTGATGTCCCTGCCCTATGGATTCAGAGCCTGAGAAGCCCTCATCATGTCACTCAAGGGCCAGAGGGGAGGCTCCTTTACAAACCTGTCCCTTCCTCTTAAAGGACTGGAATGAACTTTGGGGCAGAGAACAGGTCTGCCTTGTGCCTTAGTTCCACAGAATAGGGCAGTGCCTGACTCAAAGCAGGTATCAGTGTGCATTTATTGAATAAGTGAATGAATAACAATCCCACACAATACCTGCCCTTATGGGCATTGGTGCAGAACAGGATTGTTTGATCAGATGCCTGAGTTGCCATCACTCAAGTGTGGACCCAGGGCCACTGCCCTCCCTACTTCCCCAGACCCATGCCTGAACCCTTAGGAAGGGTAAATGTGAAGCTCCAATGAGCATGCCCATGCTTTTCCTTGGGGCTGTTGAGACAGTGATGGCATTATGGCCTCACAACCGAGTACTGGGGCTCAGCACCCCTGTTCTCAACCTGTCTTAGGGGTTAGGAAGACACTTGGGGAAAGCCCACTGAGCTCTGCTTGAGTCAGACTCTGCTTCTGTTTTGTAGGCCATTTAGAACAGGAAGCAGCAAATTGTGGGAACCCTTTGAGGAAGGGTTTGTAATGTTGAGGTGGTGGGAGGGAGAAGCTGAATATACACAGGAAAATACATGCTCTCTCCAGGGAAGAGAGGGGTGTGATTCGTGTGACTCCAGAGGGCAGGACAGAGACAAGTGGTTGGAATCACAATAGAACAGGGAAGATCTGGGCTTGGTTAGAAATGCAGAGAAAAGCCCCAGTGGCCTCTCCTTCTCCTCGGGCTCTTGCCTCCCATGGCACCCCTCACCTTGTACTGTGCCCTCCGGAGAACTCTTCTGGTTTCCTCGATCATTGCTTCCTTCCACAATTTTGTATTTCCAAATCTGGCTCAAGTATCATTTTCAGGCTAAAACTGTCTCTGAGCCATCCCGAATGGAGCTTTCCACCCTGTGACATGCACTCTTTGGTACCTACTACAACACTTTGCCATAACTTTAAACACACTGGGTTGCATTTACTACTTGTGGTGGATGCAACAATGGCCACAGGTTCTTCCTCTTTCTGTATCCACACCCTTTTAATGTGACTCTGCTGTTCCTTGAAGAGTAGGAGTCTTTCTCCCTCTTTGGGTTGAGGCTGATCTTATGATTGCCTTCATCACCGGGCCAGTAGCAAGCCTGATGCAAGCAGAGACTTGAAAGGAGTTTATGCGTGGGGTTGCAGTGATGCTCTTCATACCCCGAGAATCCATGGGAACAAGCCCAGGGCAGGCCTCTGGTTGATAAGAGACCATGTAGAGACAGCCTCCAGCTGTTGCAGTTGAGTTATTTTTTGAGCAGCCAGCCCTCAGCTGACCCAACACCCAGCCGATCTGGCGGCTGACTGCAGACACATGAGCAAGTCCATCTGGAGCTGCAGAGCCTGGCCTAGAACAGAACTTCAGAATGCCAAGGTACATGATCATGAGCTCATTAAACGGTTGTTGTTTCAAGCCACTGCATCTCCGGGTCATTGGTTACATAGCAAAAGATACCTAATGTACTTGTTAACTTGGCTGTTTCCCTCACTTGACTTTCAGAACCTCTGCTTCATCATTTCTGTATCAACATTATCTGGTATAGGTTCTGACATATAGCTATTATTTAGTAAGCCTTTGTTGACTGAATAAATGAATGATATGTATATGTAGGTGTGAATCTGTGCATGAAACCACCTGTTCAAAAAACCATCTTCTTTATATATTTTAAATAAACTGAATTCAACTTCAGATCTCAGCTTCCCAAACTGATGGAAAATTTAAGCTTATTTATTCTTAGGTTACTCCCCACTCAGAGTTGTGTAGTGACTCCCAGGGTCTAATGAAAAACAGAGGCATTGGGGAAGAATCTCAACACAACCTTTCCCCCATCATGTGTGGTGTCTCTAGAAACACTGGTTGGCAGCTTCCATATCCTGCTTGAGCACAAGCACTGTGGCAGACCCAGGAGTACCATGATAAGGCTGGGCTCCCCTAGGCACTTCCGTTTCCCTCCAGATGCTGCCACCTACTCCAGGGCACCTCCCAGAAACAGGCCCGCCCCTTCCTAATGTCTAGAACTCTCTCTTTCCCTTTCTCAACTCCCTGTGCCCCTCTCAGCCTCTCGTTCACTTCGTGTAATGTCAGTGAGCTGAGGTTTTTACAACAGACACCCTGAAAGCCATGCACTTAGGCAGCTTCTGATTTGAGCCCAAAATGAGGTGGAACAGGAAGAAAACATAGGAAGATTTTATATGAATTTCATGTTTTATAAATTATCTTTCCATGTGTGTTCTAAGGGCCCTGCACAAGAATTCTCTCAGGCCTCTTACAAGTGGCAAGTCGATGAAAAAAGAATTTTTATTTGTGCCATAATGTACTGGGCAAGATGCAAAGAGCAGAGACAGCACTACAGGAAGGATGCAATAGCAGTTGGAGAGAGGAATAAGTTCCCATCAGTTCTTTGTGGCATCTTCATCAGTACACTCCACCTCCTTAAAAGTCACTGCAAATATTGCTGATTCCCTCACACCTCTTCAAAGAGCATCTCTCAAATTACCACAAGCAGTAATTGCTTTGTGCTCCACTTGTGGATGCATACATAATTATGTTTAAAAAAGACAAAAGCCAATAGGGTAGAAGGTTAACACAATAAAATGAAACTGAAATAAAATTTATTTTTCATATTTACTTGGTGTAATCTTTTCAAGGTGTCTACCCAGGTTTACAGCAAAGAGAGGACTCAGAGAAACAGAGCTGTAAAATAATAGGTGTCACTCCCTGGTTACATTATTTGTGTGTTGTATTACTTGTATATCATCTGCCTCCTCCTCAAAAATGGAAGATCCACAAGGACAGGAATTTGTCTGCTGTGTTTCTTGCATACTCCTGGTGCACGGGACAGTGCCTAGTACCTAGAAAGTGCTCAAAAAGATTTGTTGAATGAATTCATGAATGTTGATGAGTTTGTTAAATTTGTACTGCTCTCCTTATTTACATCAGTGAAAACAAAGATAAGGAAATAGAGACTATTACTCATTTAACTCAGGATTAAATACAATGAGGAAAGAGCTTGTATAATAAAGTGACTGAAAAAAATAACATTTTCTAGCTATTTAATACTAATTGAATAGCCAGGCACTCTTCACTTGTCTGTGGAGAGAGATACTCTGCTTCTTGCATGCACATTGCAGGATGTTTGAGCAGATATACCCTGGCCTGGTGGTGTGTATAAATGCACAAAAGCATTTAATTAAAAAAAATCCTGCTCCAGTTCAAGCATTATCCTTCACAAGTTTTTTAAATGAGTAAAAAGGAATATATGAGAGCAGCATAATCTCTACATTTTCTTTTTTCCAATTTTGTAAAAGAGGACAGAGAAGGAGATAGTTTTAGCATTATGAAAATGAGCAGATCTGTAAATTGTAAAATAGAGGACAGATGTTGTGAGTTTCTGCTGTCGTTGATTGAACGTCCATGACCAAGACCATGGTGTTGCACAACTCCAGGGGTTGGCATTTTCTCACAGGCTATGCAGATGACATTTCCTGAGTTGTACAGTGCATAACCTTCACAATTCTATGAGCTGGCCCTACCCACAATATGTCAGCCAAAGTCGTGTGTGTGTATATTCAATTTTATTCTCAAAGCTGCTGTTCAAAGTTAGGGTGATTAATTTTCTTATGTTAGAGAACAGCAGGCTATGACTCTGACAGGCTAAATGGCTTGCTGAAGTCCACAGACCACTCTTTGCAACCTGCCAAACTTTCATTTCGACATGGAGGACTCCTGTTAGCATTTGTTGTAGGACGGGTCTATTTGCGATGAACTTCAGTTTTTGTTTATCTGGGACAATCCAAATTTCTCTTTCATTTGAATGAAATTTTGCTAGATATAAGTTCTTGGTTGACAGTTCATTTTTTTCTCTCAGCACTTTAAATATGTCATTGTCCTTCCTTCTGTCCTTCAGGGTTTTTGATGAAAAATATGCTATTAATGTTATTGAGAATTCCGTGTGTGTGATGACTTGCTTCTTTTTTGTTGTTTTCACGATTCTCTGTTTTTTGCTTTCAGCAGTGTGACTGCGATGTGTCTCAGTGTGGATCCCTTTGGGTTTATCCTGCTTGGAGCTGTTAAGCTTCTTGGATATGTAACTTCATATCTATTCATTGGTATTTATTCTACTACATATTAATTTGAGATATAAACTTAAATACAAAGATAATTATATAAAAAATTTGAGAGGGGTTGCTTCTAGGGAGTGGGAAAAATTTTGGTATGGGGAAAGGAATTTCTGTTTTCCTTAACAAGTTTTACAGAACAAGTTGACTCTTCAAACTGAGTGCATATATAACTTTGATAAAGCAAACATTACATTTTAATAAACAGGCAAAAGATAGAAACAATCTACAAAAAACGAAATATAAATGGCTCAACCACACTCACAATAACATAAGTGAAAGGAGAGAACATTATCACCTATCTGATTGGCAAATGTCAAAAAGGTTGGTAACACACTGGATTGACAAGAGTGAGAGGTGACAGGCATTCAAATACATTCTTGATACAATTACATCAGGTTTGACTTTATAAAAGGCATTAGGTAATGTTTATTAACATTACAAATGCACATGCCTTTTGGCCTAACAATTCTACTTCTGGAAGTTTATGCCACGGGTACACTCACTAAGGTGCTCATAATTACGTACGCACAAAATCAGCATGTTTGGAACAGCAAAATATTTGAAACGAATGTTCACCATTAGGGGACTGGAAAAATAAATTTACGTCCACACAATAAAGCACCATGGAAGCATAAAAAGGAATGAGGACATTCTAATGTACTTATATGAAAATATTTCTAGGATATTATGCTAAGTGGAAAAAAAGCAAGGTTTAGAACAGTGTATATGGTATGATTCCACTTGTGTAAACAAGAGGAAAAGGCAAGAATTTTTATATATATGTATTTCCTTGTATATTCATAGAAACATTTCTATTTTGATACCAAACAATTTGCTTCCTTTGGAGAATGGAACTGGGAAGCTAAGGGTAGAACTGAGAGGGGGACATTGTATTCCCTTATGCTTTTTGGATGTGAATCATGTAAATGTATTACCTATTCAAATAAATTAATTCAAATAGTATGAATGAATGAATGAATGAATAAACAAAATAATTCATTTAATGAATAGAAACACACTTTACACATGCCTTTCCGCAAGTCAACACCAGAGAATTTTATTCACCTTTCACTTACCTAGTCTCAGCATCATTATCTTATTGTTTTTCTATTCTGTCTCCTCTTACCTCTTCACCTCTTTTTCATTGTCCAGTCAGACATGAAGCCGTCCAGGAGGGGCAGAATGCCCACCAAAAAGACATAAAATAATATTTTAGTGATATAACCAAGTATTATAATCTGGTCCTAGTCTTGTTTATTCAGAAATACCTAGAATGGACCAGACATACATGTCACCAGAGAGATATATGGAGAAACCAGACTCTGGCTAATAAACTTATAAGAAATAGACCTGATTAGACTAGATGTTCACATTATACTGGCAACACATTCTGATCCAATAAACAAAACGTGTAAAGAAGATTACTAGAGCACAGGTCTTCAAACTGCATTATTTGGAAAGCAGAATCTTTCTGAAGAGTGCATAGGCGCAGTCTTAAGGGAATCCATTTTCATGTTCTTAATTTTCTTATCTCTTCTAAAAATCATTTGCCCAAGAAATCTCCTACACCCCCAATAACCCTTTCCCATTTTGAGAAAGAAACATTTATCTATTAGCTATCCTAGCTCTTACCATGGTGCTTCTCCAGCATTACTAGATATTACAAATTGTCTTCAACTGATTTTACTAATTTTTAGTTCTACCTAAGAACAGGCATTGTCAGTCTTTTTAATTTTTTAAACATGACAAGTATGAAATAGTACCACAATGTTGTTTTCATATGAATTTTGCTGATTATTAGAAATATTGAGGACATTTTCACACTTACTGGTATTTGGTGTTCTTCTATAAAATGATTTTTATACTGTGTACTCAACTTTTTATTTTTTTTTCTCATTTAGCATTAAGAGTTTCTTCATATATTCTTGATACTAATCTTGTGTTGGTTACACAAATATACATGTCTTTAAGCATTCGGGACTTCCATCTGTGCTCCTGGGCAATTTCAATGTGCTAAAGTTTTAATAGAGTCAAATTTATCAGACTTCTTTTCTGGCTTATGCTTTTTGGTCTTCTTTAAAAAATCCTTTGCATTCCCTAGGGCACAAGTATATTCTCCTATATTGACTTCTAGATATTTTGTTCCTTGCCTTTAATATCCTTAAGTCTTTAATTTACCTAGAATTGATCTTTACGTATGGTATGAGATAAGAAAGATAATTGGATAATCCTTTCCCCCACTCATTTGTAATTACAACCCTACTGTAGATTAAAATTTCTGTAGTGTGTGCTTGCTTCTAAATGCTCTAGTCTGTTTAATTTGGGGAAGTTTGGTCTATTTATATACCAATACTATAATACCTTAATTATTACCATTTTAAAATAAATGTTGACTTCCAGTTGGGTGAATCCAAACATTTTGTTCTATAAAAACTTTTTGGGTCCTCTTTCTACATATGCTGTGAGAGTCAGCTTTTTAGACCCCACCTCCCCCATCAAAAATTCTCTGATGGAATTGCAATTGACACCATATTGAATTTATAGATATATTTTGGGAAATGACTATCTTTATTTTTAATGTTTTTTTGGAGATGGAGTGTCACTAAGTAGTCCAGGCTAGACTCAAACTCCTAGGTTCAAACCTTGCCTGCCTTAGCCTCCTGAGCTGATGGGACTACAGGCACAGGTTACCACAGCCAGATGTCGTTGAAAATATGGAGTTATTTTCCATCCAAGGACACAATCTAATTATGTATTTACTTAAGATGTTCCCAATATTTTTCAATGAGGATTTTTAAAAGTTTTCTAACAGATCTTGGACATCTTTATTGATATTTAAAATGTGTGTGTGGAGTGCCATTGTAAATCACACTATCTTACAAATTATTCTTCATGGCAGCTTTTTAAGAATGACTGTACATTCTCCTTCATGTCTCTGTTTGAGAGATGGAGTGTAATTCTTGTTGCCTTAGATCTGGGATGGCTTTAAGACTTGCTTTTAACAAGTAGGTTATGGCAGAAGTGATGCTGTAAGACTTCTGAGGCACAGTCAGAGAAGGCCATGCAGCTTTCTCCCAGTTTTCTTGGAATGCTCATTTTCTGAAGTCTCCCTCTCAGATGTTTCATATCATAACTCAGCCACCATGCTATGAGAAGTGTAAGCCTTATGGAAAGGTTACCAATACGTGCTCCTGTCAACAACCCCAGTTGAACTCACCTCCAGGCACAGCAGGACACATGTGAATTAGAAGACCATCCTGGAAAAGGATCCTCCATGCCAATGGAGCTCTTCCAATCCTGCACTCCCAACTATTTGAGACTTCTGCAATAAATCCTCATATATCATAAAGCAAAGAAGAGCCATTTCATTCTCCCATTTTTTTTCGAACTTCTGGCCCACAGATTCTGTTAACATTATCAAATTTTTATTCTTTTATATCACTAAGTTTAGATAATTTTGACACAGTAACAATAATCAGAACATTCCCTATTGCCATTATAGACATGTAACTTAATTTTGTACATTTATCTTATATTTAGCAACTGTGTTATACTCTCATTCATTCTAGAAGTCGGTTTTGGGTGTTTGATATCAGGAGTCGTCATGCTTTTTCTTAACAACGCAGACAAGAAATATGTTAGGTTTGTAGGCCACATTGTTTTTTGATAAAACTGCTCAACTGCTTTTGTGGTGTGAAATCAGGCACAGACAATACGTAAAAAAATGGGCATGGCTGTGTTCCATTGAACCTTTACAGAAAGAGGAGCTCCTTGGGCTACAGTTTGATAATACTTCTTTATATAGATTATTATTTATTTGTGGTTAATGACAGCTATGTTTCTTCCTTTCCAATCAATGGTCAACCTGATAATAGGACACACATTTTCAATGGAGGCAAAAATTGGTTATTCAATGGGGGATAAAAATAGTCTTGAATATTACAGTTGTTTGTGACCCTATAAAGGGCTACACTACATATACATGTGTGCAGTATTTCTGTGGTACAAAAATATCAGGGGAGGAGTGGCAGTTATTGGAAAAAAATGCCTAAAAAGGCTCCTTAGGGAAGCAATAACTTTTTAAAAAATGTTACAATTCACTGCTCTGGGGTTAACATTATCCAGTGCCATGTCAATAGAAATAGTAAATCAAGCAAGCCATCTTATCTTATTACTAACTTAAAAAATAATGTTTTGTTTGTTTTTTTTTTTAACTGTGATGGTATCTAGCTAACTAGACATGACACTAGCTAGCTGGTATCACACAAACTCTCCCACAAGGAACAACCATAAATGCTATAAAATAATAATATTTTTGCAAACTGTTTTAAGCCATGAAATAACCATTAAGGCAATGAGTACTTGAGGGATTAAAAACTTAAAAGCCTGAATGCGGGGAAACTCAGAAAAGCGAGCCTGATGTATAGCTCATATTTTCCCTTTGAGTCTTCAGTAACAGCCCAGAGGTTGAGAAGCTCAACAGAGCCTTTAACAGTCTCTAAAAGCTAAGGAGACAAATATAAAAGCTCCATTCTGCTAAGGACAGGCAATTCTGCATTTTACTAAGGACAGGCAGGCTTTCAACTCCAATCCTTGAAAGTAGTAGAAAGGGAAAATTGGAAACATACCAGACCTCACACTGTCTGAAACACAGCTTCTAATTATAGTAGAACTGCCTTGCCATGGCACCCTATGACCTTGTGTGCTTTCACTTAGGCCATAAATATGAGGGTCAACCCCAGACTGATCCAAGTATTGGCAGAACGCCTTGAGATACTCCCAGGAACATGGCAAGATGGGCAATCTTGTGAGGAGCCGTCACAGGTCATTTCCCACGTGCCTCTTTGTGGGAGGCTACCACAAGGCAGTTTCTGATTTGCCTCTCTGGTTCTAACAAGACATGGGACTTTCTGCCTCTCCTCTGTCCTTGAACACAGTTTGCAGGCTATAAAACTGTTTAGCTGCCACATGGAATTGGCTCTTCCACAACAAAGCTCCCTATAACTCATGTTGCCTATCATCTGGCCCCTTTGGTTCAATGACATTCTATGGGACATGGGGAACTGACAGCATGTCATCTTGTTAATTATAGCTGTGTTTCTTCCTTTCCAATATTCAATCTAGTATCAGGGCATGCATTTTCAGTGGAGGCAAAAATTAGTTCATCTAGAGGCTCCAGGAGGGAAATATGCATTTCCAAATTACCTCTGGTTGTTAACAGAATTAATTTCATTACAGCTGAATGGCTGAGGTCCTTATTTTTCGCTACCTGTTAGCCAGACTGCTCTCAGCTCCTAGAGGCTAGCCTTAGGTCCCTGCCTCATTGTCCCCTCTACTGGACCGCTTATATTTCCAATCTCTTTTTCAGGAAGGGCTCAGATTTTAAAGGCTCTCTTGATTAGGCCAAGCTTTCTCAGATAATATTCTTTTTAGTTATCCCCAAAAGATTGATATAGTTTATTACTTACCCAGGCAGCATGAATAATTCAAAAGTCAACTGACTAGAAACATTATCATAGGAGATATTGATCATATTCATAGGTTCTTCCCACACTGAAAGGATATTCTCTGACCACATTGGAATGAAATTACCAACCACTCACAGAGGAAATTTGGGAAATTCATAAATACGTATTAATTAGGCAATGCACACCTAAATAATCAATGGGTCAAAGAAGAAATCAAAAGGGAAATCGGAGACTACTTTGAGATGAATGAAAATGAAAACACAATATACCAAAACTTACGGAGTACATCTCAAAAAGTGCTTAAAGGGAAATTTATAGCTGTAAATGCCTATATAAAAGAACAGAACAATTTCAAATCAACAATCTAAACTTCCACCTTAAAACACTGGAAAAAGTATTAGACCCCAAACTCATAACATGCAGAATATAGAAAAATAGTAAAAACTAGAATGAAAATAAAATAGAGAACAAGAAAATAGCAGAGAAAATCAACAAAACCAAAATATGTTTCTTTGAAAAGATTGACAAAATTCACAAAACTTTAGGTAGACACTGAAGGGAGAGAGAGAGAAAAATCAAATGACTATAATCAGAAATGAAAGAGGAAACATCACTACTGACCTTACATACATAAAAAGGATCACAGAAGAATACCATAAACAACTGTATGCCCCCAAGTTAGGTGAAATAGACAAGTTCTTTTTTTTTTTTTTAAAAGGAAAACCTCCACAAACTATCAAGATTGATTCAAAAGAAACAGAAAGTCTGAATAGACCTATAACAAGTACAGAGATTGAATCAGTAATCAGAAACTTTCCTCGAAGAATAGCCCAGGACTAGATGGTTTCACTGGTTAATTCTACCAAACAAGTAAAGAAGAATAAACACCAGTCTTTCACATCTTGTTAAAAAACCAGAAGAAAAAACAGTTCTCAACATATCCTATGAAGCCAGCACTACTCTGATAACAAAACTGACAAAGACATCACATAAAAATAAAACTATATACCAATATTTATTATGAATATAAATGCAAAAATCCTGTACAAAATATTAGCAACATTTATAAGCAAATCTAGCAACATTTAAAACATGATCAAATTGGATTTATCTTAGGAATGCAAGCTTGGTCCAAACTGTGAAAATTAATCAATGTAATAAACCACATTAACAGGATGAAGAAAAAAATCACATAATCATCTCAATTGATGTGGAAAAAAGCATTTGACAAAATCCAGTACTCAACAAACTGGGAATAGAAGGCAACTTTCTTATCTTAATAAGGACATCTTTGAAAACCATCCACAGATATCATACTTAATGCTAAAAGATGGAGAGCTTTCCTACTAATATCAGATATATTTTTACCACTTCTATTCAACACTGTACTGGAAGTTCTAGGCAGGGCAATTAGGCAAGAAAAAGAAAGAGAAGACATCCTGCCTGGAAAGAAAGAATTAAGACTGTCTCTATTGGCAGATTATATAATTTTATATGTAGAAAATCCTAAATGATCCAAAAAACAACTATTAGAGCTAATAAACAAGATCAGTAGTGTTGCTCGATAAAAGATCAATATACACAAATTATTTATATTTCCATAAACTTAGAACTTGGAGGATTCACACTTTCTGACTTCAAAATGTACTACAAAGCTACAGTAAACAAGATACAGTAGCATTGGCATAAGGCTAGACATATAGATCAATAGAATAGAATTGAGAGCTCAGAAATAAACCCATACATTTATGGTCAATTGAATTTTGATAAGGATGCCAAAAAAATTCAATGAGAAAAGACAGTCATTCAGCAAATGACACTGCTACAATTAGATATCTACATACCATGTAGTTGGACCCCTACCTCATGCAGTATTCACAAATTAACTCAAAATGGATCAAAATCTTAAATGTAACAGTTAAAATTATTAAATGATTAGAAGAAAATATAGGTGTACAGCTTCATGATCTTGAATTATGCAACAATCTCTTAGATAAAAAAGCAACCAAATAAAATACTTGAAAGTTGAGAGTCATCAAAATTTAAGACTTTTGTGCTTCCAAAGACTCCATCAAGAAAGCAGAAAGACAACTGACCCCTTGAATGGAAGAAAATATTTTCCAGTCATATACTGTTAAATGTCTAGTATTCAGCATACATAAAGAAGTCCTGCAACTTATAGTAGTATTACTCACAACAGTAAAGAGTAGAAACAACCCAAATATCCATTGTGGTAGGCTGAAATATGCCACTCCCTCAAATAGTATTCACACCAAATACCCAGAAAATGTTAATATTACTTTGTTTGGAAAAAGGTTCTTTGAAGATATGATTAAGGTAAAAATCTTGACATAATCCTGGGAGGGATTATATGGGAAGGCCCTAAATCCAATGACAAGTGACTTCATAAGAGAAAAGCAGATAAAAAGATCTGAGTCAGGCAGAAGGGGAGGAGGAAGAGACACAAAGACCCAGAGGAGAAGGAGAATGTAAAGATGGAGCAGTAAGAGATGAAGGTGCAAACCAAGGAATGCCAGCATCCACCAGAAACTGGAAGACAAGGAATGGAGCCTCCCCTAAAACCACCAGAGAGGGCGTGTCCTTGCTGACACCTTGATTCTGGACTCTGGCCTCCAAAACTAAGAGATAATGAATTTCTGTTGTTGTAAGTCATCAAGTTTGTGGTAATTTGTTACAACAGCCACAGGAAACAAATATGCCCATGAACTGAAGAATGAATCAATAAAATGAGGTATGTTCATATAGTGGAATACTATTCAGCCGTAACAAGGAATGAAGTACTGGTTCATGCTATAATGTGGATGAAACTTGAAAAAATTATGCTAAGTGAAAGAAACCAGTCGTGAAAGACTACATACTATATGATTCTATCTACATAAATATCCAGGATAGGCAAATTTTGTAGGACAGGAAGTACATTAGTGGTTTCCAGGAGCTGGGGGGAAGGGATAATGTGGAGTGATACTAATACGTATGCTGTTCTTTTGGGGGGGAGATAAAAATGTTCTAGAATAGTGGGAATGTTTGCACTACTTTGTGGATATATTTAATACTAAAACCACTTAATTGTACACTTTAAAAGGACGTCTTTTATGATATGTTAATTATATCTAAAATTTTTAAAAAGTGAGGCACTAAATCCAGCCCATACTCAAGGGCAGGGGAATTAATATCTACTTCCAAAGGATGGTATATCAGAGAAATTGTGGACATATTTATAAAACCACCAGTACGTACTCTCTGTCTACAACTTATTTTCATTCCTCATACATGTAAAATACCACTTCCCAAGGCCCCACAAAGCCTCATCTCATACCAGGATCACCCAAATGTCCAGCAATACACACTCAAATGCATATAGCAGAACTATAGAAGCCAAAGCAAAAGAGAGTATTCTAAAAGAATCAGAAAAAAAAAGACACATTGCCTTCAAAGAAGCAACAGTGAGATTCTCACTGACTTATTAAGAGAAATGATGAAGTAATATCCTTAAAATTTTAGAAAAAATTGCCAATGTAGAATTTTATTCCTATCAAAAATGTTCTTTAAAAAAATGAGAGTTACTAAATGCAATGTGGTATTTTGGGTTGGATGCTGTAACAGGAAAGGGATATTTGTGGAAAAACTGTTGAAAGCCTAATGAAGTCTGCCATTTAGTTAGTAATATTACACCAATGTTAATATCTAAGTTGTGGTGGGCGCAGTGGCTCACACCTGTAATCCCAGCACTTTGGGAGGCGAGATGGGTAGATCACCTGAGGTGGGAGTTGGAGACCAGCCTGACTAACATGGAGAAATCCTGTCTCTACTAAAAATATAAAATTAGTTGGGTGTGGTGGCGCATGCCTGTAATCCCAGCCACTTGGGAGGCTGAGGCAGGAGAATCGCTTGAACCCAGGAGGCGGAGGTTGCACTGAGCTGAGATTGCACCATTGCACTCCAGCCTTGGCAACAAGAGTGAAACTCCGTCTAAAAAAAAAAAAAAACAACAACTAAGTTCTGAAAATGCACCATGGTTATTTAAGAACCATTAATGGAAGTTGGATTAAGGGGCAGTATTTTCTGTCCTATCTTTGCAATATTTCTGTAAATCTAAAATTATTTTAAAAGCAAAAGATTTCTTTTCAAAAAATGAAGGCTAAATAAAGACATTTTCAAAGAACAGAAGAGAGAACTTGTCACATCAAAGGAAATAGTAAGGCAAAGACACTGAAAAAGAATCAAACCAGATGGAAGCATGGGGATGCATAAAGGAATGATGGGCAATAGGGAACATAAACACGTAGGTAAAACAAAATTAATACTGGCGTATGAAGCAATCAAAATCATATATTGTGGAGTTTAAATATATACATGAAATGAAAATACAATAGCATGAAATGTGAGAGGGATGATAAATGGAATTAAAGTGTTCTAAGGCCCATGCTTTGTCCTGAAAGTTGGTGAAATTGTCAGCTAAATTCTACTGTCACAAATCAATTATTCATATTGATGAAGTAGGCTAACCACTACAAGGATAATAAAGTGTAAAAACACAGCATATAACTTATTAGCTAAAGGGAGATGAAATGGAATAATTCAAAGGGATAAAAAGAGACAGAGACAGAGAAATATAGCTTAGGTGAGATAACGAATATTAAAATGGCAAATTTAAAAGAATCCTCCATATTTTTCTACATTAAGTATGAAGTTTGTCGTAGGGTTATTTTGAGAGGGAAGCAGATACTCTATTAGAGCACAGACATGTTCTTCTGGTTTATGTTCTAAAAGTTTTTATCATGAATGTCTTGAATTCTATCCATTTTGTGTATCTACTAAAAAAAACCATTAGTTCTTTCCTTTAATAAAGTGATGTGTTAAGTCACATAAATGGAGTTTTCTAATGTTAATTAACCTTGTATTCCTAGGATAAACACGACTCGGACATCATTAAAAGTATGCATTCCTGAATTCTGTTTGCTATTTTTACAAATGTGAGCTTGTCAAGTCTATGTTCACAATGAGTTGGCCTTCCTTATAATTCCCATGTCTATTTTTAATATTAAGTTTATAGTTGTATTAGTCTGTTCTCATGCTGCTAATAAAGACATACCTGAGACTGTATAAAGGAAAGAGGTTTAACTGACTCACAGTTCCACACAACTGGGGAGGCCTCACAATCATGGCTGAAGGTGAATGACGAGGAAAGTCATGTCTTACATGGTGGCAGGCAAGAGGGCATATGCAGGGGAACTCCCCTTTATAAAACCATCAGATCTTGTGAGACTGATTCACTATCATGAGAACAGCACAGGAAAAACCCACCCTTATGATATATTTACTTCCCACCAGGTCCTTCCCATGACACGTGGGAATTATTACAATTCAAGGTGAGATTTGGGTGGGGACACAGAGCCAACCCATATCAATAGCGTTAGTAAATGAGTTGAGGAACGGTTCCCCATGTTCTCTTCTTTAGGACCATAAACAATAGAGATTATCTAAGGTACATATTTAATAGAACTCTCCTACTAAACCATCTGGGCCTCGTGTTTCTAAAGGGAGTTTTTAGTTGCTGTGATAATAAAAAAAATATGTATTTGGTCTCTGCCCCCAGTTTTTGATGCAGAGCTCCTCAATCCTGAAATGTCTGGGTGATGGGAGCATCTTTGGTTTTAATGACTATTGGTGAGCTCCTGGATTGTTTTAGGATGGGGGCTCTTCATTAGAAAGACCAAGCATGATTAGGAGCTTGGACATTTTAGCCCCACCCTCCATCCTCCAGGGAGAGGAAAAGCGCTGGAGACTGAGTTAATAATTGGTTATGCCTATGCGATGAAGCCTCTGTAAAAACCCCTGAACTATGGGGCTTGAAGAGCTTCTGGCTGGTAAGCACATTGAGGTACTGGGAGGGTGGTGCACCCAGCGAGGGCACTGAAGCTTTGACTGCCCATCTCCCCACCTTGTCCTGGGCATCTCTTCCATTTGGCCATTCTTGACAATAAACTGTAAAAGTAAAATGTCTTATTGAGTTCTGTGATTTCTTCTAATAAATTATTCAGCCTAAGGAAGGGGTCTTCGGAACCTCCAGTTTGTAGACAAGTCAGACAGAAACTGTGGGTAACCTGGGGACCCATTATTTGCAATTGGCCTCTAAAATCGGGCACACTCTTATGGGATTGAACCCTTAACCTGTGGTAGGGAGTCTGCCACCATCTCAGGGTTGTTAGCACCAGAATTAAATTATAGAACAGTCAGTTAGTATCCACAGGGAAGTAGAAAATTGCTTGGTTTGGAAAACCCACACATTTGGTGTCAGAAGTGTTGTGAGTATAAAGAAAAAGTTTGTTTTCTTTTTTTAAACTGTTGATTCAATTTACTTAATAAATATGATCTATTCACATGCCTATTTTTTGTGAATTTTAATTTTTTGTAAGTTATACTTTTCTACTACATTATATTACCTAAAGATTTACGTTCATTGGGTAAGATAATTTATAGATTTATATTATCATCTAATCTTTCTATATTTATAACTCCCTTATCATTCCTAATTGCATTTATTTGTGGCTTTTTTTCCCCTTTGTATCTACATCAGTCTTCCCACTGATTTGTATACCTATTTTTACAAAGAACAAACTTTTGCCTTTATTGATACCTTTTTTTTCCTATTTAATTTGTTTCTTCTCTTACCTTTATTTTTGCCTTCTATTATATTTGGATTTAGTTTCTTACGGCTTTTTTCTGGCTTCTTTATTTAGATGCATAGTTCATTAATACTGAGAAATTTGTCTTCTCCAATAATTATGCTTAAAGCTATAAATTTTTCTCTAAGTACTTTAGTCACACCCCAAAAATATAGTTCTGGTTATTCTCTAATTTTCATTATTTATAGAGGAATGTATTTTTAAATTTTCAACGTCTGTATCATTTAACTTTTGAAACATTAAAATACAACATACATACTTAAAGATGTCAAAGACTGTAATAAATTTGCATAAAACTAACAGCCAGGTCAAGGCATAGAACTTCACCAGTTCCCTAAAAACTCCCCTCATGTCACCTTTCAATTACAAATCCTTTTTCCTTCCCAGTAGATCACTGCTATTCTCACCTCTAGCACTGGAGTTCAGTTTCACGTATTTTCTAACTTTAAATAAATGTAGTTACACTGTATGTGCTATTTTGTGTCTGTTTTCCAGGATAGACTGTATGGTTCAGGTTCACATTTTCGAAGTTTATATTAATAGAAGTAAACAGTATGTCTTCTTTTGTATCAGTGTATTTTTCTGTCCTGAATTGGTGGGTTCTTGGTCTCGTGGACTTCAAGTATGAAGCCGCAGACCCTCTCGGTGAGTGTTACAGTTTTTAAAGGTGGTGTGTCCAGAGTTCGTTCCTTCACAGGTTCAGATGTGTCTGGAGCTTCTTTCTGCTGGGTTCATGGTCTCGCTGACAGGAGAGAAGCTGCGGACCTTTGCGGTGTTACAGCCCATTAAGGCAGCCTGGGCCCAAAAACCGAACAGCAGCAACATTTGTTGCAAAGACCAAAAGAACAGAGCTTCCACAGTGCGGAAGGTGACCCAAAGGGGTTGCCGCTGACTTACCGACAGCCCGCTTTTATTCCCTTATCTGGCCCCATTACAGAGAGCTGATTGGTCCACTTTACAGAGAGCTGATTGGTCCGTTTTGACAGAGTGCTGATTGGTGTGTTTACAATCCTTGAACTAGACACAGAGTTAGCTAGATACACAGCTAGATACAGAGTACCAATTGGTGTATTCACAAACCTTGAGCTAGACACAGAGCACTGATTGGTGTATTCACAAACCCTGAGCTAGACACAGAGTGCTGATTGGTGCATTTACAATCCTGAGCTAGACACAGAGTCACAGAGTGCTAGTCCTCGAAGTCTCCACTAGGTTAGCTAGATACAGAGTACCAATTGGTGTATTTACAAACCTTGAGCTAGATACAGAGTACTGATTGGTGTATTTACAAACCCTGAGCTAGACATAAAGGCTCTCCAAGTCCCCATTAGACTCAGGAGCCCAGCTGGCTTCACCTAATGGATCCTGCACCAGGGCTGCAAGCGGAGCTGCCTGCCAGTCCCGAGCTGTGCCTGCACTCCTCAGCCCTTGGGCTGTCCATGGGACTGGGCACCACGGAGCAGGGGGTGGCGCTCGTCGGGGAGGCACAGGCCCCGCCGGATCCCACTACAGGGTGCGGGGAGCTCAGACATTGAGGGCTGCAGGTTCCGAGCTCCGCCCCGCCAGGAGGCAGCTAAGGCCTGGCGAGAATTAGAGTGCAGCACCGCGGGCCAGCACTGCTGGGGGACCCAGCGCAACCTCCGCAGCTGCTGGCCTCGGTGCTAAGCCCCTCACTACCCTGGGCCCCTGCCGGCGGGCCGCTCAGTGTGTGGGGCTGCAGAGCTTGCGCCTGCGCCTGCGCCTGCCGGAACTCGCACTGGCCCGTGAGTACTGCTCGCAGCCCCCGTTCCGGCCACACCTCCCCGCAAGAAAAGGGAGGCAGCTGAGGCCTCAGCCAGCCCAGAGAGAGGCTCCCACGGTGCCTTGGCGGGCTGAAGGGCTACTCAAGGGCCGCCAGAGTGGACGCCGAGGGCGAGGAGGCACTGAGAGTGAGGGCTGCTAGCACATTGTCACCTCTCATTTTGACACACTTTATGTGAGATTTATACCAGTTGTGGCATTTACCTGTAACTCTTTTGTTTTCATTTCTCTTCACTATTGCATTACATAGAAACAGCACAATTTATGGATCCATTTTATCACTGGGTTGACGATGGTTGTTTTCAGTTTGGGGCTATTGTGAATAGTGCTGCTATGAGCATTCTTGTCATATCTTTTGGTGTAAATGGAATTCCTGCCAATAGCTGACTTCAATTCTCTCTCCTTACTCACTAGAAACTGGAGGGCTAACGCTATCGTGTGTTTGCACTGACCAACATATAGGGTAATAGAAGCCACTGTAACCTGCAACCTTCCAGGTCCACAAAAGCTAAAATAATAAGCCTCCCAAAGAAGTGGTGAGAATATCTGCAGTCAAGGGCCTGGGAGCACATGAGTCGTCAGCTCCAGAGCAGCTCCCTTGGCACTTCCTCGACCACCCTCTGGATGGCAGGCAGATGATCAACACTGCACAACATCAGCAGGCGGGGGCCCCATCCACACAACTGTGGGGCATCTCTCCAGAAACACAGAAAGTCTTTGTTTAAATCGTAAATAATAAATCATCCTTGATTTCTGACAGGAGGATGGAATGATAACTTTGTCTTGGTTTTGAAGGAATGCAGTGAACAAAGAAGGAAGCAGGTAATGCCTTTCCCTAATTCCTGCCTTCTGGATGAGTTATTCTCCATAGCTGGATGTTTTCGGAGCTGGATGGGCTGGCAAGAGGGCCTTGGTCGTGGAAATGTCTGGCATGGGCTCCGCTTAGCATGCCTCCACCAAGAGCCCTGGGAATCTCCTGAGAAGAGAGCATGGGGAAGCCTGCTGTGGCCCGTCTCTGTATACGGGGCTCAGTCTTCTGTCTTTTTTCCTCTCAAAACCTCAGTCAACAAAAATAAGCGTGTTCCTCTAGATCATACCATGAAAACTTTTCGATTTGTTTCCTGTGCTGCTATGGACTCTTTGTTAGAAGTCTGGCTTGGTTCTGGCCAGCACGTCAAATTTGTCCAGTTAACAGAAGGTTAAAATACATATTGAAAGATGTGAAAACTTAACTCTCATGCACTCTCTCAAACCAGTGCATTCTTAATATCTTCAGCTTCACTCTTACTTTCTGAAAAAGAGATTTTCATGACATAATTTTCAGAGGAAATTTTCCATCCCAATAGCTTAACACTCAGTAATAGGTTGTCTTAGGTGGTTAGGTCAATATCATGCATCCCAATGGATTTTGATGGTTCTGACTATTAAAAGAGAAAGCATGGGGGAAAAAAGCAAAAATCAAATGTTATCTATTGATTTGGAGCGTGTGATGGTTAATTGGTGTAAATTGTTTAGGCTATAGTGCCCAGACATTTGGTCAAAGACCAGGCTAGATGTTGCTGTGAATGTGTTTTTTTAAGGTGCAATTAACATTTAAATCAGTAGACACTGAGTAAAGATTATTGTATGCTGCATGATGTGGTGGGTTGCATCCAATCAGTTGATGGTCTTAAGAAAAAGAGACAGAGCGCCCCCCGCACTCCCCCTGCCGCCAAGGAAGAGGGAATTCTGCTAGCAGACAGCCTTCAGACTTCAGCTGCGACATCAACTCTTCCCTGGGTCTCCAGCTTGCCAGCCTGTCCTGCAGATTCTAGACTCACCACTCCCACAATGGCATGAGACAAGTCCTTGAAATAAATCTCTCTATATGTGTCTGCATCCAATTGGTTCTGTCCCTCTCAAGAATTCTAATACAGAGGCCAGATTGTCAAGGGTCTGAGATAACATGCCAGTAGAAGGAGATGGATACTCTGTGTCTCCACCTCCTCCCAGGTTACACTCACTGCGCCTTCTTCATTGGTCAGTGTATGAGCGCACAGGAGAGCAGACACTAACACTTGAGAGTTTGGGAAGAGTAGGTCAGGAAAAGGGATAGGGAAAGGATATTCACAGTGGGAGTGGTTTTTCACCATCAGTAAATTAAACCGTGGAACACATGCTGCTAGAACCAAGATACATTTTCTGGTTCCTAAGTCAGGTGCAAACTCCTGCTCTTTCTCCCAGCTTTCCACTCCTGCTGTGGTGGTCAGCGGTATTTGGCCCATCCTCACCCTGACTCAGCTGGAAACTGTCACTGCTTCATACTCCTGTTAAATATGTCCAAACCAGCAGCTGTTTAGCAGCCTGTACCTGTTAAACATCATGCTAGACACTGAGACCACGGAGCTCTCTTTAGCCAAAGAAGTCTCCAATAAAAGAAATCCTGCAGAAACCTGGCTCAATGGGCTCACAGTTTATTCATTCAGTGGCTGCTAAAAAGTCTTGATGCATCCCCGTTTTAAACTATTTACTGTCTGGCTGATTGAGGAAAATATTTTCTGAGCCCTGAATTATTCACTGTGTGTGTCTCTTCCCTAAGGAATGCAAGGACCAACCTCTGTTCATTTTCCTCCTCACTCCCTCACCTTGTTCATCTTGCTGCCATTGCTTTAGTTTAAACTGGATCCACAAATCTGAGCTATGTCAGCAGTGAGGTCATACAAGGTTTCTGGAAGCTTTAGTGACCACTCCATACCCAGTTGGAGATTGCAGTTCTAAGAGCTTCCTGTGAGAGAGTGACTTTAGTTATCATTTCACAACAAATTAGAGAAAGTAGTATTTCTCCTGGAATGTTACCTAGAGCCACAAGACATCATAGAACATCACTAATCACCTTACTTCCAGGTGCAGGCTCTCCCTGATTGAATGAAGCATCAGTTCAAGAGTAACAGCCTTACCCTTAACTCTTCTAGTAAGATGAGGGGAGATATCTTTCTCCAAGAATGGGAGTTCGGTGAATGAACTGATCTTTCCAAGGGGAGAGAATCAGATAGAGAAAAGAAACAATACAGATATAATTTTGAAAAGACTTTATAGAGGCAAAAAGCATAACGTGGTTCCTGGGATGTCTAAGCCACTCAACAATCTTTCCATTCCCAATGAACAAATGGAATGAAGGAAGGGAGGTAAAAAGGAACACGAATGTTTGAATCTTACCTTGATTAAGAAGACTCAAGGTCTTAAGATGATCTGCTGGTCATAGACAAAGATGTATTCCTCTTTGCTCAGTTGCTCAGATCACTCAGTCTCTGTACAGTGATCGACAACAGCTGCAAGGATATCTGTGGAGGAGACACCACCTTTTTATTTTTGTGGGCTTTCAAAGGTGTATTTTTATTATGAACAGCATTGCATAGATGGAGGGTGTAAAAGGAAGAAGATTCAGGACAAGAGACTGAGAGGAGGGTTAGGTGGTCTGACATGTGTCTCCAAAGAGGAGGTTGATGTTTAGCAAAGGAATTGGGGTAACAGGAAAAAGCAGGAGAGGACTGAAGAAGGATGGAAGACCAGGGTCTGGGGAAGGAGAAATGCCAGCAGGAAGGACTGTGCTTCCTGGACCCTACTGTCCCAGCACGAATAGGCTGGAGAACCACTCTTACTGAGCCAGTTACTCTATCCTAAATCGCGGGGCCCATGGAAGATGCTAAAGTGTGATGATTTGCAGAGAATTGGAAGCAAATGAGGAAAGGAGAAGGTGTTCCAGGGTCTCCATCCCCCAAAGGCAGAGAGAGAACTGCAGCTGCCTGGGGAAACAGATGGGGTGAAACTGAGACATTGCCTGGAGAGAAGCAAGAAATGGAAGAGTAGAGGGTCAGCCTGGGACTGTGGTTGGGACACCCACCATGGCCCTGCTGCTCCTCACTGTGTTCTGGGCCTATGGAACTGTGGACACCCAGGACTCTCAAAAATTGGGAACCAGTAAAAGTTTAAAAGTGAAGTAAAAGCACAAATGGCAGAATATGAAAAAAACAATTTTTGAAAACAAAAACCATTTCTGTGGAGGTGTGGGTGTGTGTGTGTATATATATATATATGTATATGTGTGTACATATATTTGTATAAATATATATGTGTATATTTATACATATTTCAGTTAAAGTTTTGGAATTGTGGATATCATCTGGGAATGTAACTAGGATATCAGTGGGAAATACTACCTTCACCATTATTGCTGTACTGGATATGGAAACCAAACTCATTCAGTGTTTGAGCAATTTTACAAATCAAACCATAAACAAGGGCATTCTGGGAGTGAGGTGGAATTAGGGTGCAGAGCCCCAGAGGATCTGCAGAAGAAAAGATTTGTTGCAGCAGGTGCTGTAGTCCACAGCATAAACACAGCACACACGTGCACACACACACACGCATGCAAGCACAACACACTTTCCTTCTGTCTGAGTTTTCTCTACACTGAACTTTTTCTCTGGTAAGTTCTTAAATAAACTCATCACGCATTTGCCCTCTGCTTGAAGAGGATGCTGTTTATTAAACATATTTGACAAGAGAATACACTAAAAGACACTTTGTACTTCTCAGGTTTAGATGTGAACACTTACACTATGCAGAGGGAAAGCAGGAAATTCTGAATCAGGACATCTTGGTCAAGCTGTAATAAACTGATGAGTCTCCTTCTGATTCTTTAAGTGTAATTCCTTACAGGAGAAATGGCTGCCCCCTTTAAAAAGGTAGATAGTCCCTTTATTTTACACTAAAAATTTATTGAGAAAACTTACATGTTTCCAAAGAAGAAAATTCATATTAGATGTTAGAAAAATCCCAAGTCATCATTCCACCAAACCACACTGCAATATAAAAGATTTAAAGTATTCAAACTTTACCAAAATATACAAATACAAGGTATTAACATTGTCTCCATATGAAAAACCTCTAGTAGTGAGATATGGCTGTGTTTAATCCTGTTGGATACAGTAGACTAGGAAGGGGAATTTGATCCTCTTTGACCAACCTTCGACCTGGGCACCAATATTTCAAGGTAGGAGATGCTGAGCTACCAGCTGGGAGAAAGAATCAGATCGTATTTCATAGAATAATTGAATGCCTGGCTAGAAAGAACCCGGGGATCATGAGCACAAAGCCTTCAGTTTCTAAGTAGCAATGTAGGGGCCCAGCAAGATCATGGGAGTCGGTCCTGGCAAAAGGGGAAAGCCCAGCTGAGCCTGGACCTGGTAAAACAACAGGGCCAACCTCAATGGAATTAGAGACTAAGTGAAGTAACTCAGCAATGGAAAACCAAACATCGTATGTTCTCACTCATAAGTGGGAGCAAAACCTATAGAAATGAGAAATAAATTAAAACAACAATGACGACGACGACAACAACAACAACAACAGTTCCAGCAAGAGCCAGCAGGTAGCTGAGTGATCTTCCAGCTTAGATCCAACACCTCCCAGCTATGAGCCATCTGACTGGCCCCGAAGGAACAGTGGAACAATGGATTGGGTGTGCATATTTCAGGAAAGTCAGCACCCTAAAGGGGGCAGCAGTTGAATGGGAAACAAACACTGAGTTTTTATCCACCAAATATACCCTCCAAGTCTTATTTACTTATTTGTTTATTTAGAGACAGAATCTCACTCTGTCGCCCAGGCTGGAGTGCAGTGGCACGATCTCTGCTCACTGCGACCCCTGCCTCCCAGGTTCAAGCAATTCTCCTGCCTCAGCCTCCCAAGTAGCTGGGACTACAGGTGCTCGCCGCCATGCCTGGCTAATTTTTTGTATTTTCAGTAGATGGGATTTCACCATGTTGCCCAGGCTGGTCACGAACTCCTGAGCTCAGGCAATCTGCCCATCTTGGCCTCCCAAAGTGCTGGGATTACAGGCGTGAGCCACTATGCCCAGCCACTTTCCAAGTCTTTGAAGCTGGGCTTTCAAGCCAGAGTATTGGTCCTCCTCCCAATACGGACCATACCAAGTCCCTGGCCAGCCCCGCTGAAGCCTCTTGAGGAGTAGCCTTAGGCCTGCACACTTAAACCTGTTGGGCAGGTGCAGGAGGGAAAGTAGAGGCCCCTTGTGGTGACCCGGAGTAACCAGTCAGCTGCAAGCATGGCTTTTTTCTGCTACATGGCCTGCTGCCATGGGTGGCCCTTCTGGGCAGCTGCAGCAAAGCCTGCAGAGCACAGCTGGAGGGATGGATTCAGCTGCCATGTCTTCTACTGGAGATGCTATAGAAGTGGCAGCCTCCTTCAGAGTCTTAGAGGCCCGAACAGAAAGACCCAATGGGCCAGCATCTCCAAATGGTTGTTATAGTGGCAGAAATGGAAACAAAGCAAAGAACATCTCAAATGCTCCAGGGGCAGTTGGATGAGGAAACATAGCAGCTGCAGAGGCAGGAAAAAGAGCTGCCAGAATGCAGAAGCAGGCATGGTTCTCAAGGAAAAAAAAGATCTCACCTTATGTCTCTTAGAACTCCACAGAGCAACCAGTAGAATGCTGGTGATCAAGCTCCTGCTGTAAAAATATCTCCATTCAAACTGATACAGGAATTAAGAAAAATTTACTTCAGAGGGTAGTGAGGGCACAGAAGTCCTTGGTAAGGTTTTCCTTTTAATGAAAAGCAGCCCCAAATTATTTTCCTTTCTAACAAAGAGCAGCCTGTAAAATCGACCTGCAGACATAGATGCTGGCAGATGTGCCAATCATGTTCAAGATGGCGGCTCCATCTTCCCTTCTCTTTGTCAGCCACGTGTACAGTAAGGAGCAGACAAGATGGCACTGGCCAAGGGGAAAGTTCATTTGCATAATTAGATTATGATGGGCCAGCCAGCCTTCCCCATGTGCTACGTAAACATCATACCTGATCGAATCGATCTTTGAGCGCTATGTAAATCAGGCACCTCCTCAAGCCTGACTATAAAATCCAGTGCATCTGCCACTGGCCGGTCTTTTCCACTCAGAGGACTCTTCTCTCTCAATAAAGAGCTGTTTTCCTTTCTCTTTTCTTCTGCCTGTTAAACCTCCACTCCTAAACTTCTTGTGTGTGTCCATGTCCTAAATTTTCCTGGCACAAGACCGATGAACCCTGGGTATGTACCCCAGACAACATAGCCACTTCATACTGGGGACCTTGTCTGGGATACCAAGGTACAGCATTCATCAAAAAGGTGAGTAGAGGAGCGGACTGCAACTCTGTTCTTTCATTTTGGGCCTCTCAGCCTCCATTTTAGGACCAAATCAAATCAATAACAGGCATTCATCGGCCAATTAAAAACATGGTTAGTGTAGCTGCTGCTCTTAAAAACTTAGATGTGGGGCTTACTGGGGAGAACATGGAGAATCCCCCAGCAACCTGTTGGCCTTGTTTGAACCAGCTTCCTCTCATGGAGGATTTAGCTACCACATGGGACTGGAAGAGGTTTTGCGGCAACTGAGGAGCTACCCCCTGGTGTTATCCAATGGCTTCTGGAATGATCCCAGCCTTTGACTGCCCAATGGGATGTCGGCAACAGGATCTCCAACTTTCCTGTCGTAATTTCCTCCTTCCCTGTCTGTGACCACCATATATCCTGTCTTCTCTGTGTATGCAATGTGTAGGATGTTTTACAGTTCAAGGAAGTAATCTTGTTTGGCAAGATCAGGGAATGTCATAGTAAATGGGGCTATAGCTCAAGGGAAGGTGTCTTTGTGATTTTCTGGGAACAGAGGGTTCCCCCCTCCCACCACAGTGAGAATCACTCTCTGCCCTTGGTCTGGAGTGTACATGGCATTTCAAGGCCAACAGAGCCACCTAGTTGAATAGGGACCCTCTCCATGAGGCATATTGTCAGTTCTTTATGGAAACACACTAGCTTCCCAATTCTCCCTTTTTGTGCGCCTCTTCTAGAGACTAGGCTTTATGTTGCTTTTATGAACAGGAAAATTCTGCCTTCAACAACTAGGAGTAAAATGTCCACCAAAACCAAATTTTAGTCTCAATACTGTCTCATCAGCACGAAAACGGCCATTTGGTTCCTATGTCCTTTTAAGGCACCTATTCTGCCTCCAATTAGAATGGTAATTAGCAAGGGGATTTTAGGTTCGGACATTAATTTGAACCATTCTCTAAGGGTACATACTTTAGCATGAACAATAATAGCATGATATAGAGCTCAAACCAGCACACTTCCTCCATTAAAGAGGGAAATGCAACAGTAGCTCAAATGCAACTGTGATGTAGTCTCACCTGAGATCCACTTTCAGGGATCCACGCAGATCACAGAAGTCTAGGAAGTCAAAGGGAAATCACAGGCAGAGGACTGGAGTTGCATGGGTGAGTCTGACAAATCCCAGTTGCTTAGTTCCTCTGTTTCCATGGCTGGGGGTCAAGCCTGCAACCATGGATGGCATGTTCAACAAGGTGCTGGGACTCAGGAACCGCAGAAGGAAAACAGCAGGGGGGCACTCCTACTGTCTTCTTCTCCACCCTGGGTCACAGAGAAAGGAAGGAGACTAAAGGGATGCCTTTTTCTTGTTTCTCTTTCTAGATGGGTACCATCTTTAGCTTGCACTTCCCTGGAGTGCATTCTAAAGCAGTGGGACTCCTTTCACCCTGCGACCTTTAAAAAAAAAGCAGCTCATTTTCTTTTGCACAAGGGCATGGCCTTCTTTTCAGACCTTTTGCAGGCATTACAAAACCAACCCAGCTCTTTTAGTAATCATATCAGGCAGGCCTAAAGAGAATATTTTCCCAAAATTAGAGAAGCAACTTCCAGGGGAACCATCTGAGGATCCTGCTTATTTGGGGCCCTTTCAAGGTCCTTTCTAATTGCAGGACCTTAGGCAAATAAAAAAGACTTAGGCCAACTTTCTGATGACCCTGATAGGTATAGAGAAGCCTTGCAAAATTTAACTCAGGTGTTTGATCTCTCATGAAGGGATGTTATGCTGCTACTAAGTCAAACCCTAACTGCAGCTGAAAAACAGACAGCTCTGCAGGCAGCAGAGAATTTCAGAGATGAGCAATATGTTTCCTATAGTATGCCAAAAAGGGAAAGAGAAAATAGGGAAGGCAAAGAAACAGGGGAAACTCCATTTCCAACAGGAAGAGAGGCATTACCTCTTGACAACCCTAACTGGAATCCCCAGACTTTTCTATGGTGTTTTTCCTTCTTTCACGGTTTAAAATGGCTCCTGTATCTTCTTTTGTAATTTTCTTCCAACCTGGGAAAATTTAATTTTCCAAACCTTAAAATGCTTGACTTAGAGTTAAGCTATGGGGAAGGGAACCCAGAAGGCTGACATGCTGGCAAAAGTGTAAAAATTTCTTACCAATTGGGGTTTTGGCTTCCCTCTCCCTTTGCAAACTGGTAAAAGGAATAATAAGGATTATCGTTTATATTGTCTGTAGTTTTAATTAATGAAAAGGGATTTGTGAGGTTTGTCTTAAGCTATAGCCAATCTGATGTGCTTTTTGTGTTCTTTCTGTATGGTTCTGTCAAAAGAAAGGGTACCGTAGGTAAGGGTGCAGACCCAGGACCCCATAAACCTGCCGTTCAATCCAGCCCAACAAAATGGTCAGTCACAAACTTGACTACAGGCCTCCATCTTGTCTCATGTCCTTGGGAACATGATCTGTAACCACATAGCAATACTTTGTTTCAGTCTCTGCCATTTTAAAATGGTGGCTGTCTTTTACTAAGTCAGTTCTTGGGTGGGGACCACAAAGTCAGATAAGCCAGTTTATTGATCTGGGTGGTGCCAGTTGATCCATGAAGGGCAGGGTTTACAAAATATGTTAAGCACTGATCTTGAGAGCACTTTAGGAAAGGTCAAAATCTTGTAGCTTCCAGCTTTGTGACTCCTAATCCATGGTATCTAATCTTGTGGCTATTTTCTTGGTCTGGTCTCCTGGCAAGTGGGAAGTAAATTTTAGAAAAGGGCTGTGATCATCTTTGTTTTAGACTGTAAACTGTAAACCAGGCTCCTCCCAACGTTGGTTTGCCCTAGGCCCAGGGATGGGCAAGGACAGCTTGGGGACTGGAAACAAAATGGAGTTGTTTGGGTTGGATCTCTTTCACTTTCTCAGTCACAGTTTTGCAATGACAGTTTTAAAAACTGCTTATCACCCTTTTAAAAATACCTTGTACACTCGAGGTTAAGTCATAACTTCATTAAGACTTGTTGGTTTCACCTGTGAGATTACTTTTTGTAAAGTTCAAAAGTGAAAAATCTTAACTGCTTGGCATGGCCAAAGTCCAGTAACAAGGAATTTAAAATAATTTTCTTAAAGAGCAATGAGCTTAATTAAAAGTGGATATCCAAGTCACAGGTACATTGAAAAGGCCTTTATGTTTTTTTTCTCTTCCTGGATTTTGTTTTTCTGAAAAAGGGATTTTTTTCTTCTCAGTCCACTGAATTATTTTTTCTCCATTTTTTTTTGTCTTGCCACTTTTTTTTTTTTTTTTTTTTTTTTTTGACACACAGTCTAGCTCTGTCACCCAGGCTGGAGTGCAGTGATGTGATCTGGGCTCAGTGCAACCTCCACCTCCCAGGTTCAAGCGATTCTCCTGCCTCAGCCTCCCAAGTAGCTGGGAGTACAGGCATGCACCACTATGCCCAGCTAATTATTTTGTATTTTCAGTAGAGACGGGGTTTCACCATATTGGCCAGGATGGTCTTGATCTCCTGATCTTGTGATCCACCCACCTTGGCCTCCCAAAGTGTTGGAATTACAGGCGTGAGCCACCACTCCTGGCCTGTCTTACCACTCTTAAAGCACACATGAGAGACCCTAAGATAACTTCTGGTAGACTGTGACTCCTTGGGCAAAGCAGAGGAGGTGCCACAGACCCCATTTTGGGAAAAATACCCTCTCTTTTCCTCATGAAACCCCAGGAATCAAAAGCAAATAATTTCCTCTCAAAATCAAAAAGGCTCTGTTTTGTTTTGCATTTTATTATCTGACAGTTTTGAGTTTTGGAGGTATCAAATTACTTAACATTATGAGAGAGCTTTGGTGTGTAATAACTAGGTAGGAAATATACTTTAAGGGATGGCTAATAGTAGTTATGGAGGGATACTTAACTCTTTGCACATTTGAATCAGAGAAACATGCTCTTAGCCACCTGGAAGATGTGGAAAATCCCCAACTCCCATTTAAGAGATGAGACTCCCATGGGGGATGGGCTAATTGCAAAATGGGCTGATCTGGCTTTGGGTTGCCTTACAATGAAATACATGGTAGAAGCACTGTCCTGTCTTTGGGACACCTATAGTATCTCCTTCCTTTTGGGGATCCAGAATCCCATAAAAAATGGCACCTTTAATTTTGGGATCTGTGTTTGCCTTCAGCTGTGTCAGCTCGTTAGGCCCTAAAAGTGCATGCTATCCTGGCCCTGTTCCTCCAAGGGCTCCACCCTGAAGCCAGTAATCTAATTAAGAAACTGGCAAATGAAAAACCTTACAAGTGCTGAATCTTCTGTCTTTATTACTATATATATGTTGTGTGTAATGCCTATAAAAAGAGCTCTAATTGATTGGCTTAATGAAAAATAAACACTTAAATATTTTTTTAGTTCACATGACTTTAGTCTTTAAGAAATAAAAGCAGTCTTTGTCAGATGAGTAGATTGCAAAAATTTTCTCCCATTCTGTAGGTTGCCTGTTCACTCTGATGGTAGTTTCTTTTGCTGTGCAGAAGCTTTTTAGTTTAATGAGATCCCATTTGTCAATTTTGGCTTTTGCTGCTGTTGCTTTTGGTGTTTTAGACATGAAGTCTTTGCCCATGCCTATGTCCTGAATGGTACTACCTAGGTTTTCCTCTAGGGTTTTTATGGTATTAGGTCTAACATTTAAGTCTCTAATCCATCTTGAATTAATTTTCGTATAAGGAGTAAGGAAAGGATCCAGTTTCAGCTTTCTACTTATGGCTAGCCAATTTTCCCAGCACCATTTATTAAATAGGGAATCCTTTCCCCATTTCTTGTTTCCCTCAGGTTTGTCAAAGATCAGATGGCTGTAGATGTGTGGTATTATTTCTGAGGACTCGGTTCTGTTCCATTGGTCTATATCTCTGTTTTGGTACCAGTACCATGCTGTTTTGGTTACTGTAGCCTTGTAGTATAGTTTGAAGTCAGGTAGCGTGTTGCCTCCAGCTTTGTTCTTTTGACTTAGGATTGTCTTGGCAATGCGGGCTCTTTTTTGGTTCCATATGAACTTTAAAGCAGTTTTTTCCAATTCTGTGAAGAAACTCATTGGTAGCTTGATGGGGATGGCATTGAATCTATAAATAACCTTGGGCAGTATGGCCGTTTTCACGATATTGATTCTTCCTATCCATGAGCATGGTATGTTCTTCCATTTGTTTGTGTCCTCTTTTATTTCACCGAGCAGTGGTTGGTAGTTCTCCTTGAAGAGGTCCTTTACATCCCTTGTAAGTTGGATTCCTAGGCATTTTATTCTCTTTGAAGCAATTGTGAATGGAAGTTCATTCATGATTTGGCTCTCTGTTTGTCTGTTACTGGTGTATAAGAATGCTTGTGATTTTTGCACATTAATTTTGTATCCTGAGACTTTGCTGAAGTTGCTTATCAGCTTAAGGAGATTTTGGGCTGAGACAATGGGGTTTTCTAAATATACAATCATGTCATCTGCAAAGAGGGACAATTTGACTTCTTCTTTTCCTAACTGAATACCCTTGATTTCTTTCTCTTGCTTGATTGCCCTAGCCAGAACTTCCAACACTATGTTGAATAGGAGTGGTGAGAGAGGGCATCCCTGTCTTGTGCCAGTTTTCAAAGGGAATTTTTCCAGTTTTTGCCCATTCAGTATGATATTGGCTGTGGGTTTGTCATAAATAGCTCTTATTATTTTGAGGTATGTTCCATCAATACCGAATACTGAGCGTTTTTAGCATGAAGGGCTGTTGAATTTTGTCAAAAGCCTTTTCTGCATCTATTGAGATAATCATGTGGTTTTTGTCTTTGGTTCTGTTTATATGCTGGATTACGTTTATTGATTTGCGAATGTTGAACCAGCCTTGCATCCCAGGGATGAAGCCCACTTGATCATGGTGGATAACTTTTTGATGTGCTGCTGAATCCAGTTTGCCAGTATTTTATTGAGGATTTTTGCATCGATGTTCATCAGGGATATTGGTCTAAAATTCTCTTTTTTTGTTGTGTCTCTGCCAGGCTTTGGTATCAGGATGATGTTGGCCTCATAAAATGAGTTAGGGAGGATTCCCTCTTTTTCTATTGATTGGAATAGTTTCAGAAGGAATAGTACCAGCTCCTCCTTGTACCTCTGGTAGAATTCAGCTGTGAATCCATCTGGTCCTGGAATTTTTTTGGTTGGTAGGCTATTAATTATTGTCTCAATTTCAGAGCCTGCTATTGATCTATTCAGGGATTCAACTTCTTCCTGGTTTAGTCTTGGAAGAGTGTAAGTGTCCAGGAAATTATCCATTTCTTCTAGATTTTCTAGTTTATTTGCGTAGAGGTGTTGATAGTATTCTCTGATGGTAGTTTGTATTTCTGTGGGGTCGGTGGTGATATCCCCTTTATCATTTTTATTGCATCTATTTGATTCTTCTCTCTTTTCTTCTTTATTAGTCTTGCTAGTGGTCTGTCAATTTTGTTGATCTTTTCAAAAAACCAACTCCTGGATTCATTGATTTTTTGGAGGGTTTTTTGTGTCTCTATCTCCTTCAGTTCTGCTCTGATCTTAGTTATTTCTTGCCTTCTGCTAGCTTTTGAATGTGTTTGCTCTTGCTTCTCTAGTTCTTTTAATTGTGATGTTAGGGTGTCAATTTTAGATCTTTCCTGCTTTCTCTTGTGGGCATTTAGTGCTATAAATTTCCCTCTACACACTGCTTTAAATGTGTCCCAGAGATTCTGGTATGTTGTATCTTTGTTCTCATTGGTTTCAAAGAACATCTTTATTTCTGCCTTCATTTCGTTATGTACCCAGTAGTCATTCAGGAGCAGGTTGTTCAGTTTCCATGTAGTTGAGCGGTTTTGATTGAGTTTCTTAGTCCTGAGTTCTAGTTTGATTGCACTGTGGTCTGAGAGACAGTTTGTTACAATTTCTGTTCTTGTACATTTGCTGAGGAGTGCTTTACTTCCAATTACGTGGTCAATTTTGGAATAAGTGCGATGTGGTGCTGAGAAGAATGTATATTCTGTTGATTTGGGGTGGAGAGTTCTATAGATGTCTATTAGGTCTGCTTGCTGCAGAGATGAGTTCAATTCCTGGATATCCTTGTTAATTTTCTGTCTCGTTGATCTGTCTAATGTTGACAGTGGAGTGTTGAAGTCTCCCATTATTATTGTATGGGAGTCTAAGTCTCTTTGTAAGTCTCTAAGGACTTGCTTTATGAATCTGGGTGCTCCTGTATTGGGTGCATATATATTTAGGATAGTTAGCTCTTCCTGTTGAATTGATCCTTTTACCATTATGTAATGGCCTTCTTTGTCTCTTTTGATCTTTGATGGTTTAAAGTCTGTTTTATCAGAGACTAGTATTGCAACCCCTGCTTCTTTTTGTTCTCCATTTGCTTGGTAAATCTTCCTCCATCCCTTTATTTTGAGCCTATGTATGTCTCTGCGTGTGAGATGGGTCTCCTGAATACAGCAGACTGATGGGTCTTGACTCTTTATCCAGTTTGCCAGTCTGTGTCTTTTAATTGGAGCATTTAGTCCATTTACATTTAAGGTTAAGATTGTTATGTGTGAACTTGATCCTGCCATTATGATATTAACTGGTTATTTTGCTCGTTAGTTGATGCAGTTTCTTCCTAGCCTAAATGGTCTTTACATTTTGGCATGTTTTTGCAATGGCTGGTACCGGTTGTTCCTTTCCATGTTGAGTGCTTCCTTCAGGGTCTCTTGTAAGGCAGGCCTAGTGGTGACAAAATCTGTAAGCATTTGCTTATCTGTAAAGGATTTTATTTCTCCTTCACTTATGAAACTTAGTTTGGCTGGATATGAAATTCTGGGTTTAAAATTCTTTTCTTTAAGAATGTTGAATATTGGCCCCCACTCTCTTCTGGCTTGGAGCGTTTCTGCCGAGAGATCCGCTGTTAGTCTGATGGGCTTCCCTTTGTGGGTAACCCGACCTTTCTCTCTGGCTGCCCTTAAGATTTTTCCCTTCATTTCAACTTTGGTGAATCTGGCAATTATGTGTCTTGGAGTTGCTCTTCTCGAGGAGTATCTTTGTGGTGTTCTCTGTATTTCCTGGATTTGAATGTTGGCCTGCCCTACTAGGTTGGGGAAGTTCTCCTGGATGATATCCTGAAGAGTGTTTTCCAACTTGGTTCCATTTTCCCCCTCACTTTCAGGCACCCCAATCAGACGTAGATTTGGTCTTTTTACATAATCCCATACTTCTTGCAGGCTTTGTTCATTTCTTTTTCTTCTTTTTTCTTTTGGTTTCTCTTCTCGCTTCATTTCGTTCATTTGATCCTCAATCGCTGATACTCTTTCTTCCAGTTGATCGAGTCGGTTACTGAAGCTTGTGCATTTGTCACGTATTCCTCGTGTCATGGTTTTCATCTGTTTCATTTCGTTTATGACCTTCTCTGCATTAATTACTCTAGCCATCAATTCTTCCACTTTTTTTTCAAGATTTTTAGTTTCTTTGTGCTGGGTATGTAATTCCTCCTTTAGCTCTGAGAAGTTTGATGGACTGAAGCCTTCTTCTCTCATCTCGTCAAAGTCATTCTCCGTCCAGCTTTGATCTGTTGCTGGCGATGAGCTGCGCTCCTTTGGAGGGGGAGATGCGCTCTTATTTTTTGAATTTCCAGCTTTTCTGCCCTGCTTTTTCCCCATCTTTGTGGTTTTATCTGCCTCTGGTCTTTGATGATGATGGTGACATACTGATGGGGTTTTGGTGTAGGTGTCCTTCCTGTTTGATAGTTTTCCTTCTAACAGTCAGGACCCTCAGCTGTAGGTCTGTTGGAGATGCTTGAGGTCCACTCCAGACCCTGTTTGCCTGGGTGTCAGCAGCAGAGGCTGCAGAAGATAGAATATTGCTGAACAGCGAGTGTCCCTGTCTGATTCTTGCTTTGGAGGCTTCCTCTCAGGGGTGTACTCCACCCTGTGAGGTGTGGGGTGTCAGACTGCCCCTAGTGGGGGATGTCTCCCAGTTAGGCTACTCAGGGGTCAGGGACCCACTTGAGCAGGCAGTCTGTCCCTTCTCAGATCTCAACCTCTGTGTTGGGAGATCCACTGCTCTCTTCAAAGCTGTCAGGCAGAGTCGTTTGCGTCTGCAGAGGTTTCTGCTGCTTTTGTTGTTGTTTACTGTGCCCTGTCCCCAGAGGTGGAGTCTACAGAGACAGGCAGGTTTCCTTGAGCTGCTGTGAGCTCCACCCAGTTCGAGCTTCCCAGTGGCTTTGTTTACCTACTTAAGCCTCAGCAATGGCGGGCGCCCCTCCCCCAACCTCACTGCTGCCTTGCCGCGAGATCGCAGACTGCTGTGCTAGCAATGAGGGAGGCTCCGTGGGTGTGGGACCCTCCTGCCAGGTGTGGGATATAATCTCCTGGTGTGCCTGTTTGCTTAAAGCACAGTATTGGGGTGGGAGTTACCCAATTTTCCAGGTGTTGTGTGTCTCAGTTCCCCTGGCTAGGAAAAGGGATTCCCTTTCCCCTTGCGCTTCCCAGGTGAGGCGATGCCTCGCCCTGCTTCAGCTCTCACTGGTCAGGCTGCAGCAGCTGACCAGCACCGATTGTCCGGCACTCCCTAGTGAGATTAACCCAGTACCTCAGTTGAAAATGCAGAAATCACCAGTCTTCTGTGTCACTCGCGCTGGGAGTTAGAGACTGGAGCTGTTCCTATTCGGCCATCTTGCTCTGCCCCCCCCAATTGTTTTAATTTTTAGCTCCCACAAATATATGAGAACGTGTGAAATTTGTCTTTCTGAGCCTGGCTTATTTCAGTCAGCATAATGATCTCAAGTTCCATCCACGTTGTTGCAAATGACAGAATATCATTCTTTTTTATGGCTGAGTAGGACTCCATGGTGTATATATACCACATTTTCTTTATCCAATAGACTAATGGATGGACACTTAGGTTGCTTACACATCTTGGCTATTGTGAGTAGTGCTGCAATAAACATAAGATATATCTCTTCAATATACTGATTTCCTTTCCTCTGGGCTTACACCCAGCAGTGGGATTGCTAGATCATATGTACGGTAGCTATATATTCAATTTTTGGAGGAACCTTCAAACTGTTCTCCATAAGAGTTGTATTAATTTACATTTCCACTAACAGTGTATGACAGTTCCCTTTTCTCCACATCCTCACCAGCATTTGCTGTTGCCTGTCTTTTGGATAAAAGCCATCTTAACTGGGGTGAGACAGTATCTCATTGTAGTTTTGATTTGCAGTTCTCTGATGATCAATGGTATTGAACACCTTTCCATATACATACTTACCATTTGTATGTCTTCTTTTGAGAAGTGTCTATTCAGATAGTTTACTCATTTTAAAATTGTATTATTACATTTTTTCCTATAGAGTTTTTTGAACTCCCTATACGTTCTGGTTATTGATACCCAGGTGGGTAGTTTGCAAATATTTTCTTTCATTCTGTGGGTTGTCTCTTCACTTTGTTGATTGTTTTCTTTGCTGTGCAGAAGCTTTTTAACTTGTTATGATCCTATTTGTCCATTTTTGCTTTGGTTGTCTGTGCTTATGGGGTATTACTCAAGAAATCTTTGCCCAGTCCAATGTCCTGGAGAGTTTTCACAATGTTTTCTTGTAGTAATTTCACAGTTTGAGGTCTTAGATTTAAGACTGTAAACCATTTTGATTTGATTTTTGTATACAGTGAGAGGTAGGGGTTTGGTTTAGTTCTTCTGCACATGGATATCCAGTTTTCCCAGCACCACTGACTGAAGAGACTGTCCTTTCCCCAATGTATGTTCTTGGCACCTTTGTTGGAAATGAGTTCACAGTAGATGTATGAATTTGTTCCTGGATTATCTACTCTATTCCATTGGTCTGTGTGTTTGTTCTTATCTAGCACAGGTCTTAATCAGCTCTTCCCCAACCTGGGATCACAAAGCCTGCCAATCCTTTGCATAATTCAAGACTTCATCCTGAACCATTTGCTGGGACACCTTGCACTCCACCTCCCACCATCTCTCCAATCCTCTTAACTGTGACACAGTGATACAGTTTTAAATTTTTGTCTCAATTCACAAATTGGACTCAACTATCATTACCACAACCTAGCCCCATGATTCTCAAAATCAAGCAAGCATCAGTATTGCCTGGAGGGCTTGTTAAAACACAGATTTCTGGGTCTTACTCCAAGAGTTTCTGATTCAGCAGGCCTGGAGAGGAGCCTGAGAATCTGCATTTCTAACAAGTTCCCAGATAATGTTGCTGCTGCTAGTCTGGAGACCCCACTTTAAGAACTCTAGTCTAGGCTGTGATCACTACTTCTCTTTAATAGGGAGTCCCCACCCAGGGGCTGTGGGGGGCATATGGCAGTTTCCTCTATGATGCTCTTGGGCACAGCCCCTTCAGAGCACAAGGAGGAGAGAAGGGGTGGGGCTAGGCTGTCCAGTTCACCTCTCAAGTTGAATCTCTTAGATCATTGGGATTTCAAGCCACTGGAGCCTAGGAATTTGGCAGCCAGTGGTGTGCTAGTAAATTTTAACAACTAGCCATTGAGAGCTTCAAGGGGTGCGTAGGCACCCAGATTTATAGCATTTATCAATTTCTGTAGTATGAATACAATGTAGCCAATTTCCAGCAACCAACCTGATGTCAAGTGGCTCACAAAAATCCTGAAAATATAACAATGGGCTCTCATGAGCCAGTATGAATATGAACAGACTCTAGAACACCACTGTTTGGCCACCAGCCTGCTAGATTTCTTATATTCATCCTACTAGCCCTGTTCTCGTGGGTAGCTCCTTCTTCCTTTTATTCTTTGTCCCTCTCTTACAGATTTCTTGAAATTGCCTGACTCAGACACTTCACCATTCTGTTCTGTGCCATCACATCTGTCCCCTGTCCCACTGCCTTACAGAGACTCCTTCCTTCAGGTTTTATTGCTTGGTCTGGCGTGGGCCGGACCTTCTTGGCCTCAGTTTGCTGGCTGCTTCTTCGTACAATCGTTGCTCTGCTCTGATTCCTTCATAATCTTGATGGCTTCCCTGCTTTTCCTCCCCTGCCCAGCCCCCCTTCATGGGCACACATCCTTCCAACATGTGTGAGAAGTTGGCATGGTAAAAAATGGGTAAAATCAGAATGAACTCTTTCCACATTTTATTCAGGAATGGCATTTCACAGGTTCTCTCTCTTATTGTTTCCAGATGCAAAGGGAGATAATGATCCATGGAAGATGGTTGCTGTTGGAAAATGCTGAGAAGTTTGCACAAGAAATGGAAGCAGAGTTAACCAATGTATCAGGAAGCTTACACTTTCTCCTTTCAAACTGCTGTGCTGGTCTATTAAGACATGCCTAATACCCAAACCTGAGGGGCAAAAGGGGAGAGAATGAAGTTTATGCTTCTGTGTCATAGAGAAAAGCTGCCAAAATGTGATTAAGCTTTTTGAGTTAGAACTTAATAAAAATGCCTTTGCTACCGGTTTCCATGGTTGTCCAGTGAAAAGAGTGAATACATTTATAGGAAACACAAAAGGTGGTTTCAGAGCTTGGACAGGATGGAAGACGTATTTCTTCTACTACTTGCTCCTGTGAGTTTAGTGCCACAGACCTGCTCAGGCGTCTGGGAGATGCCAGTGGGAGTATTTTTCTTCCAAATGCTGAGTAGGTTTGAATTCCTTCCTAAACAGGGAATAAAGACCTTGAGGAAGGAATATAGATCTTGAGGAAGACCCAGCTCCTCACTAGTGAACTTACCTGCTTCTCTTGGGACAGCTTGCCTTAAAGTAGACAGTGCTCTCATGGCCTTCTGGATCTTAGAAAATGCTTCTCCTTCTAGGGGTTTTTGGCCATGGAGATCATCCCACAGCTCTTTTCCCTTCTCCTCTTGGCTGCCATCCCAGTAAACAGGTCCTTCCCAGAACCCACAGAGGAGAAATGTGTTGGAGAGGTGGTAAAGATCGTTGGCGGGCTAGGTGGCAATGTTAAGTCCTGAAAAACGCTGTGGGTTGGGGAGTTTCTTAGAACACTTGTGTTGCTACAAAGGAGTACTTGAGGCTGGGTAATTTATAAAGAAAGAGGTTACTTTGGCTTGCAGCTCTGCAGGCTGTACAAGAAGCAAGGCACCTGCGTTTGCTTCTGGTGATGGCTTCAGGCTGCTTCCACTCATGGTGGAAGAGGAAGGGACACCAGTATGTGCAAATCACAACAAGGTGAGAGAGGAGGCAGGTGGGGAGATGCCAGGCTCTCTTTTAACAATCAGCTCTCATGGGAACTAATAGAGTGAAACTCACTTATTGCTATGAGGTTGGCACTGAGCCATTCATGAGGGGGTCCACCCTCATGGCCCTAACACCTCCCTTCAGGCCTCACCTCCAACATGGGAGTCCCATCTGTGCCCTTACTGTTTTGGAGTTGGCATCTCAAATAGTCACTGCTCTGCTCCAACTGATGTCTCCAATGACTTGACAGGGACAACCTTTATCTTCTTCCACTTGCTCCATTCATGAATCATGTCTCCTTGTCCTGAAAGGACCAAGGATTTCAATTTTCTTAACCTGGGCCTCAGTTTCCTCATCTATAAAATGAGCATAATAGGAGCACGTACCTCAGTTTAAGAAGACTAAGTAGTTTATATGTGAATGCATATTAACTGAACTCATTTCATATTTCCAACCACCTACACAACATCTTTGTGTGTAACAGAATCTTAAGTTTATTGGGCCAGAACAGAAACCTTGATTCTCCACTTCCCAAACCTGCTCTTCCCTGATGGTTCCTCTTACTGGTTAGTGGCACTGTCATTCACCCAGCTACTCTGGCCAAAACCTTTGCCTCTTCTCTTTTGCTCACAACCCACATCCAATCCCACAGGAAACTGGACCTTTTCTCGCCTCTCCAACCACAACCCTAGTCCCAGCCAGCAACTGGTCACCTGGATTGTGCACTGGGCCCTTCCACTTTCCCTGCGTCCACCCTTAATCCCTTTACTGCTGCCAGAGGGACACTTTGAAATTACAAGCCAGCCCACGAGCCTCTACTTCCAGTCTTCTAATGGTCTCCCACCACATTTACAGTAGAATCCACTGTCCTTACCAAGGCCAAAATGTCCCACTTATCTGGGCCCTGGCTGCCTCTCTGGCCTCATCTCTCTCCTCTCTCACCATTGCTTTCTCTGCCTTAGCCACGCTGGCCTGACTGTCCTCCAGCTCAGGGGACACCTTGCTGTCTCCACAACCTTGCGCTCCCTGAGCTGGAAGACCTGCTGCAACCCTCATTCTCCTGATATCTGCATACTTCACCCATCTCATTTCTGGTACATCTCTGACACCCTGGACACCTCACCTTAAAATAGTACCACTGGACCCCCTCTGCCATGTTACACTGCTTTAGTTTTCTCATACTTGCTTATTGCTCCTGAAACAGCATTTGTAAATTGTCTCTAGCACCAGACTGTAAGGGCGGTAAGGACAGAGGCTTTCAGTGTCTTGTTCTCTGCTCTGTTCTCAACTCCTAGATGCGTCTCTAACATGCAGTAGGTCCTTAGTAAATATTTATAGAATGCATGAATAGTGCCTGGCGCATGATTAAGTGTTGAATAAGTGTTAGTAATTATTACAGGCATTACTCACACTGCCGAGCTACTTCGCGAGGTTTTCCCAGGGGTAGGGAACCCCTCATCTCATAGTTTAAATGGAACCTCACTTTATTGAGCTAGTACCATAAGAGGAACTTTAACAACCATTACTTTATTTCATCCACACATCAGCCTTATGAATAAATGTTACTGTTCCCACTTTGCACATGAGAAAAAGAAAGATCAAAATGTCAAATGGCCACCTCCTACTCCATCCAGGATCACGTATACAGTTTGGGTCTCTGTCCCCACCACAATCTCATCTCAAATTGTAATCCCCACATGTCTTGGGAGGGACCTGATGGGAGACGATTGGATCATGGGGGCAGTTTTCCCCATACTGTTCTCACGATAGTGAGGGAGTTCTCATGAGATCTGATGGTTTAAAAGTGGCAGTTTCTCCTGCGCTTTCTTTCTCCTGTCGCCTTGTAAAGAAGGTGCCTTGCTTCACCTTCTGCCATGATTGTAAGTTTCCTGAGGCCTCCCTAGCCATGCAGAACTGTGGGCCAATTACATCTCTTTTGTGTATAAATTACCCAGTTTCAGGTAGTATCTTTGCAGCAGTGTGAGAACGGACTAATATATTTACAAAGCTGGAGGAGGGAGGGCTGTGAGTTAAACCCATCAGTCCCAAATTCATTTCTCTTTCAACCACACCCAGCATTGGTTCCAGGAACCCCAGGCATGGAGCTATCCTTCCTCAGGATGCCCATAGCACCTGCTTTTCGTATTCGATGAATCTTGCCTTGCACTGTCATCAGGGGTCTCTCCCTCCACGAGTTCCTTGAGAGCTGAGACCAAATCTTATTCCCAGAGCACACAGGGCTGGGAATACAGCAGGAGCTCAGAAACATCTTGACTTGGGCTAGTGTGAGGAGTGGGAGAAAAAAGGGGAGGATTGTGGGTCCCTTGCCTCTTAAAAAAGTATCTACTGCAGTTTGTGCTGATTGTGAGTGTTCTGAATCCTCAGTGATCAGGGAGGGAACTCAGAGAGAAAGAAGAGCTGGAATGATCTATGTGAGGGTTCCCCATTCAGTGACATCTGGAGCAAATAGTCTTCCGCAGAGTTTACAAGCATATGGAAGCCCAGGGGAAACAAGAAGCCAAGGTAGCCAAAGTTCACCTACCTGCTATGACAGTCCCCTGGAATGAGCCTTCTCCTCATTTAATAAATTAGGAGGGCTGAATATGCCCTAAAATAATGGTTCTATAACTGAAGAGAAGCTGACTGTAACTCTGCCACCTGTTAGGAACAGGATGTCTCAGTCCTGAAACAGAAGACTGAAAATTAGCCCAAGCTATATATAAATTGGGAGGGTGGCAGGGGGTTGGGGAACTAGGAACATCTTGTTTTGACCTTCAGCAATATTTTCAAGGCTCTCTAAAGAACCTTGGAAGAAAAGAATGTAAAAGAGTCCAGGACCTAAAGGGAAATAAGGACCTGATTTTCAATCGCATTTTGACCTGAAAATGAAATAAAAGCCTATATTGTGATGACTTGAGTAGCTTGCTGTCCTACAGCTGTCTTTGTACAATTGAAGTAGTTTCATTTCTGTGAGTACCTTCTGCCACTCACTAGATTCTGGAATTAATCCTCTGCCTGCTAAAAGCAGAAACAGCTACGGATCTAACACTTCCTAGGAAGAAGTCTTTAGCAGAAGCAGTGGTGTTCAGTGTGGAGGCATTTTAACACAGGGTTCTGGAAGGTTCATTTGCATCCTGCACTGACCCAATGCAGGATCTGTAGTGGTCACAGTGGTTGAAATCCGATCATCTATTTCTTATGAAATAATCAGCCTAAGCCAGTCCCCTCCCCCACTAAGGTGACATTGGCAATATCTAGCAATGTTTTTAGTTGTCATATCTGGGGAGGTGCTACTGGTGTCTCATGGGTAGAAGCCAGGGATGATGTTTAACATCCTACAACGCACAGGAAAGCACTCCAACAAAGACTTACCTGCTCCAAAACGTTAAGAGTGCAGATGTTGAGAAAACTTGGTGGTCTATGGGATTTGATTTGCCAATGTCTGCCTTAAGAATGAGTGTAAGACTTCATCCCAGCAAATAGTCTTGAAGCAAAGTCTGTTGGAAGCTATTTGAGAAAGGTTCTCTCATTCTTAAGAAGAAGAATCAGAAGAAACTGTCTCTTTTCTTTTGGTTGTTGCAGTGTTTGAATGTGACTTCTGGACCTGTTGTAGCCACTTTGAGACTCTGAAGGGAACAATTTTGAGAGCAATCCAGCCATATCCAGTAAAGCTGGAAATGTGCATAACTTGCAACCAGCAATTCCACCTGTAGACATATGCCCTGGAGAAGTCTTTACAAAAGTGCACCAGAGGACAAGTACACAAGTGTTCCTGGCAACATTGTAATTCTGAAAACTCACCAATATCTGTTTGTGAATAGGCAAATGGATAATTAAATTGTTACATAACTATTAAAAATAAATATTTACCGGTGACGGTAAATAAATTATGCCTGTGGATGCATATCACAAATATAAAGTTGAGTGAAAAGTACAAATTGAATTTTTCTCCCCTGGGCGCATCTTTGCTGCAAAGGCCCTGGTGGCCAAGACCAAGGCTGGCTGTTTACTGTGAGGCCATCCTTGCAGGTGGGGCAGAGAGGAGGAAATTTTATTGTAAGACCTGGGACAAAGTTGGCTTCTGGAACTCCCAAAGACAATAGATTTTTCTGGCAAGGGGAATGCAAGGCAAGACTTCTTCGATGTGTAACTGATAGCCTCAGAAGGTGTAAGGTTAAATAATGATCTCATCAGTGTAACAGGAGCTGGACAGTATTAATCAGTGGTCCAATTCAAAATAAAGCCACACTCTGCTATAAGCAAAATAATGAAGACTTATTGTGACCTGGGGTTCCTTAATGACACAGATTTGATTCCCACTTAATGGGCAACTGAATAATGCAGCTAATAACCCAGAACAGTGGGGAAGGCAGACCAGAGGGATATAGTAGGCTGCCTGGGATGAGGCATCTAAAGACTCTTATCACATATCACATCATCAGACCTTGAATTTGCTATTAAATAGCAAAAAAGCAGATATGCCACTCACAGAAGACCTGTCCAAACTTCAGGGCATCTACTAAAATTACATTTATCTCTCTTTGATATACCAATCACGCAACTCAAAAACATTTATGCAGAAACTACTCTACATATTAAATTGTGCCAATACATGTTGTCTTCTCTGTTTACATAAAATGAATTGCAAGTCATTCCCACATGGTTCCTTAAATCTGTGGCCTAAATATTTTTTTTTAATTTCAGAGAAACTTTTATGTCTTGTAATCTTTATTCTCAGATAAGACATGTAATTTTTTTTCTCACTGCTTATTTTTCTAATGTAAATTTCTCAGTTATTATAGTGGGGAATTTTTTTATTGGACAACCTTTGGGGGCATGATGAGGATAGAAAAGTGATTAACTGAGTATTGTACACATTATCATTAAATGAATAAACGTCTAATATCAGGATTGTGTATGCTTAAAATGAAGTTTAAAATATTTCAAATTTAAATATCATTTGTCAGAACATGAGAAAGTTGAAGGAAAAATAGTGGAAAGTTCCTAAAAGGGAAACAAACAAACAAAAAAAAACAGCTTACACTATTAGTGATGACTATTTTCTTTCTTTTACAATATCTGAATCTTTAATACCAGTAGAAATTAGGTTCCAAACTAAAATTGTTCGTTATAATTGCTCAGCATCAAGTACTTTCTATGTTGGATAAAGACACAACTCAATTGCTCTCCCTGGTATCAATATGGGGAACAACCCACTATGTTTCTCATTTGGTGTTAATATTGTGGCCTCAGATTTCCTCTCATAATTGCTTCAATAATTACAATTTATACATAAAAACTGAAACTAATTGTTGATGAGCTTGTAGTTCTGTTGTATGTGTACAAGAGCTATTCAAAGAATAGTCGAAAAGGAAAACTATGAATAAAATATTATTCTCATGAATTTTTGCTGTGTAGCTTTCAAAGAATGTTCTATGCTTAAGCATACATATGGGGATTTTTGCTTTATTGGATAATTTTGGAAACTATATCAGTTTAATATTTTAATATCCCTGCCTACTTTTCTTTGAAAAGAAACCATTTCTGCTTGACAAAATTATTTGCATTTTTTAAATGTTTATCCTTTCAATTTAAGTATGTAAGATCCTTTCCTGCTTGCTTTAAATCATTCTGAAAATATTCTTATTTTATTTGCATGTTATTAAATATGGGTTCTGGTGGGATGTTTGTTTTTTAAAAAAGAAATGGCAGAAATATAAAAAATTACACTATATAAAGTTTTAAAATATTGAAAATATTATATATTATTTATATAATACATACATATATGATTTTAATGTAAAGTACTGCATGGATAAATTAACACCCAGTAGAGATAAATCCATGAACAGTGACAAAAGTATAATTTTGAGATTTTCTATAAAATTATATTTCAGAATCAGATATATTTTCTAGATGAAAGTTATAAAGGATGTGGATAAATAGAAGATGACCAACAGGTTTGTTTTAATTTACATATGAAAGAACCTTATATCCTTTAAATATGGCAGATTAAGAAAGCGATATTATAGTCTCCAGACCTAAAATTACAAAAATTATTTCTAAGTACCTCTCAAACTTTTATTAAGCATGTTTGATGAACAATTTCATGAACAAGAGAGGCTGTGAAATGTACTTTGTTGGTGCATGTCACTGAGTAGTTTCTGTAACACATGTGCTACACATCTGGATTCCAAAATAGCCCCTTTTAGGAAACCCACCTACTACGTCTAGGACTTGCTTTCAAAAGAGAGCATGGAGGATATTATCTCAATCAATGTTGATTTTCAGAACACAGAATTCAGTCAGTTTCTCCCAGAGTTGCAGTTCCCAGTGCAGCCTCTGCTGACTCCCAGGAATGCCAGGTCCTTTCTCTGCAACCCAGCTCAGCCTGGACTCACCCCTTCTGAGCCTCAGAAATGTGCAGAGTCCTCTCTCAGGTGAACACGTCTTTCCCTCTTCCAGGCAGGTAACATCCACTACCAATGTGAGAAATAGAAATGCGGTGCCAGGTAGATGAACTTACCAGTTCCTTAGCCTACTCCAGCCTCCCCTTTGTCCCAATGGGCTTCTGTCTGCCATTTAGGGGATTCATGCCCAGAGTCTCAGAAGATTCCTATAACCTCATATTTGATGGTGCAGCTATGGTACCCTTTCTCAACCATCCTTTAAACTGAGCACAGCAATCCCATCCCTACTTTTGAAATCTGGGGCATCTCCATCACTTCCAAGAGTCCAACTAGCATCATCTCTCTCTTGCAACCTCCAGGAATATCTGGGTTCTCTTGTTGGTCTTAAGATCTTAGAACAACAAAGACAGACAATCCACTCATGTGTATTTCAATGTCAATAGCTGGAAACTAAAATAAATAAATAAATATAATAAAAACAGATGCTGAATTTTAACCATTCCCATCCTAGATTGACCCAGAGGGTGTATATTCCTTAGAATACAAAATTATTTTGGAATCAGATGTATTTAATAGACATTCCAAGCAGTTGCATTGTCCATGGAAGACCCCAGGCCCAGAAGGTCCAGATGAACCAGAGGTGCCCTCAGCTCAGCCTCTGCATAAGATAGTATACACTTGCTGATCTCTCCATATTGTTCTCCTTTCTATGATGTGCTGGGCTCAGCTCTGGCACATTCTTTTGGCTCAGCTCCCCATCAGTTGCCTCTTTTGCCTTAGAGATAAAGAAGCCATCACAATTTAAATTAGGAATAACTTTCACCACCATTCTTTCCTCTCATCCCCTTCCCCCACAAGTGGAGAGCTCATTGTCCAGGGCACTCATAGAGCCTAGGCACCGGAGAGAAAACCCCAGTGGCAAAGTGAGAAAAATAAAAATCTCCTCCAGTGGTCCTATGCCAATGACAAGTCAACACTGATGAACACCCTCAAGTGTGGATGAAATATGAGCCTCATGGCCTGGGACAATTCTTACTGATAGCAGGCCCTCCTCTCCACCTGGCAGATTCCCTTATCATAGGCCAGAATCTTCCCTCCACACGCTAGGTAGGCAAACACAGCAGTACATGGTTGTCAGGATGTGCAGACCCTTTTCTTGTTCCCTGTGAAATTTCCCATGGCCTCATGTCAGATCTGCACAAAGTCAAGTCAAGCCATCCTCCAGTTCTCTCCCATCTCCTGCCAAGTGTCAGAACTGCCTTTCCTAGAACCTCCTCCAACCTTTTTTTCTTCTTTCTGAAACTGTGCTCTTCTTTCACCAATGGTTTGGCCACCATCAGTGTCCTGATGACTTGACATCCAGATAAGATCTGTCTCCTCTCTCTTCTCCTGGGCCAAGGTGTTGCTCTGAGTTTGTCTTTGCCTCTGAAGTCAACTATTTGGCTCTCCTGGTAGACCTGCTCCTAGGCTCTGTGTTCATGATGCAGCTGAGACTAGGGAAGCTGCAGGAGATCATGATTTTGAAGCAGCTATGCTGTCCAGGGTATATACCCAGGGTTTGTCGTCTTACACCAGAAAAATTTAGGACACAGACACACACGAGAAGTTTAGGAGTGGAGGTTTAATAGGCAGAAAAAAAGAGAAAGAAAAACAGCTGTCTACTGAGGGAGAAGGGTCTTCTGAGCAGGAAAGACCAGCTAGTGGCAGATGTGCTGGATTTTATAGTCAAGCTGGAGGAGGTGTCTGATTTACATAGGGCTCACAGATCAGGTATGAGGTTTACATCACACATGGGGAAGGCTGGCTGGCCCATCCTAATCTTATTATGCAAATGAACTTTCCCCTTGGCCGGCACCATCTTATCTGCTCCTTACTGTATACGTGGCTGAAAAAGAGAAGGGAAGATGGAGCTGCCATCTTGAACATGATTGGAATAACTGCTGGTGTCTATGTCTATGTCTACAGCTCGATATTACAGGTTGCTGTTTGTTGGAAAGGAAAATAATTTGGAGCTGCTTTTCATTAAAAGGAAAACCTTACTGAGGACTTCCATACTCTCACCATCTGCCTAAGTAATTTCTTCTTAACTTCTGTATCATTCCCCTCTCTGGAGTGGTAAACCTCACTGCTGTTAGAGGGTGTTGGATGATGACTCTTTCTGGCTACTTCCTGCTGAAAATGGGCATTGTGTGGGGAACAGCAGCTAGGTTTCCTCCTGGGGTCAATCTAAGGGTCCTTGGAAGAAAGGTGTGTTCATGCGTGGTTCTGTCTGCAGCACCATTTGGAGTGCGATTGCTGTCAGCCATTCCGATAGGTTATAACATGGGTTTGCCTCCACCAGATGTTGCTGAAACGTTAATATAAAAGTTTCATTCTTTTTCAGATAAGAGGCATTGGATTTGAATGCCTAGAGTAACTTTAGGGTTAACCTTGGCTAAATCTTTCCTGCAATCATTAATCCCTTCATGATTTCCACAGACCATCTAAGACATGATTAAACTTTCCAACTTGTCTTAACCTTCTTTTTAAACAACCGACTATTCTCCGGCCGGGCGCGGTGGCTCAAGCCTGTAATCCCAGCACTTTGGGAGGCCGAGGCGGGTGGATCACGAGGTCAGGAGATCGAGACTATCCTGGCTAACATGGTGAAACCCCGTCTCTACTAAAAATACAAAAAACTAGCCGGGCGTGGTGGCGGGCACCTGTAGTCTCAGCTACTTGGGAGGCTGAGGCGGGAGAATGGCGTGAAACCGGGAGGCGGAGCTTGCAGTGAGCCGAGATCACGCCACTGCACTCCAGCCTGGGAGACACAGCGAGACTCCGTCTCAAAAAAAATAAAATAAAATAAAATAAAATAAAATAAACAACCGACTATTCTCTTTAGGACAAGTATTTACCATACGAGATCCCTTCTTATATAAAATCTCTTCCCTTTATAACCTTCAATGCATAGCCAGGGTGTGACATATTACCAAACCCAACAAGAAATTCTAGCAGACTCAATGATAGTAAAACTTTCATGCTTCCTTTTTCTTGGTAACTATTATCCCTGCTATAAGGATTAATAATTAAGCAAAATACTACAGCAATGGTAACTCTGTCCAACATTTCAGTTAGAAGGTGCTACTGTGTATAGCTCTACCGCAAACAGTAGAGTGAGTATAGCAGTTCCTGCAAGGGTGATGTAGTAGATTGTTTCCATCTAAATTTTTAATGAAACATGTCAAATGAAACTGTTTACCTCTTCTCTGGATGTTTTAGGGGCCATCTGACCCACTTAGAAGGCCAGGCATCAGGAAAGGCAATTTTGAAACTTGAAGTTTGATTTTGGGAAGCCTATTAAATGTTAGAGTTTTAAAACACTTGAGGTTATGAGGTAGAATTCCAGATTGCCATAAATTATTTTGCCAAAATAATAACTCCAAAGGCAAAAACCTTTCATTACCCTTTACTATTACATGAAAATCCTGTTTAAAGCCAAATTTTACTCTTGCATTAGTTTATTAATGTTAACCCCAATTTGTTGAAATGAAAGCTTATAGATGGTACCATCAAATCTTAACCAATTAAACCATGAGATGAAACCTTTACAAACTTTTAACCCCTTTTGCTAAAGGGCAGATTAGCATCTTAAGACAACCTTGCTGTGCTTTTATTTCAATGCTCAATTTCTGAAAAGACCATATAATACCCTTTTGAATTTAGTTAATGTTTAAACATTTTTTGTAAGATTTTTACAATCTTTTTATAACTTGCTTAAACCTCTAGCTTTATCTTATCAAATTTAAGATAATCCCTCATTCCTGGGCAGAATTTACATGTCCATGCTTTCTTATAATCTTCTACTGAAACCACATTTCACTGTTTTTATATACCTTGCATGTAAAATGGTTTAGTGGTCTCAAATACATGTTGCACTGTTAACTCTTAGCAACATTTACTTTTGGTGAAAAACCTGGTTAGTAAGCAATTTTAATTATGTACCAGGTGTGGAGCCTAGGACTGAGACAGAGTGCAGATAAGGTCTGACTCTGTCCACATCTAACTCCATGTGTCCCAGGCCTTACCTATCAGTATAGCAGGCAGTTTACAACATTGAAACATTTAGCAAACCTAGTATCTGACTTGTATGATTTAGACCACCTATTTGCATTTTGACAACATTTGCATTTTACCAATAATCCTTAAGACTACTTTTATTTCTTTTTTTTTTTAATTTATTTATTATTATTATACTGTAAGTTGTAGGGTACATGTGCATAACGTGCAGGTTTGTTACATATGTATACTTGTGCCATGTTGCTGTGCTGCACCCATCAACTCGTCATTTACATCAGGTATAACTCCCAATGCAATCCCTCCCCCCTCCCCCCTCCCCATGATAGGCCCCGGTGTGTGATGTTCCCCTTCCTGAGTCCAAGTGATCTCATTGTTCAGTTCCCACCTATGAGTGAGAACATGCGGTGTTTGGTTTTCTGTTCTTGTGATAGTTTGCTAAGAATGATGGTTTCCAGCTGCATCCATGTCCCTACAAAGGACGCAAACTCATCCTTTTTTATGGCTGCATAGTATTCCATGGTGTATATGTGCCACATTTTCTTAATCCAATCTGTCACTGATGGACATTTGGGTTGATTCCAAGTCTTTGCTATTGTGAATAGTGCTGCAATAAACATACATGTGCATGTGTCTTTATAGCAGCATAATTTATAATCCTTTGGGTATATCCCCAGTAATGGGATGGCTGGGTCATATGGTACATCTAGTTCTAGATCCTTGAGGAATCGCCATACTGTTTTC